>NC_043980.1:23043682-23351182 GCF_902150065.1 Myripristis murdjan
CGGAGACGGCAGCTACAGTTTTTGGCCAGTTTTGGTTTCACCCTGATGAGTTTTTTTTTTTTTTTTCGCCTTTTGTGGTACCAAATGACCCTTACAAAAACAGAAGTCATATTAGGAAATTATGACAATTTTATGTTACATACTGATGAACAAAATATATAACAACACACAACATAATATAAAGCAGACTCTTTTTTTCCTCCAAATTTATGAATTAATCAGTTTTTTTGCCATAAATAATGTGTTACTAGAGAGTGGGAGTAAATACCCACAGTCAATGTAATGCTTTTTTAAAGAACAAGATGATACTGTATGGCATAATTATTGGATGCTATTGTTGTTCAGAGCAGAGAACACATAAAAAGTTCTCTCTCCGTCCCTCCCACACACAGACACGCACGCATACTGTACAAGCGTGCACGCGCTCATACACACACACTCACACACACACACACACACACACACACACAAAGGCACACCACCATCACCATCACCGCCACCGCCGTTAACAAACAACAGCACACATTCTAGACCGGACTTGACACCCCAATAAAAGTGTGGTTACTGCTGGCCAGGGCTGCTGGGATTTGAATGCTTGTCTTGTCCTCATTTGAACCTCTTCCTGAAACACAGTCTGGTGATAGAGGGCCAAATTTCCGCTAGGCCAGTCCTGTAGTCCGAGATCTCCTCTCTATTACCTACCACTGACATTCCCTTCTGTCATTGAGGTCATTAACAAACTGTATAAAGGGGGGATGGAAACTGAATACCAGAGCTGCAACAAAGCATAGTGGATGCTTCTGTGTGGGTGATGAATGCCCTGATTTTTATAGTGTGATGCTGTGTGAAATACAGTAGGTGAATGGCATTCTTTTGTGCACCAAGTACTTTTGTCTACCGAGCATGCAAGTAGGCTCACAGATCTTTTCGAGTCGTGAGGTTTTGTAGATATGCTTTGTATGAAAAAATGCCTGAATTGATGTACCATTATACTGCGATTATATAATAACATGCTGTTATTAATTAATGCAGATTCGTCAATAGGGGAAAAAATGCACATTAAATCAGAACTGGCCTTAAGAGCTTATCACCATCCTTGTACACAAAAATGAGTTGTATGTTGAGCTAAATGTGAGCAGACATCTAATTCATAGGTTGGATATTATTCATCAGAGCTATAAAAAGCAATGAGATCTATATTTCATTTTTTTGAGGAGGGGATGCAGGAAGATCCCTTCTCATCTCATGCGCGCTGTGTGTCATTGTCTCCTTGCATTCTGATGTACTTGACTGAGCAAACAAGGCATGCCTTGATCATTCATTTTTAATTGCCATTTGCTCAAGTATAGGTGCCAAACTGCTTATGTTTAAACTCTGTGTTTGTCTTGCTGGTTCATCTGTTAAAAGAAACACCGAGATGGACGCCATTAAGGAAAACACTTCAAAAAAATGTTAATTGTTCAGCTTGAGAGGTTAGCAAAGTAGGTCATGCCTGGTTGGCTCAAATAAAGTAAAAAAAAAAAAAAAAAGGGGAGGGGGGGGGGGGGGTTATTCTCTGAGCACTTTTACATAACACATTCTTTCTCTTCTCAAACACACAAACATAGACACGTACACACACACAAATTGCGTCAATAGACCCTGTGATTCTCCACGAGCCCCTGTAGAAAAAACTGCTACTGCCCACTGTGACTTAAAACATTAATAATTCTGTTTATGAAGTTATTCATAACTCAGATGCCAGAATCAGCGAGATGGCAGCAGAAAAAAACTCAGAGAAACTATCCAGCCAAAGACAGAGAAGATTTATTGTGTGGGATGAATGGAAAATAGTGAAAAGTGAGTCTGAAGTTGACCCCTGTCAAGAACTTAGGAGGAGAACTTAGGAGGCTTTAGAGGCAGAGACCTTCATAGATATTCTTTTAGCAAAAAATAAATGAAGCAAAAAATTAAAACAGAAAGCTTCCTGAGTAGTTTAGGCTATGCAATATTTGCTTTATAGTATGAAAGTAAATTCTGTGATGGCATGTTTCATTGTTAAATAAATTAGTATTTAATATATTATCTAAACTGGGTATGTTTTCTCTTATGACCTGTCTTGATAGCATAGGGTGTGTAACACTACTATGTAAAATTGCACTTTTATTTTACATATTAGACCAGGTATTTGTATCTGGGTAAAATATGCCTAGATACTCCAGTCAAATCCTTGTAAAGAAAAGCATTTATCAATTGTAAAACAGGGGCCATTTTGCCGTACATTATCATAATGATAGTGCATATTAACCATAGTTCCAAATCCTAGAATCACTCAAACACACTTGTTCATATACACATGTTGCACCCTTGAAAATGTCTAATAAAAACCTTTGAAACCGGCTCATCGTGACATCCAGTATGATGTTTGAAGTACACGTCTACTGAGCTTCTGTTTGTGGGGAAAAAAAAAAATGCTGCTGTACATCCTTTGTCAAGTTTTGAGTCAAATCCATACAAGACCCTCCCATGGAATCCCTGTTACTCAGGATCAGGCTCACTTACACACACAAATCACGTATGTAGTACCCCTGGGACAGCCAATGACACACTGACCCAGCAGGTAAAAGGAGACTTCCCAGGATCAAATGACAACCCAGAGAAAAGATACAGTGTCATACTCAACCTGTTGAGAGGGATCATTTGCTCGACTGAGGATGCACAGGGCTAAGCTTGTTTGGCAGAAAGTGTAATATGATTTCTGTTTTCTGTGGAACGGAGAAGAAAAGTTATAATTGAAGGGATATTTGGTTGCATTATTGCAGTTTGTCACAGAGGCAGGATCTCAGGGTAGTGGTAGATCTATCAAGATGGCATTATTTCACCTAATGAATAGTGGGAGGTATTTGTTTCCAGTCTTAGTCTGTGAGGGTGAATGGCCATGCAAGTGGCTGAGCGTCTGGGAACTGGGGCTGACTATAAAGAAAATAGCCAGTTTCAAAAGCGGGGCACGGTCAGACTCGGTGACACTTTGATGTTGTCTTTCTGTTCAGCTCTGTCCACAGCTCCGGGAAATACTCGCATCTGGCAATCCTCCCTCTAGGTTTTACTGCACTGTACCTGGCACAGGCAAACATTCCCCTGTTTACTGTCTGCTTTTGTTTCGACTGCCTTACGCTGACTTGGCTACAGCTGCCTGTTTCGTTCTAATCTGAACAGAATAATAAGATAAGATAAGATAAAATAAGATGTGACAAGATGATGAGATAATTTAAGATATGATAATTTAAGATAAGATATCCCTTTATTGATCCCCTGTATGGGAAATTCAATTTGACACAGCAGCAAAAGAGAATGTAGGAAATTTCCATGAATACCTATACATCAAAAAAGTAAGTAAAAAATGACATGAAATGGAGATAAATAATAAAATAAGATGAGATAGGAATGGTAGACACAATAAAATAGCTTGGTGTATATGTACAGTATGTATAAGCACAGCAAGCTGTGGCTCTAGCCATTTACAGGTTATGTTAACAAGTTTGTAAGCACTTGGGATTGGAGTTAACGTGAGTCCACGTGATGTCCCTGATGCCCAGCACTGGGTGGCAGCGACTTGGTTTGGCCTTATGGAAACTCCCTGTCACCTTTGTCCTTTACACGGTGCAGCAGATCGGGACTCTGAGGCTGTTTCTACAATATACATACCGTACATACACACATACAATATCTGTTTGTATATACATGTGCAGTGTCTGTGGTGGTGACAGTTTAACTGTGAGTGGTTTATGGTTATGAGTTTCACTCGGAGGGGTAGGAGGTACTGGGTGTGGTTGGTGTTGGAGCGTCTGATGGCATGAAAGAGCACGCTAAGGTTTGAGGCTTTGAGACGCCTGAATGAGTCTGTGGCTGAACACACTACAGACTGGAAGAACATCTGTGGCAGCCTAGTGCACACATTAAAGGACCCAAGCCTCCTCAGGAAGAACATTCTGCTCTGTCCTTTCCTGTAGAGGGCCTCAGTGTTGTCCAGCTAGTCCAGGTTGTTGTTGAGTTGTACCCCCAGAAACTTGTAGGTGTCCACCACCTCCACTTTCTCCTCCATTTTGGTGATGGGGTGGGGGGCCTCTTGCTGTGCTGGAAGTCCACCATCATCTCCTTGGTTTTCCTGATGTTGAACTGAAGGTGGTTGCTATTGCTCCATCCTATGAAGTTCTCACCTGTGTCTCTGTACTCATCCCCCCTGTCATCTGTGATCCAGCTGACAATGGAGGAATCATCTGAGAACCTCTGTAAGTGGCATGTTCCCAAATTGAAGCAGAATTCAGGGTGGTTGAGGGTGAGCAAAAATGGTTTCAGCACAGTTCCTTGGGGTGCACCACTGTTGCTCATCACCACGTCCGAGACACAGCCTTGCAACCTGATGTACTGCGGCCTGTCGGTGAGGTAATCTATACATGGTCCTCCTCTATCACAGAGAGCTTCCCAGCCAGCCAGAGTGGCTGAATGGTGTAAAAATCAAAGAGCATGATCCTCTCAGCGCTTCACAGCTTCTCCAGGTGTCTGTAAGCTCTGTGAAGCAGGTAAATGATGATGACATCTTCCATAACAATGTCAATTTGGTAAACAAACTTCAGGTCTAGGCAGTTGTCTACCAGGGCCCTGAGGTGTTGTAGAACCGGCCTCTCAAAGTTCTTCATGATCTGATGCCAAAGCTGTATGCCTTTGTGAGTGCTGGGATGTCTGTTCTCAGGCATGGAGGCTATGCAGTATGTCTTCTAGATCTTGGCCACCTTTTTCCGCATTAGGGAGAGGTGCAGTTCTCCAGGTTTTCAGGAGGTGGTGATGGGCAGTGGTTGCTATGCCCCAGTTGTGGTGACATACAGGGATACATGTGGAAGAGGGGGTAGCTGAGGTGTGCATGGCGACATTAGAAGAAGTGGAGGGAGGTCCATCTTGCGTTGGTGGTTCAAACCTGTTGAAAGACAGATTTAACTCATTAGCGCATGCCTTTGTCCACTGTACTGCTACTTCTGACCTTTTTATGCTAGTAAGGTGGCATTCAAGTAGGATCCGGCAATTTGCAGTAGCATTGTCCAGCGGTGTGGTGGAGTCACTACATGGCCTGTCTGTCCACTGTCTGCCCACTTGGTCTGATCGCCAGCTTACTTGATTGGCCACTGAAGCGTGTCATTGGGTTGGGTTCCAGCAAAAGTTGAATCTGGCTCAACTTCTCGCCGGATGGCCTCTTCGTTTTTTGCCGGATCTCCCTGCGGCGCACACTGCTGGCACCCTGTGGAGCACTGCCGCACTACTTCTAGTGCATTTCTGCCAGATTGCCATAATCTGTCAGAATTCCGCCTAATACTCCTCATTCCTCCCCACCCCCTCATCCCTCTTAGATTGTTCTGCTGCAGTTTCCCCTCAATCCTATTCTTGTAGCAGTCTTTAGCCCTCCTCAGCTCTCTCCTCTGCTCCAGTCTGGGTCTTATTTTGGGTTTTGCCTGTTAAGCAGGAGCTTTTTTCTCCCCACTCCCGCAGTAATGTTTCATACACAATTTTGCTCAGTCACTTGACCTCAGAGAATAGGGAAAAAGTTGATCCACCTATACTGCAATAGTGCACTTTCAGTACAGAAGTATAACAGTTCATAACAGGTACCTTTTTGCTTTAAATAATTGGTCATTTGTTGATTTGTCCAGACACAGGCACAGACACAGATATGCTCTTTTTATTTTTTAAAGTACAAACACGCACACTCACAAAGACACTCACCCAGACATGCCAGATTGCTGCTTTATTGGAAAGTAGTGTCAGTAGACAGGAAAAACAAAGGAGTGAAAGAGATGAGGCGAATGAAAGTCATCATTCACGTGTACCTGGTCTACATTCCTTTAGTTTGAGGAGCCACTGGGTGCCCAACATTGTGCATTTAGATTAATTTTCGCAGCAATATTACAATAAAACTCACACAGTAATGTGGGTGAGACATGATTTTTTTAAAAAAAAATGTCATTCAGTAGTAAATTTAATGTTTAATCTGTTACTTGTTTTTAAAATGGACTTGATTTATTCAATATTTGCTGAAATAAATTTAGATAAAAAGAACTCATCACATTCAAGCATTATCTCTCTCTCTGTCTTAAAAAATCTGTTTTCTCATGTTGCAGATTCAAGTAATAGCCATTGCGGAATACATCTTACTAATGCAAATGAGCATTTAATCCACACTTGCGGCAACTGGAGCACATACCATATCTGGGTGATCATTTTCTATTTTATGGTTTGATGCCTCACATTTGCGACGTTAAAGCCTGCTTGCTTGCAGGTGTATGAAGCACACAAGTAAAAGACCAGGTCACTGTGTATCGCACAAAGCTCATACAGCCTTAACATGCTGCTTTAGAGTGATGCTTAATGTGTATGGGTCTACTCAATAAAGGGTAGTGCAGTTTTTTTCTGCATGGTTATTGTAGAATTAATTAAGTCTTCCAAATGTTGCAGTGGGACTTGCTGATTTGGCTGATTTAAGACCTTGGCTTACTAGATACTTACATTGACATACATGCGTTTTGGGTTTGAGGCAGCATCCCAGCCACTGGAGCTTTTGGAGCCTCCTCAAGGGCACCACAGTTGTCGTGATACATCTGAGCCATTTTTTAAATTCGAGGGCTGCAGTGGATAGATTCTGATGTGTCACTGACTCTGGAAGGCAAACATCTGGTTGGCGTTGTTGCAGCGCTCTGTCGTTTATGCAGGCAGTCACAGAAAATAATGCTCTTCCACAGCCCAATTCATCTTACCGCTCCTCTCAAAATTATTGATTTGGGGGGTTGAACCAGGGACCCTCTGGACATGAGGATGATTATTTAACCACCATGCAAACCACTGCCTTTAAGTACGGTCCTGGCTTATATATTTTTTTGGGCTCATGAATGTTCTTGGTGCTGTTATATCCATTTTTGCTGGCTTTGCCCACACAACAGTCAGGCCACATTTGCTATTGTTCAAGAGGAGCATAAGTATAGTGTCATCATAGTGCCACGCCACAATATGTTTCTGTATAGATAAAATTTAGCTTTTTTTTTTTTTTTTTAATTTTGCAGATTATTTTGTAAAAGTTAGTTTGGATTTTGTGTGGAACATGTGAGCAGAGGCGCAGCCTCTTGCAGCCAGTTTCTTTTGGGGTGGTGGTGGAGGAGGAGGATGTTATCCTGCTTGTTATGAATATAGCTGACATGCTTTGAGTTCTCCCTTCATTCCAGTGTGATTACACCCCCTCACTCCAGTGCCAGTGACATGTGCGCCTTGGTATTTCAGGCTCACCAGGGGTAAGCTAGTCATTCAGGTGCGCTGCTGACACCATTCCATCTGCCTTTGGCATTGCCTGTTTGACAGGTTGTGTGAATGGGTTCATTGCAACACTTGAACGCAAACCTGTTTGAGTCTGATATCTCTCAAGTTAAACAACTGCGGAAGAAGAGAGGCATGGGGAACAGAAGAGGGTTGGCCTACATATGCTTAATGCCTTATATCGGTTAACCTCAGTCAACAGAAGGCTGGCACAATACTTTGAGTTTATTATCCAGCCCTATAGAGTTTTCTATCCGGTAGATTAACATGACACCCACAGCCCAACAGACTTGGAGAGCCCATTCATCAGGAACAGGTTTCCATCATGTGAGACAGTACACACATGACAATGCCTCGGTGCATCTCTCTGAACCTGCAACCTCATGTTTTTATACACTGTTCCTATTGGAGCACCTTTAAAAGATAATACTGAACCGTAGTTGGAGACACTTGAAAAATGCCAAACTTAAATAAGCCATCACAGTAAACATGAAGTCATAATTCGGTTTTGTCAAAGTTTCTGCTTTCAAAATTATTCAGTTTTCCTGAAGTTGAGTGTTTTCATATCAGTGCATTAGGTTATGCTCTGCTTGCTGTCACATAGCTCACACTCATAGAAGAAATGGAAATCTCCACTAGGAAATAATCCTTCATAGACATGCTGCCTTACCAACTTTGTTGTCACATCCATGTCTTATGGCTGGGACAGTTGTTAATGTCGTGCGAGGTTTGACACTGTAAAGGTTGTATTTTAAAAAGAACAAAAAAAGGAAATGTCAGAAAAGAAAATGAATTACATTTGGCATGCACTGCAGAATATTTGAGGGACCATAAGTATAGCCTTTAACCCCAGCACTCTCAGATATAGATAAAACAGAATGGAATAAAGGATCAGGAGCCAGGGATCGTCATGATTTACGTCTGAGAGAGGAAATGTGTGTTGTATCTTTTGGTGGTCTGTTTAGTATTAAGCCCACCCTCGTAGCTTACTGTTTTCGTAGCCCAGTGCTTTTAGGAGAGTGAGACACACAGCTGCCATTCAGGCAGCACAAATATCTAAGGCTCCATTCTACATATAGCCAACGCCTTGTGTGCCAAGAACAGACTCACGGCTGATCTAAAACCAGATGTTCCAATTCTATGCAGTAAGAACCAATTATATGTACAACTGTGTGGAAGGAGTGGTCGATAACTTACCTTATTGCACAACACAGAGTGACTGTGAGCATGACTTATTATAACCCAACAGAATAGAGATCAAAATAGTTGGTGAAATTTGCCAGCAGTTGCTGCAGGATGGCTGTGTTATTTTTTTGTCCCATATATGAAATATTACATTTGACTAGATCACTAAGTGTATCACTCCAGCAGAAAATAATCATCAGAACAGTTATAGGTCCTATTTTATTGTTGTTTTATTCTCTCGGCCGTGCCACTGGTTATTAGAGTCCCCATCTGTGGTTGTATTAGACATGCTCTACTGATGGCTTGGCATTTTCTCTGGGAACAAAGCTGCATGCTCATTTCATGCAATATGAAGAAAGGGCCAAACACTCACGAGTGTTTAGAGGGGTGATTTCCCCTTAGTGATTACACTGGAGACGTGCCAGAAACTCAACAGGAGAAAATTACCATACTGCACAGAAAGAAAACCTGTTAATAAGTACTGCAGTATGTATGTGTCTGGGTGTGTTTGTGCATGTGTTTGTGTGTGTTTTGCTGTGTGTGTTTATGGGAGTGGAGAGAGAGATTTAAATAGTCTGATATTCTGTATGTATTAAACTAATGCTAATGTGATGGTACTGATGGGTTATTTTTTTGTCACAGCTGCCACTGTCCACACTGTTGTGGCTCTCAGACAAAAATATCACTAACTATGATGCCTTGGTTAAAAAAAAAAAAAAAAAACGGGTTGAAGGATGTTAGGGGAGAACCTAAACTTAAACACACTTATGTAGTCAGGTGATAGCCATCAATGATGACACACACCATGCGCGCAGCCTACAGATGAATGGCAGACAGAGTGCTGAGTCAAATGCTCAGTCCACTGCATCATGTTTCAGCCCCTTCCAAAACCTTTCTCCGTATCCCCTGGAGATTAATGGTCTTGAAAATTAGGGCACATCACATGTGTTGGGAGGAGCGCTGGCCTTAGTAGAACTACGCTGAAGGGTCTGCCACAGCACAGGCTGGCCGATACATTTTTGAATGAGCTCACTCTAAATGTCAGAAAGCACCAGGGACCTACCAAGGTGCAAGAGGCAAACTCCACAAATTGGCTCGGTAAACCTGGGCATTAAAGGCTAAACTGATAATGAAAATGAATTGATTTGCAATTACAAACATTGCTCTGTGCCTTCCTACACTGAATGACTCATTACAATAAAGTTAGTTTCAAGTAGAATCTCTATGGTTTTTTCAATAACACCATGAAAGTGTTATTGAGATGACCAGCAGACTTTCACTGCCATTATCAGACGTAATCAATTGCAGCCGCAGTGCAGTTGTATAATTGATATTCCTTTGAAACTACTCACAAGGACTGATTTCTTCACGGAACAGCTCCTTGAGCTGAGCATTACTTCGTAAACAAACATTTAAAAAATAGATCTATTTCCGCTTGTAACCTATTTTCTGTGATTAAGCTGTATCTCAGTTAACCGTTCTCCCTAACTTTCATGGTTGCTTGTATGCCAAGCATTTCATTGTGTTGTTTGTCTAGGGCTTATAGACCTCCTGTTGTGTGGTTTACATTTTATAGTGATACAGCAAGGCTGACATGGATTCAAGGATGGATTTAGATCCACAATTGTCTAGTGCATGCTCACCATTGGTCAGACAGTATTAAGTGAATACTCATCTACATAAAAGTCTGACAGCGTACTGTCGTGTAAGTTCTGGCTGTAAAGTTTTTGGGCCCAGCATCTTCTCTTTCTTGTTGTGGTATTTAACAAACATCTGTGGGCTCCATGATTTAGTTATTCCCCCTCAGTGGGCTCTCTGTGGTTTTTGTCCCACTGTGGCTTCCTTTGGGATTCATACACGCACGCACGCACGCACGCACGCACTAATAAACCAACACAGTTGTTTACTGGACATATGTATGTACTGTTGTGGCTTTAATTTTCATATTTATTGTTTTGCTGTGTTGAATAGTAGGCTATACTGTGAGAGTGGTTGTAGCTTGTTTATAATGTGATTTCAGTTTACTCTGCAGTAAGTCCTCCTCAACAGCAGAGAAACCTTGTTACATATGAAAGATGGTTTTAAACAGGAGTGAAAGTAACTAATTACATTTACTCAAATTACTGTAATAAAGTAGCTTGTTATGTAACTGTACATTCTTGAGTATTTTTAGTCAGTAATTTCACTTCTACTTAAATACACTTTTGCTGAAGTATTGTACATTTTAATCACATCCATTACAGAGGGCAGATTCTACATTTTCACAGTAAATGGCCATTTAGCAAAGGTTAGAAGAGTAGTAATTTGTCTTTACATATTTTGGTGTACGTTTTCTATATATTTCCAAATTTCCTGCTAAAAGAATCTAGACTGAACATTGTGCTCAAGTCTTTTTAGAATTTCCTTGGAGGAGATCTCTTCTAACAAAGTTATCGTTTCTAAAAAAAAAAGTAACTCAATAACTTTTACTCTGAGTACATTTCAGTTACTTTTTACTGTTACTTAATTAGATTTTGACAGCAGTACCTCTACTTCTACTTGAGTAAAATGTCATCATAGTAACAGTACTTGTACTTGAGTAGCAATTTGAAGTAATCTTTTCACCAGTGGTTTTAAAACAGTGTTTTGGAAATATGCTTGATCTGGTGGTTCTATTGCTCAGTTTAGATTTGATTTTTGAATGGGAACAAGTTGCTTAAGTAACACTGGGTATCCAATCTTGGCCCAGTAATCATATACATCTACTGTAAATAATGTGTTTGTATCTGAAATAACCAGAGGGCTGTCATTATGAGTATTTCAGGATGCAGTATAATCCCTCTGTCAGAAGAACATATGTAAAATTAAACCAAGTTTGGAATCAAATGTAGGATCGTCTAGACAAACATGAGGGTGAGACCTGTAACCTGCACTGCTGGTGGTACATGGGAGGGACATAGGGTTCAAAACTCTACACAGCAGAGGGAATGTATGGCTATGCATTTCTTTTTTTGAGACAGATTTGATCTATTTTGAGAGATGGGTAATGATACAGGACAGACACTGAAGGAAGTACATTCAAACCTGTCAACTCGTTTTTCTTCACCCCTCATTGGCTAGAAGGAAGAGGGCTTTGATGAAAGGTCATTTGTCTCTGATTAAAAGAGAACATATTCAGCTATTCAGCAGGTGGCATAGCACCGTTTCCTCTCTGTATCAATGGTTGGATTGGATAATTGAGTTGGTGTGTCTTCACAAAGTTGAGCCCACTCTGCTATGGCTTCTGTTAACAATGAAATGTATTAAATTCAGTTTATTAACTTTCCTTTAGAGGTTCAGGGGACGTGAACATGGATATTCGCGAAAAAAATGTTTCTGCATAAGCCCAGCTAACTTAGATGGACTCTTGTAGCAATTGTTGCCTTGCAGAAATGAAAGAGATAAGAACACAGCTGATTGTCTTATATGGTGCATAGTAAAGTGTATACAGTTAAACATGGTCATGCATGGCCATGGGGCCCGAGAATACATAAAAAAAAAACCCTCATGATTGTTGCACATCATATTTGACAAGCAGAGCTAGCTAGATTTTTTGTGTACTCACATAACAAAAATAGCCTCTCCCATTTAGACAGGGGGCATGTGGAGCCAGCAAAGAACCATTCCCCAAATTGGTGTTATAGCCACTACTGTTATAGCACAAGTGGTGTTATAGACGCCACTGGTGCTACTTATTGCTTATACACAGCAATCAGGAAACTGTTTTGATTCCTCTGTTGTTTTAGCTATCAGTGTTTCCACTTTCAGCCTGCACAGAGACCAAGTTGCTGTAAGTAGCAGTTACCAGCAAGTGCTTTACCCAGTGCTGGCAGATCAATGCTGGCTCAGGTGCAAGAAATAAGCAAATGTTTTTGCTTATTTTTTCAATATAAACACAGACTTTGTCTGTGCTACGTTGGGGTTGGCCCAGCTGAATTTAAACTACCAACTAGTTGCCACGGTATGACTTGTCAACATCCAACTAAACCATGTCAACGCCAAAAGTGACTGCTGCTTAACAAGAGACCACACTGCAGAACAGCTACAGAGCTAATATCAATGGCCAGAGTGGTTTCACGTGGGCAAATTGACTTCTCAGTCCTATCATGCTTGTGTGTCATGTTTGTAGCACCTGCATGTCTCTGTTTCAGACTGATGATGGCTGAGATAAATGTCCCTCATGCCTGTGTCTGGAACATCTGAGGGAGGGACTGTCAGATGAGCTATTGCGTGAACTAGCTTCACGACAAGGAGTTCAAAGTTAGCTAGTCTGGACGAGGTGGAAGTACTTGTGCTTGATCTCTTGGTTTGCTGTAGCACCCTCTTATGATCTCACACAGTGAATACCAATTTCCAGGGGACTATGCATTGTTCTATGGATGGCCCTGAGGCCAGTCATGCAACAAAGCCACAGGCTTGGGGCTGGTTGTGACCCTTTCTGTGATTGCTTTCTTGAGGGGACTACTTCCACCTCATGCCTTCTGAGTATCACCCTCAGAGCCTTATACAAGTGAGCATTAGAGGTGCTGACCAAATCCCAGGTCCCCCTATCAGCACACCAATTACAGAAAGGCCTTATTCACCATTCAGCTATTGACTTGACCACATTCCTGCTGCAAATCCATCCCTTAACTGTTAACCCAGATTGGATTGTAAGCTTATGGTCAACTGTCCCAGGCTTCAGTGTCACATTACTGGAGACTTGCTCACAACCTACAGCACTGTTGCAGCCTGCTTAGGCTGAGTTAGGGACCCTCTCTCCTACTTAATATGGGCCCTTCCCCTCTGCCCAAAGCCGTTAGTGTCACATCACCACAGGCATTTGCTTTCATGACAAGGGGCCTCGGCAGGCCCATGTCAACGTTAACACTGGCAGTACTGCTGGGCAGAGTCACTGCTTGCAGAGAGATTTTGGCATCATGTGTGATTCTGCTGATTTGATTTCCAGGCAAATTTGATTTTGATTTCTGGGCAGTACACATTATGGTCCTATCCCCAACTTGTGAGGTTCAGGCCCAGCTATCTACCAGTCCTGTCAAATATTATGGCACCCAGTATGTCCTGTTACAAACCTCCTACAGAGAAGTGGACACTTCACCAAGAGGCTTCATCATATTGCCCCCCATGGATTTCCATGACAAAACCAAAGGGGGCAATATGATGGCATGACACATGCTGGCCCATCCCTGGCCACGCCATCTTCTTTATGCTTTTCTGCTGGTGCACCAGATATGGAGGTGGCTAAACAGAGTCAAAGGATGTAAACACAGAGTGCTGTTTGTAGCTCTATACTGGCCAGGTAATGCCTGGTTTCCTACAGTAAACATGTGGGACCTACATTCCCAGCTTGGGGACACATCTTGGACCACTTATGGCTGCACATTTGGTGTCAGAGTCTTAGCCAGTGCTGAAGGACTGTGACCAAGGAGTGGTGCAGATAGTTTGAACCTCAAGGACACCCTCCACAAGGTTTCTTTGTGCAGAATAGTGGAAGCTGTTCAGTGATTGGTGAAGGGTCAGAGGGAGGTGCCTGGTTGTTGCTCAATGCCCATAATATTAAAATTCCTCGAATGCCTGATGGCAGCCAGTCATTCTTAACCATGAAAGTCTATGTAGCCATGATCTCAGTTTGAAATACTGGAGTGGTGAAGCAGACTGCAATCAGTGGCTTTGAACAGTTTGGTTACCCATTTTTGAAAGCAGAATGCCCCCAGTTAAGGACATATCCCTTATTGGACTTTGAGAAGTTGAGAAGTCTGCCATTCTCAGCCGTTGTCTTCCACTGCCCCTTCAGAAGCCTTGGTTCAAGCGGAACTGTCTGCCATGACAGCGTTTCCACAGGCCACAGCAACCAAAGTAGGTGAGTGAGCTATGTCTGTAAATCAGGCATGCATGCATGCATGCACTGGAACTGATGGCTCATTTGGCCTTGCTCCTCATGTTACTACCACCAAAGAGAACGTCTACCTCCCTTGCTAATCTGGCTGTCTAACTAGCATCATATAATAGTGTAACTCTGCCTAGTGAGAGCACTTAAGCTAAATGTGGAGGTGACATCTGGGTTTTTCAAGTCTGACAGACTCTCTATTACAGTTGACAACTGAAGGGTCAAGCCTTGCCTAGACAGAGGCTGTCCAGCTGTATTGTGGATGTCATCACTGAGGCAAATAGTTTGAAGGGCCGACTTGATCTTTAAATATTAAAGGACATTCTACCAGGAGTGTCTCCACATCCTGGCCACCACTGAGTGATGTATGTCTAGGTGACATATGCATAGCAGCTATCTGTGCTTGCCTATGTGCCTTCTTCAGGATCAGTGTTGCTACTTACCACTGTGGTTGTAGTTGTCGTGCTTAGCCTGCAGCCTGTTTTCAGAAAGGTTGGTGCAATATCGCCTAAAGACCTTTTTGGTAATAGTCATCTGACGTTAAGCATCGCCTCTGGCACTCAGGAAGAATGAATTGGATGAAAGTTACAAATGTAACTATGGTTCTGTGAATTATGGATGATCAGCTAGCAAGTTCTTTGTCACTTACAATATTGGTTAGAAGATTCTGTAGGGACGAATTTCAAAGTAACAGACCTGTTCATACTGGGGCTCATAGTGCCCTACATCATCCTGTGTCACCTGTGTAGTGTTAGGCACTACATAAGGTAGCCATCCAGAATTCATTGTAGTATTATGTGTAACTGTAGTATTAAAACATTATCACTGTAGGATTTGAGATGTAATTTTCCTGTAACAAATCCTGAAATCCAGACTTTGGAAAACAAAAATACCCAAGCAGAGATGGTAATTACACTCACTAGCACTGCCTCTCTTACGTTAATCTGACACCTACTAAATTAGTTGTGTGTGTGTGTGTGTTTAAATCCTTACAGTTTTGAAAGCATGCAACACTGCAAGGATTTTTTTCGTATACCAATTATGTAGAATCATTAAGGCTTTCATAATGTTGGCATATAGCTCACCCACATATCAGCACTGATTTCAAAAACATGTCATCTCCTTAACAGGTTTGCAAATTTTATCATCTTCCATTGGAAGACACATTGGCTGTTGATAGTGCTCGGGGAAAAACAATTTCAAACAAACATCAGTGCTCCAAATTTCCATGTTCTTTGAAATTTAGTTTACCAACCTAATCAATCCAAAGGTCCATGTATGTACTGTATTAGGAATTTGTTTACTTCAATTTGGGCTTATTACATAATGCATTTGTACAGATATGTACATTTAACATCAATGGTATGGGATTTTCAAAATTTTATTTTATTTATTTATTTTTTGCAGATCATTTTTTGGGCATTTCTGCTTTAGTTGACAGTGACAGTAGAGAGAGAGACAGGGATGGCAGGGGAAGCGCAGGGCTCAGGCTTGATTTGAACCTCGACTGTGGCTGTAGGGACTCAGCCTTGATAAGTGGTACATGCTCCACCAGGTAATCCACCAGGGCACCCCCCAATATTATAGGATTTTGAGGAGGAAAAAAAACTATTTTATTTTTAACTGCTCTACTTGGAATTTGTCTAGCATTTTTTTTACATGGAATGAAATCCATGCTTTAGACCAGTATGCTGAAGGAGCGCTAATGTAGATAATAGTATCAAACAAAATGATCTAATTTTCATTGTATTTGTATAAGACTGAAAACTCAATCTCCAAAAAATTTTAAATAAGGTGTTCCTCTTGTATCATTCCATTGTTGAAACCATGTAAAATGTAAGGGCTGAAATGATTGTAAGGAAACTGTCTCATATGGTTCATGAAAAGTTCCTCACCTTCTGAGAGATAGAGAGAATAGAGAGAAGCGAGAGAGAAATTGAGATGATAGAGGGGTGAAAGGAATAAAGAGTTACACTGGGAATGGACAGAGAGAGAAAAATGATAGGAAGACTTACACAGAAATATGAACTAAAGGGCAGAGATAAAGGACTTGTCTAGGCCCTCTTTTAATTTATATTATATTGTTCATTGTCGATGACAGATTTCACAGCTAAAAGCCGCAATAAAGTATAATAAAGTAATCATCAAAGCTGTATGTGTTAAAAGGCAGAACATGAACATTTATCTGTGCCATCTGTGAATACAACTGAATATATTTGCTTTAATGAGAATAGAGTTAATGCAAATGTTCCCAATACTGTTTGCTCTGGTGGTGTATAAGCTGTATATATCCTTCTCCTTAGGTTTGTGGTAGATGCAGTAAACAATGCACTACAGTGAGTGGAAATACCCTATACAGTAAGTGCCTGAAGGGAGTAAAGAAAGTAATGCAAACAAGTCTCCTGTCCTTCCTGTCATCTTTTCTCACTGGCCGGAAGCCAGTGACTTGGGAGACAATGCCACTAACTATATGCATCAGACTGGGCTCTCCAACATGCTGGATAGACAAAGTCTTTTTTCATTTTGGTAACTCTGAGCTGAGAATCAAGTATGCGATAACCCTCTTGGGTTAAGCAATCCAGGCAGTAAAAAAACAACATACCTTAGGAATGTGTGGAGAAACACTAGTTTGTAATTGTAAACAAAGAAATTTGAAATTAATTCAGTCTTCCCTCTCCTGTTATCATCCATACAGAAACACTGCACAGAAAACTCCAGAGGGTGAGATTGAGCAACTCAACCAAATTAATTTGGCAAGATGGCTGAACTCGTAGAAAATGTTGAGATCTTGTCAGAATTCTGTGCAGCCTAATGGTTTCATTGTACAAAAGGGGATGCATCCAGCAGGGGATAAGTTGACTGAGTGAAATCCTTGATGGAAATTTGGCTGAGGTGGCTGCAGCGAGCGCAGGACCTCATATAGTTATACGCCATTATTTTCTTTTGCTTTGAAAAGAGGCGATTTGATGTGTTCAGTCACAAGAATGCACTGTGATTAGCAAATAATACCTGTGAGGTTGTGCCTTGTTTCTTTTTGTTATCCAGGTGCTCTCTCTCTGCAAGGCAGACTGCAGCAAGTGAGAGTGATGCCAATGCTCTCTCATCCACCTGACCTCTCCATTGTCTGTGCTTTGCAAATAGACAGTGACACGATGAATGTGAACAGGATGTAGACATATAGGTATTCATTAAAACCTAGCAAAGATTCTGATTGTGCATGCCTCCCTTTCAGAGTTAAATTCCTCAGTGAAGTAACACGTTGAAAGACATTGAGATGTTCATTTCGTTTTATGTTATTATTAGTTAAAGCAGTATCAGTTGACTTGCTGACACTGCTTTTTATTAGGTGCTCAGGAACACCTCTGTAAGTGCTTGGCTTTATGTGTTCATTGGTTTATTATTTATTTATTTATGGTTTATTTGATAGGGACAGATACAGTGGACATGGACAAACTGAGAATAGCGATCCGATGAAAGTATCACGGTGTTTATAGCGGATTTGCAACACCTGTCCCGAGAGGGGCTTTTGTTTATTCATTGGTGTATAATGATTTTTGTAGTTCTCAATGCCCCGGGTGATTACCGTATGCACTGTTCATCCTGTGCAGAGCCTGGAGAGTCCTGGACAAGGGAAGTATACAGTAGTGTGTTACTACTATAGAAGTCACACAAGCCGCTACCTCTAGGTCACTGCATGGTACATACACTTACCAGGAAGTAGCTTAGTGAATTTCTAAGCCAAGATATAATTAAACATTGTGCTCAGTTGCTCTCATTTTACAGCATTATTCTACCACAGCACTTCGCTGTGAACATTTAAAAGTCAATGTAGGCTCATTCACAACAATTATGCATACTTCACCCCACCTCTCAAATGGAGCACCCATAAAGCTAATATACTTAAGTCTCATATGACATTTTTCATCCATAGAACATAAATCCACATGCAGTACAGTCGAGTGATGCTGATCCTACAGATTTTTCAAATTGTGCGTTCAGAATATCCCGGAAATGCTCAACATAGCTTTTGTAACTCTGCCTGCATTCTTTTAGCTCTCATGACGAGTTGAAGCCACCCATATACATTTTCATTACAGTGGGTCTTGATTAGAGTTCTCATATTCTGCCCGAACCCGACCCGACCCGACCCGACATTTTCGGGTCGGGTCGGGCCTAAAATTTACGTGAATTGGGCGGGTCGGGTCGGGCTTCGGGTTCTGTGGGGGATTTTTTTTTTTTTTTTTTTATTAAAAAAAATAGAATTATGTGTTCTGTTATTGATTATGACGTTTCATTTTTATGTGACTGGTGGAGAGAGTGAGAGACTGGATTGGATTTGGAGGCTAAACTTTCAGTGACAGACAGACAACCAGCTGTGCGAGCGCAGCGCAAACAAGTGAGAGAGAGTTGCAGCAGTATCCCGCTGTGCTGGCAGACTCGGCAGCAGGGACGTTTTTTGCTATGGGCAGTGCAACTGGGGGCGCACGGGAAAAAAAAAATCTCCAGTTTTCTAGACTACCGTATTGACCCGCACATGCCGCGGCACCATCAGTCGGCATCAGGCGGGCCAGCCGCGGCACCGTCTGATACCGCGCCCACCCGTCAGGTCTGCCGGATCTGACGGGTGAGCTGCCTGATGCTGGCCGGTGCCGCGGCCGGCCCGCCTGATACCGACTGATGGTGCCCCGGTGCCGCGGCCGACCGGCTCTGCTAAATAAGGGCGAATTTGGCGATTTTTTTTTTTTTTTTTTTTCCTTGGGCTTTATCGGGCTGTCGGGCCTAAAGTTCGGCTAATTAGTCGGGTCGGGTCGGGCCTCGGGCTGGCCCAGTCGTGTCCGGGTCGGGTCGGGTCTTAATTTTCAGGCCCGATGAGAACTCTAGTCTTGATTGCTAAAACACATTTCTTGAAATTATGCAGCATATTAACCAAACCTCTAAACACAAATGCAGAACTGCACACACATCTTCACAAACTTCAAAACTTCCATGTCTAAAACTCTCCCCTCAAAAACATGTAAACCTCCGACTAAAACAAACTTTGCTATCAGACACCACACACAAGCCATCAAATCCACACACACACACACGCACACACACACACTGCAGAATAGCTATTACACACATATTTATGCACCCCCCCTCCGGCAGAACAACCTCTTTACACAATGAACACAGTATAAAGACACAATACATGTATACATTTTAAAATTTGTACTGTTGTGCAATGAACTGAAAATTAGTGTATGTACTGTAAAAATATGCAATGTCAAAAACTTTAGAGAACAGTAAAATAATTTCCATGTTACTACCAATACAAACTTATGAAAAAGTTCACAAAAAAAGAAGAGTTTGTACATAAACGAAGAAATCAATTTTATTTTGCATCAGCATCCTGTCTCTGGGCCGGGTCAGGCCAGAGCCTCTCATCAACATCACAGGGAAGGAAAAACTCCTTGTAAGCCTTATCAGCCTCTGGCAAGTTTCAAACGTAATATTTAAACAAGCCTCCTCGTGGCCTGGAGGAGGTGAACACGGGTGTAAGGTGTTTTGGTCAGACACTGTCCACCACCATGCTGGGAAAAAAACAAACAAAAAAAAACACTCCTCCAAAGTGTTGAAGAATGGAGAACGTGCTGCTGAATCGGGTTTTTATTTGGGCTGCGGTACAGGAATGACGCTGACGACCAGTGCTTTGTAAATTAACACATGGTCTAACCAGTGAGAAATGAAGGGCTTTATGTGTGGAGCTTTTCAGAAAAAGTTCAACAAATCATGTGCATCATGTGAAAACAAGGGAATAGTGTTTATAGTTTTGGGTAATTTTGTCCATCTCTTGATAAATGGTGTTATGCTTTGAGATGTTTAATAGGCCCAGATATAGTGTGTACTGTGAGTGATGAAGAAAAACATTTAATGATTTTTAAATGTGACTTTTACAGCATTTAAGTTTATTGAGCTACTGCTTTTGGACTTATTCCAACACATATTTTAAAATATGAAATTGATAACTTTGGTTTACCACAAGTGGTTGGGAAAAAAAAAAAAGTCTATATGAAGTGTTTTCTCTGTGACAGTGTAATAGTGAGTAAGCCACAGAAAATTATTAGAAATTATTGCTTTTGAGATTCCTTGAGACTGCCTTCATTACGGCTAATTGGATTGAATGGTGCCCACTCATTGGCCTACATTTATACATTTACATCGTATTTAAGGCGCTTAATGCGAATGACACTGATATCATGAGACTGACATTTAAGCTCTTAAATCCGGAGGCTGTTATGAGGGTTTTAGGGAGGGGGAGAGAGGGAGAGAGGGAGAGAGAGAGAGAGAGAGAGAGAGAGAGAGAGAGAGAGAGAGAGAGAGAGAGAGAGAGAGAGAGAGAGAGAGAGAAGCAGAAAGAAACCAGTGAGAGCCAAAGAGGGACTTGGTGACTGTGTGTGCTCGTGAGTGTGAGAAAAAGAGAGGCAGAAAAAAAGTGAATGACAGTGCAGGGCTTTCGTTGGAAAAACTTCAAGCATGTCAGTTCCAACGTAACATTTTCATCAACACCCACCCTTCCCCAGCTGGACGGTTGGACTGGAGCTCAGCTTTTACGATCCACACCAGAAGTTCAGGGGTGCTGAAACAGGTTCTCCTGGCAAACTTTTGGAGCAAGTTTTTTTCCCTTCCCTGCTGGCTGCTGCTTAACTCAAGAAAGTATGCCAGACACTGCCAATGTTTATTCACTTGACCTAGAAAAATTTCATTGCTGCAGTCTTGGCATAGCTGCACACATATTTTGAATTCACAGAAGTCATTTTTGATTTTATACACGCACCATATATTGGCTGATTCACTGTTCAATTACAAAAAAGTTCTAAGGGGAAAAATCTTGTTTTGATATTCAAGCTAGCACAGTTTGGGCTACTAGGCCTCTGCAATTCTGCAACATAGTGAAATGGCTATGGCTGTAATCCGGAGGGAAATAATTGCACAGATTTTAAGGAAAAACATGTCCCTTGTTGCACAAATTGGTACCCAATATCAACCTTTCAGTATTCTCTTCCTTTGAGGGGGACATGATCTAATTGTCAAAGTGTAAATTGCAGGGAAGATGAAAGAAATATAGAAAATTAACTAGATTACTTATTGCAGACAATTACTGAAATGTAAATTGAATTTGTATCATTTAATGTACCGTAGAATGACAGCCTTGCCACAATGTGTTAGTTTTTTTTTTTAGTTTTTTGTTTCTCTATGATACACACACTCAGGTAGCCTCTGTTATCAACACCAAGAGAACCTGGTCATGGGCTGTGGCAGTGGTGGAGACTATGGCAGTGTCAGCTGCCATGTTTACGGCGCTGCCTGGCTGTAAACAGGAAGTGCAGCAGATTACAACACAACTGTCCATCTGGACATTAATACACATGGGAAACCCAAAGCCACAAACAGGCTGGGGTTGTACTACACAGACCTCAAATTAAGCCTCAAAACATGCATTCATCCAAATTTACCAGACTGAGAAAGTGAGGGAGTGTTAACTTGACTTGACTAATAAGCAAACACTGACTTGTCACCATAATTTGTAATTAAACTTAAAGGATAATTCCTGTATTTTTCAACCTGGGCACCATTTGTTCACCTTCTGGGGTCCAAAAGACTGATAGGGACAAAGATTTTTGGATTTGGTCCAGTAATGGCTTACATCACTTCAGCTGTGAAATGGGCTGCAATGTAATCAAATGGGGCAAGTTCGCCTGTTAAATTACATCAAATAAAAGTGTTTGTTTTCAGATTGTTATTATTTGCTCTTGCTCAATAATGGATCAGTCTAAAAAAAAAATTGTCCTCTGTCAGACATTTGCACCCCAAAAATGTGGAAAAATAGGGCCCAAGTTAAAAAATGCCAGAATCATACTTTAATAATCCTGAACAGCAAGTCGTTTGATGAATTCAACAATTGGTTGCTCAAACGATGCAAGCGTTCCATATTGATCTGCCTTATGTCATATGTTTGTTTTCCGATTACTCAATAATCCAATTATCGCAGCTCAGCTTTCTTTGAGCCGTTGTGAAGTGTAAAGTGACGCTCCCATTGCATGCATGCAGAGGAGAGAGAGGAAAGAAGGGATGCAGAAAGAGAGAGAGGTGAGGGAGAAAGAGTGCCAGAGAGAGAGAGAGAGAAAAAAACATTGTGAGCATTAGGAGCCTGAGACTGTGTGAGATAACCTGAGCGAGAGAGAGAGAGTGAGCGAGTGAAGGAGAAAGAAACCGCAGAGGGACTCTGTGACTCTGTGGTGTGTGTTCACGTGAGAGAAAGAAAGACTGTGAGAAAGAGAAACAGAGATAAAGTCGAAGGCAAAGTCAAAGTTACCTTTATAAACGTGCTAACCTTGTGCACATTACATTAACCTCCCTCCCTGCCCCCCTTTCCCAGAGAATTAGTCAGTATCATTCACACACGGCTGTTCTTAAGTGTGCCAATTGATTTCAGTGGCTCAGAAACAGGGAAACTGAATCTGTTGTTACTAGGGCCAAAGACCAAGGGAATACATGCTAATGCTGCTGAGGGACCTCAAACAACCTCTGCTAAATGTTAGCCCACTGTTGTCTGTCTAGATAGATCTGGTGTGACTAGAATGGCTCCCCAGGGAGCGACTCTGTTGGAATAGAGTTGGAATAGCTTCATAAGCTATGGCTGCAAGCTATAGCTGCATCTAATCTTCTCCGTTGCTTTCTCACTCCTCCTCCTGTGCCTCGCTCTCCAAATGCAATGTTGGGAGAAACCGCACAGTCGCATATGGGATTTGAAATGCAGGTGTGGGGAAAGAAAGGACGCAAAGATTCAAGGAGAAAGTAAGAGAGAGAGGGGGGAGGGGGGGTCGGGGAGAGAGAGAGAGAGAGAGAGAGAGAGAGAGAGAGAGAGAGTCTATAGCTCTGTGGAGAAATAGCTTTGGTGAATGGCATATAGCATCATAGCATTGTGCTGCACTGTGGCAGCCATTCTAGCCCTATTAAATCAGCAGTGAGTGTATTACTTCTGATTGATGGCCGACGGCGAGCAGCTCAGACAGATTCATTTACGCAGCATTTGCTCCTCGTTAATAACAACTGATGCTATCACAACAAAAACAAGTTTCCAAATGGTCCTTTGTATGTTCAACCCAGGGAGAAAGGGCTTGAGGGGGCCATGAGTTTAAAGAGATAGTTCAGCTAAATGGATTTTTAGAATCTTTTGCTATACACTGGGAAAACTCAAGTCTCCAGCATCAAGTTTATGTTGGTATTTGGCTCCATGATGGCAACTTTTGCCTTTTCTAACCAATTGGTTTAGACCACATAAAAGTAGAATAAGTAAGTCAGCAGGAGGCAAAGATTAAAAGGGTAATGCACGCTGTGTGTGTTTCACAGAGACGAGAGACATGAAGGAGCATAGGCTTGACGAATCGGCTGAGGAAGCATGACTATATGCAGAGTGGTGGTGAACGAGTGGCGGCTAGGGTAAAAACCTTTGATCAGCTTGCTAATGTTAGCCCTTGACAAAGAGGGGGCAGGAGAGCAATGGGGAGTCAAAACAGTAGGAAAGATCACAGCAAAAAAAAAAAAATTACTTATTACTTATTAGCTAGTTTTCTATGACCTTTTGATTAAGAAATGCCACAGAATTTCCTAACTTTTTTTTGCACTTTTATATCAAAATCCCATCTTATGTCCTGGGAAACAATTTGTCAACAGTGGTGACATCATGCTGAGCCGCTATGTATGAACAAACAAAATTCAGCCAATAAAAAAGTCACACTTTTGAACAATCTGCCGTAACCTGTCTCCTGTTGGTTTACACTTTTAATTGATGTCTCTCTGTGTCAAGTCCTGTTTCAACAGGAAGTACATCAAATTCAACAAACGAGCACTCAAAATGCTGTTTAATTGTGACTTTAATGAGAACTTGAAACAGAATGACATGATGGTTCGGGGTGGGAATTTGCTGGCTATTACTAATGCCTTAGTTTACAAAAGATGCAGTGTACTGTACAAGTAGGACGAGAGGCAAAAAATGGAAAAGGTTGGTGATATGAAGAAACACTGAGATGTTGTAAGGAATATCATTTGGAGATTTTCTTTAGCAGGTGTGTAAATCCAACAGTCTTTTGCTCTTGCTGAATAGATCTTGCAAGCGTAGTTAGATATTGTTGAGGCAAAGAGATGCAAATACAATCCAAACAAGGCGAACAGTTCTTGTTTCTTCCATCTTTGCATTCAACAGGTCTAGCCAGTTGCAGATTTATTTAGAGCTGCAGTGAATTCTTCATCTGTGCCTCAAAAGAAATATAAGTTCAGCGCAGTAGAGGCCTTCACACTTGGACCTTTTTGGTTTTATAAGGCTTCATAATCACAGGCTGTAAAACACTTAAAGAATATGCTTCTTTTAGTCTTATTGTTCATGGTTAGGTGCTTACTAAAAAAGATTATGCGGTAGTAGCCAGTGGTTCACCAAGCCAAGCTCAGGGCAGCGTACACATGTATAAGTAGGCTATAAACTCTAACGCATGTGTAGAAGCGGTAGGTGCTAAATGGAAATTACGACCACTGGTTCCTGGGGGGACTTGGTGGTGACAGATATGTTCAGAGCAGCTTGGCACCTCCTCTCAATTCACTGTAACCAGAGTTTGTATGCTTTGGCCGGGGATCCCAGTGAAATGGGCATGACTTACATTCTAACATGGCTGTTATGACAGTCTTTCTCATATAAAGCCTCTGTGGACAGACAGACCCTGGGGGCAGAGTACATAAAGAGGAGTCAGTGGCACACTGAAAGGCTGTCAATGTGCTGCACAATATATGGCGTCAGAAAAGCTGGATGTAGTGTGCCAGTCAGGTCTTGGTAGAAGGTATGCTCGATGTGAGATTGACAGACACCCTTCCCTATTCCACCCATGTCTTTGTATTGCTGTCTCTCAAAAGCCAATTATGCTCTATTTCCTCTTATAAAGCTACTCATTAGCGCTGACGGGTTTCGCAACATGAAGCAGAACAGTGAATAGATAGAAAATGCAGAGCTACAAGCTGCTTTTCTGCTGCACAAAGCCCTCCGTTTCAATAGGGAATCCTTTGTTCACTGTGTAAATCCCCATGGCCTCCCATTTAAGAACTCAGAATTTCACTTGAGACTTAACTCCTGCCCACAAAAAGTAATTAAAAAATGCCAAAAAATCCACTCTGCTTGGACTGCAGCAAGTCTTCTTTAAGGGAGAGATCCATCTCTAGGAGCATCATTTTTCAAAAAAAAAAAAAAAAAAAAAAGCCAGAGGCTCTAACTGCTGGCTTCGTGCTTGTCAGTTCAGTAAAGTGTTTCTTTATTTTTGCTCCTCATTAAAACAAAGCAAACATCCACATACACCTCCCGCATAAGGTATATATACATTAGATATTTCCCCTCCCTCATACGCCCTAGGCCTGTCTCCCATTCTTAAATATTTATGAGAGGAGCTCAAGATGTCATGTATTTACCCTAATCTTCAGAGTTTTATACACCTCAGACAATGAGATGTAGTGTACACAGAAGACAGTGAAGGGAAGAGGAGGGGAGGGAGGAAGGAGAAAAACCTCTGAATCGACAGTATTTCCCTCAGATGGAAAATGTGGGAGATATTCTGAGCCCCAGGAGTATTTGGTTGGGCAAATGTTTTATTTGAACAGGGCGTCTTAGTGGCAAAGCCTGATGTTATGATTTATTAAAAGTGCAGTGTGAAGGGAATTATAATGTGGTGGGAAATGATGTATGTGTATGTGTGTGCATGTGTGTGTGAGTGTGTGTGTATGTGCAGGCAAGTGTGTGCTGATGAACATATGTTTCTGTGCATACAAGTGTGAGCTTGGTGAAAGGAGACAGGGACAGTCCAGGTACAAACCATTTCATTGCTATGCTGGCTGCTCCTCTTCTGCCTCTTTGCCGTAACTGCAATGAAGTGTTGCGGCATCTGCAAAACAGCATGCGAGACACAACTTTAAACTTGGGCAATATCCACAATTTAATATTATTATATTGTCTTGTCAAAATATTGCAATATTCAATAGGGAGGAAGGGGGGTAGTGGCTCACCAAAGTCAACATCAGCCCATCATTTCAAAAATTCAATTTACTGTGCCTTATATTTATCACATTTTATTTAGAAATTCTTCTGAAAATCTCCAAAATTAAATGTTTTGTGTACATGAATTGCATATTAGTTGAAAATGTTGTGTAATCAAAATTAGCTACACTATGTAAAACTTGGTCTGGATGAAGCGCAAGTTAGATACAACAATGAATCTGAAACTAAAATCAGTATTAAAACAAAGGAGAAGGTGGATTGATACTGTAGAAAATACTGCATATGGCTGCTAAGATTGTGATATTGGACATGATCAGTTACTGGCCCGAGCCTACATCAAATGCATGTTGGTGGTCTTGTCCTGAACCAGCTCATTCTCAGAATAGGTCATTGTTGGTTATAGGCAAGATCAGTACGGACAAATGCAGCTGATTGGAACCAGCCAGTGAATAAGCATCCTTTTCAGGTGTAAATCAACAACAATCCGATTTAAATATTTGTGCTTTTACTTTCGGCCTCTCTCTCTCTCTCCCTCTAGTCCTCTCTCACTCTCCTATTCTCTTTACTCCTCCAGTCTGCCACATCACTGCTGACATCACCGGGAAACGGCCAGCCCGACAAGGTGACACGGGCACCCACGCTTAAAGGGCAGCCACTCGCACCGCTGCGAATCTTTCACCTTATTAAATATACATCAATAGTCAGCCATATCTGAAGCAACGCTCACCTGAGCCAAGGTTACAGTGACTGATGTGCTTTTTTTAACCTCTTGTTTTGAACAGGCGATTGTGTTTTGGGCTGTATAACATACAGTGTATATGCAGCGACAGGGACGGGGATGAATGAGAGGTGGGGGGAGGTGGTGTCAGCTGGGGCATGAGGTGTATTCCTAGAATACATTCTGTCTCTCTGTCTCGCTCCCTCTCTCTCTCATTCCCTTTGAACACAGCCAGCTCGTGTCTCTTTGTGCAGTGTGGTTAGTAAAAGATACTTTTGTGTTAAGGTAAGTCTGTATGGAACGGGGCATTGTATGTTGATGGCTAAGGTTTATCAGCCCTACAGCCTGACTGGGTTGAATGATATATAATGTCTGTCACTTTCTTTCCTCTCTTTTTCTTTTTCAAACTGCAGAAATAGTCATTTAACTCTTACTTTTGTGCGATCACGATGTTTCTAGTTGAGGCTTCTGTTTTGAAAGAGACATTTCAAATCATGTGGAGCTAGTGGAAACTGAAAAGCTTCTCATCATCACACAGGTAATTCCTCAGCGCTTCTGTGTGATGTGACTGGAAAACATGCAGTATTACCCTGTTGTTGTGGAAGGCCATTGATGACAGTTGATGACATGGCATGGGCTGACCTTGACTCAAGATCTAACATAGATTAAAGGGCTGGATTATACTGTGGTTGTAGTTGAAGTTAGATTAGCCAGGAGCTAGATGAGTCAGCACATGTATGTCCCATTCATATCTCATTGTCAAGACCGAGGCTCTCCTTTTGCAGTAATTTTTTTTGCGGGAATGTAATTGCGCCATGTCCCTCAGCAGGTGTGGCATTGTTCATCCAATGGCCATCTGGGCCCGTAATCCTTTGGAGGTGAGCACACTGCATTTGAAAAAGGTCACTGCACAGAAACACATTTAGTTCAGCCACTCATTCTGTGTGTATGTGTACTTGTGCATGTCTTTGCCCGTTTTTTTTTTTTTTTTTCTTTTACGTTTTGCACCACATGTGGGGGACCTTTTCTAATTGTGAGGTCAGAATCTTAAAGTTGACCTTTAAGGAATATAATTCCCCACTTTATAACAAGCAGGCTTGATGGTACGGGGGAAAATGTAGTTGTAATCCTGTTTGACCATTCATTTTATTGGACTTGGATTTACATGAAAAAGAATTACCTTCCCATTACTGTTTTTCTAATGGTGTACAATTGACTCATCACTTGTGATTAAAAAAAAAAAAAAAAAATCAACCCCCACAAAAACAAGAAGAAATTGCCAGTAAAGTACAAAGTTCTTGTGACAGCTTAGTTGCGTGCTTCATGTAGCTTTGGTTTGTTCATGACCAGTTTTGCTCATGTGATAGATAAGCTAAAGTAGCAGCATTCACAGTGTGTGCAGGCAGAGCTTCTAGCTGGGCGTACCAGCGTTGCTCTGCTGTTGAACATGTCAAATACTATTGAGAGGCCGACTGGAGAGCAGTTCTCAGCAGTTCTTGAGCTAACATGCAGAATGTGCTGCTGTGGTGCTAACCACCTGGACTTTAGCCAACCAGAGTCTTGGCTCAGACTCCCGTGCACAGCCCATTTCTTGAGGTTGCGGTTTCATACCCAGTGACTTTACCGAGCCACTCAACCATTAGCTATAAATACAATAAACACCCCAGGCAGATCCGCTTGGCAGCCTCATAGCAAACTGTAGCAGTCGGTGTATGTTGACGTACTGTATAGGTTTGTGTGTGCACTGTGTCCCTTCTGCACAAGTGCTCGTCGGACTCTCAGCTGCTCTCCCTCCATGTTTGTCCCGGCAGAATTGTAAATGACTGGTGGGTGTTGAGGATGATTGTATGTGACAGTTAATGCGTAGGGTTGCTTGCAACATGTGTCAGCGCCAGTGTACATTAGCCTACATTCAGAGTGAGGTCTTTTCAAATTGTAGGGAAGGGAAAAGGTCGCCTTTTGAATAAGATATTTCGTGGCACATTTCATTTTTCTGAACCCACAGACTTGGTTCATTTGGGTTTTAAGATTTTAGAATTTAAATGTTGACCTTCAGCTCAGGTTTAGTTTATGAATAATGAACTGCTGAATCATTTATGATTAATGAAATATATAATGCAGAATATGAAGAGTGTGCTCAATCAGTAGTCACGCTAAATGAAATTGGTGCTGATCAGCTCCAGTGGCACAGCAAAACAGTGTCACTTTGTAGCTGATGCTGTTGCCCTCTCTCTTTCCTAATGTTTTAGCATTTGTATTTAAGAGATTTGTCGAGCATACAGTTCTGGCTGTATCCATTTTATAGCATGGTATACTAGATTTATAATAATTTAATGATATTTAAAATTAAATTATGAAACTGCAGTTGTCAAAGCTATTTGCCTAAGAGACTAAGAGAGTGGTTAAGGCCGAGCAGAGATGAAAACCATGGAGAAGAAAAAAAGGAGTGTACAGTACAGTATGCCACACATACTTCAGATACTTGTGACGTCTTGCTGGGTCAATGCTTTTCTCTGTTGTTTTTTACACAGGGCAGCCCTACTATAGGCCTCTCATGCATGAATGTGTAAGGATTAATTGGAAATATGAATAAAAACAATCGGTCATGAGTTACATTTTACCCCTTTTTTATATGAACAATTTGACATTTAAACTGATGATTGTATTTATGATACTTACTGTAGTAGTATCCCATGACCCCATTGACTGACTCGTTCTTCCTGTTGAATTGACTGTTACTAGAAAGTGCAGAACCAAGTTAAGGAGTGCGTTGGGTTGAGATGGCTCAGGTCAAAGCTGATCCCTTAAAGATAATCTCCCTCTCTAGGGATTTGTCTTTCTCGTGCGTCCCAGGGCCTCTTAGCTGAGTCTGGAGGTCACCTGCTGTACAGGGACAGGTCTCGGCCCTGTCTGTAGTAAGACACCAGGGATTGCCTGGATCTGGTGGAAGAGAGCCTGGTTTGTGGTAAACAGAGTTAAAGTTAGGAGTTTGTCCACTGCCACTGACATCAAAAGATTCGGGTCTCTAGTGAAACCAGCTTTAGCAGCGTGGCTTTGAAGTCGGTCCGTTTATGTGCATAGAACTGAGCTAGATTAAAGTAAAGTTTGAGCCATGTTACACAAAGGTGGAGAAAATAGGCTCCTGTTCCTCTGTTTAGTTAGATTTATGCCAACTACAGTGCTTATTTTTGTTGTTATCGCGTAGGTTTATATTCAGAGGGAAAATGTGATTAAATTCATTGAGCTGGTATTTCATGTTCCTTTATGTGTTTAACATTTTGTGTTTATGACCGGTCTCTTGTTTGCATTGTTGCTCTATTTCCCATGCCTGGAAATCAACCTGATGCCCACTAGTGCATTTCTCAACAAGTCAGCTGAGATGTGTTCCCAGCTGGTTCGTGGCCGCTGAGTATTTTGATCCCGAGTATGGTCTGTCTTCAGCCGAGTTCTTGGAAATTTTTGGTGCTAAAAACAGAAAACTTTGGGGTTCATTAACAGGTCTTTATGCTTGGCATGTGAGGACTGAAGTCTTCAAGTCAAGAAAGATACTTGAGTCGATGAAATCACTGTGTTGGGACTTTAACAGGAGATTTGTTAGGGATACTGCTACGTTAGAAAAATGAATAGCAGGATTGTTTTCATGGGTATAAATAAAGTAACTGCTGTTTTGTTGGCATGACCACGTCAGATAACAACACACTTCAGAAGTTTTCCTAGGTCATATCTCTGTGTCCCCTTACTGTTGCCTTATGCTGTCTGCTTAGCCAGAATGAAATTTCTAAAAATGGCTCTCTAAAGGGAGAAACAATCTTTTGAGCTAACCAAGTTAATCAGTGTGATTTGTACCAGAAAACCATTTTTCTAAGCCTTGTAGAAAGACATTTCAGAAGCTCAACAGCTAGATCCCAATTAATGAAGTTCCTAGCAGTATTGGGGATCTTAAATTAAGCCTGGTTCTTACTCTGTGCGGGAACAAATGCAGTGAAGTGAGCATGGTCAAAATCATGTTATTGCAGCTCTAATGAATGTGTTCACTGGCTGTATTTGATAGTTACATGTAATATCTTGCAGCACCTACCATTTAATATGACACGGATAGCCCTCTGTTCCATAAAGTCACCTCAAGGAGGGACTGGTCCACAAAGTGTACCTTTTTCCAAGACTGATTTTTGTGATTTGTTTTGTTTTTTTCTTGTGGGGATTTGGATAGCTGATGTCTGCTGCAGCACCTCTCAATTACTGGAGTTTTCCAGCAGTTGGTCAAAAGGACAAGAAGCATGATACGCAGACAGCATGTCACCAATCCAATGGCGCTTGAGCATGTCAGTCCACACAGATAGCATGAAACGGGCAGATGGCACCCCGTGGCACCCCATGCCTGAATTTTTGTATTTTATGGACGTGATCCATCGCTTGCTTCAGATCACAGTTCTTGACAAGCATGAATTACGGGAATTTCCAGCAGCAGTGGTCGTCCCTGCCAGATAATAACACCCTGCCACATCTTGCAGAGATTCATGCATGCAATCTTTACTACTACTGAGATAGCCGCAGTATCTCAGGTGATTAATTTCATTTACTGCTTTTGACAGTAAGTGATTGAGGGGAAGTTTTATAGTGGTCAACCAGCTCCCCAGGCCTTTGTTCTAATCAGTTCCCAGTACCCGAAAGGGCTTCAGTGTCTCCACTATCCAGGCCTCTGGGCCATTCAGCTGCTACTGAATACTGAATGAAAAAAAGGTGAAAGTTCAGTGACGTGTGGCAGTGAAGTTGATGTTTGCATTTGTTCAGTATTTGAAGTACAGCTTCAGACATGTTGGGAAAAGATAGGGTAGAAAACATTGGTTACTGTGTGTAGATCAGAGTGATACTGTGCCAGCCTGTATGCACCCTTACAGCAAGCCCCTGTCAACTCTCTAGAGTGTGTGTGTGTGTGTGTGTGTGTGGATACATGACTGTTTGCATTGTATGACCTCTCATTTCTTTGTTTACACTCAAAACAGTGGATTTACAGGAGGAAGATAATCATGATTTGTTATGGGGAAGGTCAGTTTAAGTTTGTAGGCATAAGCCGTGGTGGGGAGACAACACAAATGAAAAATACAACAAGGAATGCAATCACAGCCTGGATGTCAGACCATCAGATACCATCAGACAGCAAATTCACCATTCTCTACGGTGAAATAAATTTCATTTGATGATGAAATGGCCCGATATGTCCCATACTGTGGGTCTTTGTCTATTGTGTCTTACTGTAAATACAAACAAAATGAAATATCGATATAACATGAAAATGGCCGTTGTGCCTGACTGGAACATATGGAGCTTTCATGCACAACATTACAAAGCTGCATTTTTCTCTTCATAGTTAACCATATGCGGAAGCCACTTAGAGGGGATTATATTGTAACCTTAACACAATTGTAACATGAGCCTGGCAAAGAGGAAATCTCATATTTCTGTATGCTCAGGTGCTCTGCCCAATGCCAGGGTCACCTTCACCAGGAAAATAATTCCCTGGTGGCTCTCTACCCACAGGACCGCTCTCTCTTTGAGAAGCGGTGAGTGGGCGTCAACCTAATGTTTATACTGTCTGCCTATGATTATGTAAGCCATTTTGTCCTCTCTTCCACTCTCTTTCTCATCTCCCCTTGGTTTTGTTTAAACTAGTCTACCTTTAGATTTAGATTTTCAGCATGCCAAGGTGTGTATTACATAAATATTGCAGGCCAGACTGTACTGTGGAAGCTATTGTTTGCAGAGTCAAGGATGCTTCTCTTTCATGAAGACTGGTTCAGGGAGGCTATGGCACTTGTCTGAACCATCCCCGTGATAACAGCCTCTAGAATGAATGAGTCAGTTCGTCTGCTTACACACACACACACACACACACACACTCACAATCCTATCTTTACAGTGGGCGGGTCTACAGCGGTGCAAATACAATACTTGTGTATGCGTGTTTGAGTGTGTGCATACGTGTCTGTGTGTGTGAGACGGACAGAGACTGGCATTACATGCATGATGAGAACATTGTTTTCCTATACAACAAAGCTTGCTCTGTGGTTCAACTGCTTGTTTACTGACTCTATCATGCTAATGTACTTATCTGGGTCAAAGGGTTCATTCCTACCACGTGGGCCTTACTGTCTTCCATCACCAGCCTTAGCAGCATCTCACAGCCCATTATTCACCCATAATGATGTTATCTTTATAACCTGAGAATGACTATGCCCCCTCCACTTCCTTTATAATTCTACTCATCAATTTTCCTCAACTTTTCCTTGACAAACTCAGTTTCTATGGCAACTAATCATGCTAGTTATATCACGATTAGATGACTTTTTTTTTTTTCCCATGTCCCATGCTGACCTGTTTATGGTACAGGGACACTATGGACACCTACCTGCAGTAGCTTTGACAGAGTTTGGGAAAAAGACAAGCAAAAGGGAGGCAGCTGCGATGCCTGCTGTGATTGTCAAGTACATTATTTCCTGATTTGGAGACATCTTTGGCTTAAACAACCGTCCTATCCTGTGTTTGCTCTCGCTGACTTAGCATTCTTTCCACAGCTGAGAGAAGGTAGAGATATTTGAACCATTTTGAGAATGCTCCCAGTGTGACATCCAAATTACTTGTCGAAAGCTTGACACCAATTTGAGCCCACACATCTGCCCTGTGGTTGTAGTACATTTTTAGTGGGCATTGTGGGCTTTGTCTGGTTGCAAACTCACACTGAGTTTTTTTTTTTTTCTTACCATTTTATTAATATCTTCTTAAGGAGCATGTAGGCCTGGGAGGCAGGGGAGAGGGTGAGAGAACCGGTTAGAAACATCCAAATTTCTGCCTATGGTGGGAAGAAATAGGCATTGTTTACCCACACTCATCTGTATCCTCCTGGGAAATAAACAGCGACTGAATCAGTTGTTAGCTTTGTGTGTTATCTTTAAAGATGAAAGGACATTGAAAACAATGAAACTGCTGCCCTGGGGTTTGTGTAGGAGCAGAAAAAAGCAACAACTGGAGCAAAGAATGAGACCTTTGATCTGTGCTGTCAGTCCCCTTGAGTTAGTCTATGACTGTACCCAGAAATAGAGGAGACAAGGGTCAAGACCAAAAGAGGCAGTCCCAGTTTACAGTAATACCATGCACACACAATTGCAAAACTAGTCCAGTCCAGAATGACTTTTTATGTTTTTTGGTTGCAGTCATGCTCATTATCTTACAAGTGTGGCTCTAGATGTCAGTTTGAGGTTTTATTGCTCAATCCTGGAAGAGTGCAGATCTCTGCCAGGCGTGTTGCCTTACCTTGGAATGCAAATCTGGACAGGAACAATTTCGCAAGACCAGCAAAAGTGAAACGTCCCTTACAAAGTGAAAATACCAATATCATCTGTGTGTATGTGTATGTGTATGTATATATCTGTCCACAGCTAATCTGGCATACTGCTGGGCCTACAAGCCTAATTTTTTTTTTTTTTTTTGTGCACAGCTATGACTGTATGAACAAGGACCTTAAGCGCTAACTCTTTACCTGATTTTCACCTAAGTCTGAGCATTGGAGAAGAGGAAGTATGCAGGCAGTGCCTCTGTATTTTCCCTGGTTTCTTATCTAAGTCCAAGCAGTGGAGAAGGGGAGAAAGAGTGGAGATACAGAGGCAAGCTCTCCATCTCTGGTGCTTGGATTTTTAGCACTTTCTAAGGTTTTGAATCATCACAACCATGACACGTCCTTGATCATACAGTCATAAGTGTGCACAAAAAATATGAGGCTGATAGGCCCAGTAGTATGCAAGATTAGCTACGGACAGGTATACACATACACATAGACAGATACACACGACCAAACACATGATCCCCTCTAGGCTGTCAACTGGCAGCTATTCTAAAAAAAAAAAAAAAAAAAAAAATTTAAAAAAAAAAAGGTCTTGTGGAAACGTATGTAAGCTGATTTTGTTTAACCATCTAATCCTGTTACGTGGTGAATGCTCCTGAAACAACAAACATCTGTAACTCAACATTATCTCTGCAAGTTTGCCTCTGCTGCTGCCTTATCAGCACTTTACTGGCTGGCGCTGCATGGTCAGTAAGAAATGACAAGAAATGACAAGAAATGAGGTTGGATATGGTTGAACTGATTGTTACTCGTGATGGTTGCAAAAGTGCAATCTTTATTCCGGAGGACAGGAGCTGCTATTTTGGAAGATTCTGCATCTAAATCATAAGCCAACCAGAGAAGGTAATTTGTTCAAACCTGCAAATTCAAAGTACAATCACAAAACAGAGACGTCTCTGCTGAAATAGCCTGATTTGGGAATGTCTTTTAGTTGGAGCTTCTGGCGGCTGTAGTGCACAGTCACTGCAGGCTGGTCTGTCTGCTCTGGTTTCATAAGCAGAGAGGGAGAATGACCTATATAATTCTCAGAGGGAGGGGAAGTCACCTTGTTGGTGGACTGGCAGGCAGGCTGGCAAGCAGCGGCAAGGTTTTAATGTTGTGTGCCACTATTAAAGGGAGGACCATCACTGAGTGGGTATTAGAAGCATTCCTTAGGAGGATTTCTGGACCGGTCACTCTAATGTTTGCAGAGTTATCTCCTCATTTTCTTGCTGCTCTTTGATGATGAAGCTGTCCTCTTGTTAGCAGAGCCACTGTTTTTTTTGGGGGGGGGGTTGCTGCAGAGAAAGTCAATGTATGGTGGAATATTCAATAGACACACCCTTATGCAAACAAATCTAAACATCAACACATGCACTCTCTGTCTCTCTCTCTCTCTCTCTCTCTCTCTCTCACACACACACACACACACACACACACACACATGCACATGCTAGCCGAAACCATGGGGCCCAATGCCAGATAGATCTAGTCAGACAAACACCTCGCCAGAGACTCCTCTAAACGTCCTAACAAATTGAATGTGTGTGTAGATGGACGAGAGGGAATTAGATCACTGGTCCTGATTGTATCTGAGTGCACTGTTGCTGTACCCCTTTCCAGCAAGTCCCCAGGAGGAACTGTGTGTGCACAAGAGAGACAGAGAGAGCGAGAGACAGAGAGAGAGAGAGAAAGAGAGAGAGAGAGAGAGAGGGAGAGAGAGAGAGAGGGAGGGAGAGCTTGGCAGCTGGTTTGATGAAGGATGTAAGGAGAATGTTAACCAGACAATCACCTTGCATGTTATTGATTGAGATGAGAGAGAGGTAATTAGCACAGAAAAGGAGGGGAAGCTGAGGCCACTTTTAATGTTTTGATACAAGGTGTTCTCTCTTTGTACCCATCTAGCTGTTGTGGTGGTTAAGCGTGTGTGTGTGTACGTGTGTGTGTGTGTGTGAATGCTTATAAGAGATTACACATTCTTATTTTTTCCCTATATAGACCTAACCTTTAAATTCACAAAGCTTTTACTCTATTCAAAATGTAAATGTGTGAAAAAGAAAATATTTACAATATGCACTGACCCAACTGGTTCAGTGTGTATCCGCTAACAGGCGCCATGAATAAGTAGCAGACCCTAACCTGCTGCTCTTTGATACACGCCGCTGTTTGCTGAGCTCACCCCAAGTTTACTCTCACAGTTTAGCTCCATGCCTTGTCCATGATAGCAGAGGGTCACTTTCAGCCCTATCCACAGGCCATCTGTGTGCTGCAGACTGATGAAACCATGTCAGGTTTCATTGGAGCTGTTTAATCACATCTCTGCTGACTCATCTAAACTTTATTTGGGCTGCCTGATCCATTTTCAAAATTTTACCTGCCTCCTCCTCCCCCGTCTCTTGCTCGATGTCTCCATTTACCGGAGTCCGACTTGAAAAATAGATTTTGTCTGGATGTCCCTGGGTCTGCTTTAAATTTGGATGTTAAAATGCTGAATTGACTGTACATGTGCAATGGCCTGTACTGCGCATGAGACCGATGGAGTTTAATTTTTTGATGTAGTATGCTTTGAGTCATCCTCTTTGCGAACTGGATTCATTATTTATTAACTATAATCAAATATTTCTGTGAACCAAGCATGACTCAGTACTGTTGAACTTTGACACCTTGACACATTTTATCTGAATAGTGTCATGTGCAGGAGTAGGTCAATGGTAACTCGGTGAGTCTTCTATTTGTATTACATCAGCAACAAAATACATTCTGCACTGTTTAATTGTAGAAAATGCTCAGAATCAAGGCAGCAAATGATGCCAAGGTAAACGATGATTCGGATTAGATAGAATTAGAGAATATAAATCAGTTCTGTGGTTTTGTTCCTCAACCGTAAACTGCAATATATATTGTCTCATATTTTCCTATTTTCTTCTTTTTTCCCTCTGTCATTGTTTCAACACTTTTTGTCACCTAGTTTCTACTTTCAAGGATGGCGTAGTGTTTTGAGTCCTCTGTCCTTTGGCATCCTGGACTCTGTCTAGCTTGTCTTTGATTTGCTTATTGGGTTCAAGCGATCTCCTTTGTAATTCTGTCACTGTCGTCTCTGTAAGCCAGGCGAAGCCATAAATCAGATGGGTGCAAAGCCCTCCTCTCCCTCGGTTGGCAGACATCTTTATGGCTCGCCACATTATGCCGCTACTGTACTGTACTGCTCGTAAAACTAAGAATGTTTCACAGCGTGTGTCAGACTGCAACATAGTTAGAAAGGGACACTCTGCCCTAGCTTTGCTATTGACTTTTGAAATGCCTTTTTTGATTTATGTTTGGTCAGAAAACTAATTTGTGTTTTTTTGTGCATTGTCCTTCCAGTTCGTCATTGAGGCAACCATCATCAACGGCCAAAGTGTGCCTGGTTTGTGGAGACGAGGCATCAGGATGTCACTATGGTGTCGTCACATGTGGAAGCTGCAAAGTCTTCTTTAAAAGAGCCGTGGAAGGTATGTCATGAACTCATGCTCAACCAAGATGGCACAGTGCAAAAAGAGATAATAAAGATAATGCATATATTTCATTGTATACAGAAGAGCATTATAATTATCAAAATTCAAGTAATACTTGTTTCTCTGTATTGCAAAAATGTTGTGGACTGAAAGACACCTTGATTGATGGATAAATGCTTGATGCAATCTGCACTTTTAGCAGCCATAATGACCAGTCATGTCTTTTTCATCATACAAAAGTCTCAAAGAAGCATGCATACATTCATATCATTTTGCAGGTGATGGTAGAAAAAAGTGAATACCAAAAAAAGAGGAGAATACCTGCACCCTGCTTTATTTTTGTTTTTTTAGTTTCAACCAAGACTGGTCATCTTCAGGTCAAGGCAATCACATGAATATGCCTTTATACTGTGAAGACAAAGGGTGGTAATTGAGCAAATGTATCATTGTCTTATAATTAGATATAACTGGTTATATACAATGTAGAACAGAATCACAAAATGTAATTAGGTGTTCTATATTAAATTTTACAGTATAGATTGTAAATCACCAAAGACAAGAAATGTACAGTCAAATCAAAGTGATCAAATGGTTTTCTCCATTAGTAACTGATGATAAACTGTCATATGGCATTATTTCAGAGGTAGCTGAATGCAATAACAGCATAACTGTGAATTTACTCTCAGCAGTCTTTCTCTATATTTGCTACAAAAATCAGAAAAAAATTGTGAAAAAAAAATTGTGAACTGTAGCCATGCTAAGTGCTCGTTGACTGGCACCTCAATAAAAGAAAAAAGAACACAACAAATGATAAAATAAAACAACAACAACAACAACAACAACAACAACAAAAGAAAGAAAAAAAAAAAAAGAAAAACATCCAGTAGGTAATTCTCCCTCAACAGGCTTTTACGTTATATTTAGCTTGGGGAAAATAAGCAGCAGTCATAATGTGCTTTTCATTTTCTGCCTGTTGCCTGAGGCATTGGCCTAACTCATTTAGAGGGACGTTTGAATGCAAAACACACTCTTACATACCCGGCGCAAGCACAAACAAGCAAACAGGCCTGCCAGCCAGCCGTCCAACCCTCTAGGTGTTTTCCTGGCCATTGGAGGAATTGCAGTCATTTCCTATCAAATCATGCCTTCATTTCATGATATTTACACACCATCATTACAGAGACCTGAAACCAGATTATGTGTCTGGTGTTATCAGATCAGACATGCCATCATTCTTGCTTTAAGCGAGGCCAGTAGAGAGCTGGTGGCAGATGCTAAAGATCTGACAGATCATGCTGTTTGTTTGAGACAGACAGTCGTGTCCATATGAGTCCCTGAAGAGGGCCATTAGCCTGCCTGCTGCTCTCAGCTCAAGGCTTTGTGAGATAACTGCTAAGATGCATGCAAAACTGACTTTGATTTTATCACAAAACAATGGTGATTGACAAATTCTGCATGAAATGGGATGCAAGGCTTTATATCTAATGCCTGTATTGCTTTGTGTAGGTAATACAGGGCACTGCTCCCTACTTGTGTATCTCTCTTTGTGACCTTCTGGGTTTGATTTGAATGGAGTTTCCTCTTGACTCTGCACCGACAAACAACTGCTACTGGGCAAAATATGAAAGCGTAATAAGGGCAACCCATGCAGCGGCCTGATGTCATCAAGGTTGCGTGCAATGTGCGTCTGCATGTGTGTGTGCGTCCTTTTGATGTGCACAGTGCGCCGTTACCTTACTTGACCCCTCCACAGCTGCTGCTGCTGCTGCTGAGATGGAGAGAGGCAAGGTAGAGGGAGGCAAAGGATGAAAATAGTGAGAGAAGGATTTTGCAAAGTGAAGAGAGATAGAGGACAGTGAAACAGATACAGAAAGGGAGGAGGGGGGAGGAGGAAGGACGAAGAAAAAGGCACACGCAGACAGAGAGATAAAGAGAGGAGGAGCTGAGAGAGAGGGTAAGAAAGAGGGAGAGGGAGAGCTAAAGTGATGTGTCAGCAATGAGCTCCAGAGAGGTGTAAGTTAGGACGTGAAGAGACGTTTTACTCCTCCCCTCCCTTCCCGTTTTCTCCTCCTCCCTCTCTTGCTCTCTTCTCTCAAAGTGAAAAACTTCGACTCGGCATCTGAGATATGAGAGAAGACTGCAGAGAGCGGGCATCAGTACAAGGGGAATAATCCAGCCCATGCTTAATTTCTTTTGGCACCGCCTGCCTCGGGGGACACAACTTTTTGGTCGGCTGTGTAGCTCATTAGATGACTAACTGGCTCGCAGCCCTTTACTACATAGCTAGTTAGTATTCTGGAGTCATCAACAAATCAAATGAAATCCGCTGTCTGTGGAGGGTCTTTTTTCCCCTCCTTCTCCAAGTCTGACAACTCATTGTTAGGTAGCTTTATTCTTCATTACTGGAGCTCGGCAGAGTTATTTTTTGAGGGTAACACTTTAGGTTTACACTTCCAGTGTCTGTGTGGAATATTTATTGGCTGCATTGGCCTTTTACTGTTCAAATCTATACTCTGCATTCCCCCTGAAGAGGCCTAATATTCATTCCTATTCATTTTGGTCATGTCTAGAGGAAGGCACAGCCGACTCTAAGGTTGTAACTTGCTGCATGTAAGGTAGAGAAACATTTTATAAGGTACTGTCTTAAAATTTTGCTTGAAAATATGTTATACAATCACCAGACTGCAGCACCTTAAAGCACTTAACACTGACAAACATACACACATACACACACCCTTGCATACCACATTACAGTGTCTCAGATGAAGCCCTGATTACTTTCATTTCATTATAGAAACGGTCATCCATCTGCTCTCCCATTCACCACAAGTCCTTCAGTTTACCTCTTTTACAGTATGGCAACACTTAAACTCACACTAACACATTTCAAATGTCCTTGTTCTTTTATACTTTGAAATGCACTCGCTAAGTGTAAGCCGGCATGGAAAGCACTGAATATTAGATGAGGCTTACATGTTTTACCACGAATGTTGACTTAACTGTCACATCTGAATAAGCAGGCAATTTGTATGTGCTACTGAAATTGATATGCTTTAGCATGAAAGCATTTTCTGCACTGTGGATCGCAGCAGACACAAAAGAAAAATGTTTCACAGATCCACTCCAATAGAACAATAGTGTACAAGTGTAGATTCGTCATCATTAATGAAAAGTGGAAATGCATGGATATGTTCACATGTTGCTTCTTCCCTGCATCCACTTGACTAAGGACTAGTTTGTTGATACAAGACAGCTGCACTCAATAAACGGCTCCATGTGGAGCACTGGAAGATTTGAAGAGTTCCACGCTAGCTTATTATTCGCATGTCATCAGTGGCTTGGCATGTCGGCTCTTTGCAATAATACTCAGCGCTGTTTTTAGTTCACTACTTGTTTTTCCTGGTCTCTTCTTGAACGGAAAGGTTCAACAGAGACATTCAACCTTGTTGCGGTCTTACTGAGTTCTGTAATGTGACAGGATCATGGTTTCCATGGCACCAGTGTCAATCTACAGATCTACACTTTGAATCCACCTCACACAGCAATGCAGGATACATCTGAAGGTCCTTTGAGACACAACAGGACAATGGCACCACTGCACTCTGAAACCCATTAATTCTAATGGTTTGCGCCATGCCATGATGCCTTTTCACTGTGTCGAGCAAAGCGTAGGCACAGTGCAGCATGCCGCTTGGCGAGGGGCCTTGTGACGAATACCCGCATGGCCAATAGAAACAAGGCTGCCAGCCAGACATGCAAGGCAAAATGGAGGAAAAAGATAATATTGTATATGTCAGAATTCCCTTAATTGTACAACACAAGTTAATGCTTGTATTGAGACCTTGGGAGGAAAGCCCTATCATGGGACCCTATTTCCAACCAAGTTGGTGTGTCAAGTGTGTTTTAGCAGTCAGATTAACACGGCACAGATGCATCTTTGTTCGTTTTGCTCTGGCCCCCATGACTTCCCCAAACACCTAGTCAGACGTGTGCTGAACCCAGTAGCAAGCACAGCTCAAATCGCGTTGTGTCTGAAAGGACCTTGAGAGTCATCTGAGGACAGGTCCTGTCCTGTTAATGCTTTGACTGGCAGGTCTGTTCCCCAATAATATTACTGAGGCTGGGAAATGAAGGCCTCCTCCAGCTCAGGAGTGAATGCTTCAGGTTATGTGTGAGCAGCTCATGTAACAGCCAGAATCGAGCCATGTAGCAGTCTTGTCCTGCTCCCTAACACATCTCACATCGCAGAGGAGCTTTGATCATAAACAGCACACAACACACAGACACAGACACAGGCATGGCACACACACAAGGGCACACACACAAGGGCACACACATCTCTGTTAGCAGCATAGCAGTTTGGATATGTGGTATTAGGTAGGAATTAAATCGCAAAGCTTGAGTACGTACATGACCCACATTGCTAATATGTCTATATTATGGAGAAAGCAGCCTCAGATTGCGTATTTGTAATGGAACCTAAATAGTTTTATGGCTTTGTCCTACCCTGTTAAAAATAGACACATGGGCATGCAGTGTATACACAGAGGATGTTGCCTACCCTTGAAGCGCATTACCACAGTAAAAGATGTCCTGTGTCTTTGGTGCATGGATGATAAAGTCAGATAATGACAGGCATGCACACACGTGCATGCATGTGTGGAGACACACACACACACACACACACACACACACACAGACATACACACGCATGCAATTTCCTCTACTTCCCTAATTCTCTTGGCCTGGGATGACCTGCAGGCCCTGTGGCACTCTAATCTGGCCGTCATCTCTCTCTGCTCCCTGATGATGCCTTTGTTCTTTGACATCAATGCAAAATGGATCGGCAGCAGTCAGTGGGCTACACCTTTTGTGCCCAAGCAAGTAAGCAGTGTAAATCTGATGAGTGTTATCAGTGCCTCATGAATGACTTGTGTGTTATTGATACAGGACAATATTGGGGGTTGCATACTCTGCTGATAAGGATGTATTCTCATGCCCTAATAGATCATTATTAAAAAATCACTGTCAGTATTTGTTTGATTGCCAAATTATGCTTTTTCAAAGTCTTTTGTGTTCTCTGCTACTTCAGCCAGGCAAGCTGTGCTGTATACCATGCCAAATATGCAGTTGCATCAAAGACACTGGCTTCATACAAGGCATTAGATATAAATTATTACATAATACAAACCACTTGAAATTCCATAGAATGACTCTGCATGGCTTTTCTGGTTAATAGTGGGAAGCACAATCTTTAACATAGGCATTCAAGTTTCAGTACAAAAAAAATGTTTGCAAAACAAGGTTGACAGGAAATACAAGGGTTTTTCATATTTCTGTTGTAACCATGTGATCAGAAAATGGGTGTCAGCAGGTAGCGCTCTTTGATTTGTTTCATGTTGAAAACATGTTTTTATTTTTAACACAATAATGTGGAAACTAAATGAAATGCTATGAAAAATTGTGAACATCTAACTGGGTCCAAATGAATACCAGCTCAAGATAATTTGTCAGCCATACGTGTAGTCGAAGAGAAAAAAAAAAAAAAATCTATAAAATATCTATTTGTAGTGATTAGAAACAAATACTATGTTTACTTGTTATGAATGTCTCAGTAAGCAGTATGTCAAACTGGCTCTTTAAGAGGTGTAATTGGGGAGAAAATAATACAGCACCATACAGTAGGTGAGAGAACTGTTTCTCTTGATAGCAATAATTTGTAACTGGTCCTTTTATACATCTCTACTGGCTGCCCTGATGTGTTAGACATTTAGTATCAGATGTAAGGTTCTGGTTGTATACAGAATTTACTGTAAGTGAAAATCTTTGCAAGAAGAAAATGTGCAACAGCATATAATATGCAGTGTGTTACACTAGAAGAGCAATAGACATTTGCAAATAAAATAACAGATTCTATTTACAGTCAACTTGACTTCTGTTGCCTGTTTTTATTATGTTTCAGACAGTGAAACTAAATTGTGGAGAACCCAGTCCAACACAGCTGTTTGTGCATTGTCCAGAGAACTGGAGGAGTAGCCTTGTATTGCAAAGCAACAGTTTGCCTGGTGCTTGCATGCTGTGGTTTTGTATGTAACAAAAACCAGGTCAATGGTAAATACAACATCTATGAGGCGCTTGTTATTGGTTGTTTGGTACTTACTAGACAATCAGAGAATGGAATAAATGTATTGCATGGTAGGATTCGATTGGATAATTGAGTTAATCCACGAGACTGTATTTAGTTGTATTCTGTCTTCTATCTTCAGCCACTGCCAAATGCTGTTGAGTGTGTGAGGAGTTGCTGTAGTACTATGTGGGTCAGCTGCTGTATCTGAGAGGCTTTTTTTTCCCACAATAGATGATCTGAGTGGCTGTTTGGAGTAGCTATTTAAAAAATGTGAGGTTAATAGCCATATTTTAGCAAAGGCCTAAAGTCTGTCTGTCTTTTGTTTGGAGAGCGGACATAGCGCGGGCTTCTGGCAGCAGTCCTGTAGGGCAGAGATCGCTCTTGTTAAATTGAGGTCCCGATAGTACAGCAGCATAGTTCCCACTCAAAAGAATCTCCCCAAAACTGATGTATGCAGGAGTTGACAGACAACAGAGACTACTCAGCAGGTTGTTGCCAGATTGTGAGATCATCAGCTAAAAGTAGACATGAGTGGACTCCATTAAAAAGTCTGAGGGTTGCCATGTAATGGAGTGTGCTGACAGAGTGTGTATTGTAACAGCGGACTAGAGTTTTGAGAATTAAGCCAAATTTCTTATCTGAGGATGTGTTGCAGTTATTGCCATTTTCTCATCATAAAACAATGCAATGTTTATTCTTTTAAAGTATTACAAGAAAATATCCTGAGGGCTCATTGGCAATATCAGTGGATATTTTTGCAGGATAAAAAAGGAAAATAGAAGTATTACTATTTTGGATGAGCTACATATGGAAATGGGAGTCAGTGATTAGTTCATGAATAAACCACTTTTTTTGAGAGACAGATCGTTTGAGAAATGTTTTTTTTTTTTCACTTTCATATAAAGTTTATCAGTGTAAGACTCAAAAAACTATCACCTCAGCAAGCGCAGGACAAGTGCTGCAACAATCAGCAAATGCACATATTTGGAGGGAAACTGTGTGCATGTGGATGCGCGCGCACACACACTCACAGAAACAAGCGCATAAATAAATAAATTCTCACACACATGCACACACTTAAGTGTGTACAGTCTGAGCGCCTGTCTCACCATGTGTATCTCAGTCTAACAATTATTAACAAGATTCATGGGAATGAGCTAAACAGTTAGTGGACACAGAGGTCCAGAGTTTTCAGTATCGCCATTTGGTTTGGCCTGACCGAGTGGGAGCATTTGTGTGTGTGTGTGTGTGTGTGTGTGTGTGTGTGTGTGTGCGCGCGCGCGCTTGTGTGTGTGTGTGTGTGTGTGTGTGTGTGTGTGTGTGTGTGTGTGTGACAGAGAGTGTGCACGAGGGGGGTGGGGATAGGGACGGCTGTGTTGTGTTTCCTGTGTCGCAGTTTACTGTTTTTTAGAGCAAGAAAAATGGGCTTATGTAACGGTCATGTGATTTAGCCAGAAATAGTGGTGGGGCTACAGCTGCTGCCTCTCCTCCTGCAGCTCGGTTCCTTGGCTTTTGGCAGCAGCCAGACAGACACACTGCGCACTTCTCCTGCTAGCTTGGAAAACAACTTCTGCTCAGTCCTACACACAAATACTGTACTGTGGATGTAAAAAAGACAATGTAGAGAAATGCATGCATGAGCACATGCTCACAATCCGCATGTAAACAAATGGCACACAAGCTCTCTTGCCAGCACACAAACATGCATGCCAACAGTCTCTTATACTTGCACAGAAGTAAAGAAGACAACATAAATGTGTGCAAAAATACACACCGGGCACACAAACATGTAGGCATGCGCACACTGAAATACACAGTCTTAGATGCACAAATTTAAAGTCGGCCCTAATGGGACTAACTGATATTGGGGTCCTTGGATAAAGGGTCACTACACTGATATTCCATCTGTGTGTGTGTTTGTTGTGTGCGTGTGTGTGTGTGTGTGTGCGTGCGTGCGTGCGTGCGTGCGTGCGTGCGTGCGTGCGTGCGTGCGTGCGTGCGTGCGTGCGTGCGTGCGTGCGTGCGTGTGTGTGTGTGTTTCTACAAGTAGATATGAGATTTGCTGTGTTTTTGAAATTGCCAAGTGGAGCAGCTTTGGCACTGTGTGTGTACGTATGTGTGTGTGAGTGAATGAGTGTGTGTGTGTGCACGAGCATTAGCCTGTCTGTGTGTGGGCGTGTGGTGCTCTAAGGCTGGCGGACGTGTGGAAAAAAGGAAAAAAAAAAAAAAAAAGGGAGGGATGGAGATGCAGGCGTAGAGAAGGAGCGAGTGGAGGAGGAGAGGAGCTGTACAGTGAAGAGCTAGTGGAGCGGAAGGAAGCGCTCTGAAATGGGAGATCATTGGGTTTAGCTAAGGGCTAGGCAGGAGGCAGGAGGGATTCTTGCCATGTTAGCATCACTGTCAGGAGAAGTCGAGCTGCAGCCAGTGTCCTGGTTCCGACGAATTCTTATAGCATCGTGCCATATACTGTAAAAAACACCAGCAGTCGTGCACAGTGGAATGTGAAAGTCGAATAGTCACAATTTCGGTCATTTTTACAGCGATAACCTTGAAAAGCAGATGTCTAATACGTTAGTCGTTCAGTTGCACTCAGTGTTGACCTACATTACAAAAACTGAGGTCCGACTGTAATTGTTCATAGTTGTGTGAAGGATTTGTTTTTTAGAAACATATGCATATGTACAAACAAAGTCATATTTTTTTTGCAATAGACATTAAAAAATATGTTATCCATGCTGCAGAACTTAGTCCTCCTTATCTCTCTTATAGACGGCTGTTCACCACTGGTGTTCTTTCAGACTTCATGGAAATGTGTTTGCATGTGTGTTTTAGTACAAACAGATTTTCTTCTTTTCACATAAAAAATGTCATGTTTTTTTGCAATATACAGTGTGCACAAATATGTTATGTTATGTTATAGATACAGGACCTATAGATACATAGAGACTTAATTGATCCTGGAGGAAATTTGTATATGTTACCTTATATTACCCGTTATTTTATATTAACCTTGCTGCAGAAGGTAGTCCTCCTTATCTCCCTTATTCTTTGCTACACATCACTTTGTGAATATCACAGCTGTGCTACGTCAAGCTGTATATGGTTCACCATTAAGCTGATGCTGTATCATGTCTTTCTGTAGGTCAGCACAACTACCTGTGCGCCGGGAGAAATGACTGCATCATCGACAAGATCCGAAGGAAAAACTGTCCGGCATGCCGCGTACGGAAGTGTCTCCAAGCCGGGATGAACCTGGGAGGTGAGGAGTCAGACCCGCATTCCAGATTTGCCCCGTCACGTGTCTCAGATCTGACATTTGAGTCAGATTGTGTGAACTCCTCTCCGCTAATAAGAAATGATAGATAGGGAAAAGTCTGCTGTAGTCACAGGATGCCTGGGGATACTGAGTCATAGAGTGCTCCTGTGTGTGTGTGTGTATGTGTGTGTGTGTATGTGTGCAGTTTGTGTGAGTACAATATGCATAATTCATCTACAGTTTATATATACTAAATCCACTGTATAAGATGCCAGTTGATGAGCCTTAAAGAGTCTTATGCATGCACAAACTACATAAAACTAAAATTAAAACTATCCACCTGCTCTAATTCAGGGTCAGAGCAGACTGCAGTGTATCCCAGCGTGCACTGGGCAAAAGGCAGGGAAACACCCTGGACTGGTTGCCAGTGCATCACAGTTTTTGGATTTGAATTCCATTTTTCCATAGGGAGCAGAATTTAAATTTGAATTGCATGTAAAAGAAAAAAAGAAAAAAAAAAACAATTTGTATGATTTTCTGGCTACCATATGCTGTGAAATTAGTTGTGACAACACATTTTAATGGTGGCCAAAGGAAAACACACACACATACACACACACACACACACACACACACACACACACACACACACACACACACACACACACACACTATTGTCACTCCGAACAGAGATTAGCCTGCTTTATGCTTTATGCGTTAATTTCATACACATTGAGAGTCCTCTGGCTCAAGCCACTGTGACATCCCCTCTAGACTGGAGTGATATTTATCTATAGTGGTGAGGGGAGGAATTAATAAATGCCTCTAGAAGGCTGCTCACCACCAATGATCTGTCAGACTCAGTGTGTGTGTGTGTGTGTGTGTGTGTGTGTCAGTATAAACAAATTTGCAAATTTGAATAGGTCAGCTATGCAATCCAACTATCTAATTTTGAAAATGTTTTGGCTGGATGATTTACATCCACTAAGAATAGCTTTTCTATATTAATACATAATCATTGTTAACTGATGTTGGGATGAATCACACAGAGATGAATTATTTTAGGTGTACTCGAGTGCTTGCAGACTGGATTCCAACAAATCATGGCCATCTAAATTTGATAACTTTTAATATCCAGGGACCTAAAGAAAACAATGCCAATAATTCCCAGAGGCATAAGATGTTGTCCTAGACTCGCACTTCAATATGTTTATTCATTTATCAAAACATATTACAATGATTCTGTTCATCATTCAACAAAATTAAAGTATAGAACGTGAAATTTTCTTCTGCTGCGGTGATTAAAAGTTGAGAATATGGAGTATTTGTATTGAATATTCTACATGTTTAGGGCCATTTCAGTACCTTGGACAGATTCTATGAGGCCACATTTATGTACTTACTGGTTTGTAGAAAATGTGTGACCTGGAAATCAAACAGCAACATGTACTGGAACTGTCAACTACTTGAGTGTACTTTGTGAGCTTAGTGAGAGTTTACTCTTGTAAGTGGGTGGTTGCAGGAATGTGTTTCAAATTAATCGTTTTTCTTCATTTCATCTTTTTTTTGGATGAAGTGATGTTAGTGATGATAATGGAGAACTGAGATCAGGTTGCAGTGGATATGAGTGTGTGCGACAAGACAAGGCAGTCTGGCTTTACTAAAAGGAAAATAATAATAATGATGATAAAATAGCATATGTACCATTGCTATTTACAAAAATAAAAAATACACCAAATGTTAACCAAAAAAAAAAAAAGTGATTTTTTTCAGTCAGGTTGGTTGGTTGGTTGAGTATGTATCAGAAATCAGATAAATTACACAGAGTTATGAGCTGTTAAAGTAGAATCTCAGCTTTAAGATATGTTCTTCCTATCCTGCACCATATGACGGTGTAGTCTGCAGTCTGCCATTCTCAGAACAGAGACGAGTGCGAAGGGTTCACTCCACCCTCCTGTATGTGTGCTAACTAAACAGGCCATGAATAGCAAAAGATGGAAAATAATGACTGTCAGAATACCTTGACTGAATTTCTGGGAATAATGTACATTTTCTGCATTGCAATTGCATTTACACAGTGTGTATTGCATGTACCAAATAAATTGCATTTACCAGTACACAGCACATGTTGGTAAATGCAGTTGTAAGCTGTCATATTAACATGTTGTCTGTGTCCAGTACAGTGTTATATTTCCAGTGCTGCCAAGCCATAGATAATACATTATAAAACATGACATGCACCTTCATTGGCAAATCAATTCCAGTAAGGCTGTTGGAGATATAAAGTTTCTATAGGACACTGAGAGTATGTGAATAATAGCACTGTATTGTCAGTTACTTGCTTGCTTCTTTACTGTTGTTTATCTGTCAAAGATACTGTGTCTTTATTTTGTATTACAGCATAAGGGAATATGCAAACAATACACAAGAAATCTCATGAATGAAACATGCCTATCTTGTGCTGTTAAGTACTACTCTCAGTGTTGTTTGTGAACCTTTAGTGCGTTTAATTCAAGATGAACAGTTTCCAAGTCCTGATTCACATCCTAACGTGCTTTCCCCTGCAAAGTTACAACTTCCCAGAGGTTACAACTTCCTTTAAACAGATAGATAACAGATTTCCTTTAAAAATTTTACTACGCGCTGCAAAAACATTTTAACTAAGCCCCTATGTGAGTGATGTTAAAGTGAGAGAGTTTTGCTCTCTGAATAACAGATGACGCATATACTATTTGGTTTTGGTTGTGATTTTACCAATTCCTGTATATATGTTTTAATATCCTCATAATCTTAGCCAGATACTCAACATCAGTAGGTAATCAGAGATGGAAAATACATAATAGTAAGTACATTTGATTGAGTACTGTTCTTAAGTGTTTTCTTTCTGTATTGGAGTTTTTCCAGTTTCTGACATTTTGTACTTTTACTCAACTACATTTAGAGTAGAGCAGATAAGATTTTCATGCAAATCATACAGCATGACGCACTGAGCTGAAAGGAACCAACAGTATGTGGAGTAGACCTAACAACACTTCTTTCTTTCTTAACACTTATTTTTAAATGCAGGATCTTTACTTTTAGTGGACTGTTTTTTCCATCATGGCATTACTACTCCTAAGTAAAGGATTTGGGTACTTATTCCAACACTGTTTGTAATCCGCGCTGATGTCAACAACCTGCTAATAAGAATTTGTTGTGTTCCCCGCAGCACGGAAGTCCAAGAAGTTAGGTAAGCTGAAAGGAGTTAGCGAAGACCTGCAGGGCTCGAAGGACGGCCAAACCCCCGCTGGTGGAGTGGGAGGCGGTTACCTGTCCTCAGAGAAGGAGCTGAATGCCAGTGCTGCCAATGCCCTGGTGCCCCATGGGCCTGGGGTGGTAACACCTTTTCTGCCACCCTCCATCTGTAGCGTGTTAGAGCTGATTGAGCCTGAAGAGGTGTACTCTGGCTATGACAACACCCAGCCTGACACCACCGACCACCTGCTGTCTAGTCTCAACCGCCTGGCCGGAAAGCAGATGGTACGCATGGTGAAGTGGGCCAAAGTACTTCCAGGTTAGTGACCACTGGAGTGGTGGGCCCAGGCCTAAATGCTGTTCAGGAGTGTGTGTGAGCTAAAGTTGGGCAAGGTGTCACGACACCTGGACACTGTTGATCCAGGTTAGACAGTAAATGTTGATCTGATTTGACAAGAGGTCATTCTAATAACTTATTAAACAATCGGAGTTAGCGCTTTGTTTATTTTTGATTAAGAAATGGCGCTCAGTGTTTAAAGTGCTACCATGAATCCAAGAATTAGTTTTGAAGGTTTTTTTTTTTTTTTTTTTTTTTGCTTAGATGAGGTTTATTCATCTCACTCCTCTACTAAATTCTCTCTGTTAAAGTGCCAATCCATCATTTCCTTGGGCATAAAAATTTGGCCAAATACACAACAATTTTTGAAGAGTGGACAGTAGATGGAAAGGAACCCTTTTTTTAAAAGTACACACACACCCATATTCAAAGTATTCATAATCAGTACAAACAGAAGAAATATACAAAACACTTTATCAATAGCTCCGTCAAAGAAGCAGAAAGTGGGGGGAAAAAACAAAGTATAAACAAAGCCTGGTTGACTGTGTTTCAACAGGGTGCTCTGTGCCGCAATTATGGATTGGGACTTTAATGAGGATAACAGGCCTAGATCTTCACGGTGGATCTCTACATTTTAAGAATGCATCTCAGCTACTCTTGTCAGGTCACAAAACTTCCCGCCTTACCACCGACTGTGAAGCATAATGTATTTAATTTCCAATATTAGGTTGGGGAATTATTCTGCAAAGCTTCAACAAGATTAGCAATGGAATCCCATTTTAAGATTAAATAGAATCAAGATTAAGATTTCCAAATAGAACGAATTTACATCAGAGTTGTCAGATGTTATGTTTAAATGAATCTCTAATGTCTAACACTTTTTTCTTTTTTTCCTTTTTCCTTTTTCCTTTTTTTACCTGCAAGCCACAGCACAGACAGAATATTGTTTGAAACGAGATAAACAAGTTCCCTAAAATGTCAGTCAGTGGGAGACATATTAAAAGATGCCTTACAGGTAACTCTTTGAAGCTGTTTAATTTGCTGTATTGCAAATATTTGATACCTCCACGGTGTCTGCTTGCCGTATCCGGACGTATAAATAGAAGGGGAGCCAGACAGAAGGGTCAAAATGAGTGCCTTCGACTTTCAGACATGCCTCTGCCTGCGTTCGGTTTACTTAATGCACAGGACAACATGGAGGACTGAACCATATTGGTCCAACTATAAGAGTTACTACTGCACATTATATTCACAGGGAAGTCTATCGCTCTAATGGTGAACAGAGTATCAAAAGCAAAGTTAATAGTGCACACTGTTACTGTTATCTCATGCAAACTTTTTTACAGCCATGTCAGCAACATGATTAAGCTACTCGTGAAAGTTGTCATGTTCTTTTGCAGATTATAGACCATATACTCATCAGTCTTTCAGTGAAGTAAAGTAAGCTCATATTTTAATAATTATCCAGCTCAGTGCTATCGATTAGATCCACAGAGCACACAGTAATAAGCCAGTTGCTTAATTCTAACAGGCTTTGTAATAGAAGATGTTGCACAGCCTACATACCTATTGCAAAAATTGATATGTGACATGCGTTGTTTGGCAGACTGACATCCATGGGCTGAAATAGAATCCTTAAGCCTTGATAAGTCACTTGCATGTCCTCATTTGGCCTGTGTTTTGCATAAGGATGAGTGTCTTGCCAGAGAGTTTGATTGAGAGTTTGGCAAGTTTCCTATTCTACTCTATTTATGGAGCTCCATAGACAACACGCCAATAACTGGAAGCCTTGGGGGATTCGTGTGAAGCACGAACGGGTGAATACTCAGGGGTTGTTATCATGTCTAAACAAATATTGGCAAAAGGAAGCCATCATGCCACCATACTGTCGCATACCGGCATACACATGGGGCAGAATGCTCATACAGACATGCGTGTACAGGTAGAGCACACACATGCACAGAAAAGCAAATACACGGAAGGTTGTTGCCCAAGTCCAAATGAGTAAACTCAGTTAAATGTTGTCAGATATCCTCAGGATCCATGCTTTATTCTCTTCAGCTTCATCTCATGTTTGCTCTATGTGTGTGTGTGTGTGTGTGTGTGTGTGTGTGTGTGTGTGTATGTGTGTGTGTGTGTTAGGTTTCCGGGGCCTGCCCATTGAGGACCAAATCACCCTGATCCAGTACTCGTGGATGTGTCTGTCCTCCTTTTGCCTCAGCTGGCGCTCCTACAAACACACTAATGGACAGATGCTCTACTTTGCCCCCGACCTCATCTTTAATGAGTATGTCTACACTTCCTACAGCATACTGCACACATTTACCCACTATTATGCTCTTGATTTTAAATGATATTATATTTACATGATATTATTTTATATTCCAATTAAGGAATGTCACACTGTCCACACCTTTTACCTGTGTAATTGTAAATCTGAGTGGTAGAGCATCATCTCGAGGGAAGTCTTTGTGAAAGACAAGTCACACATAAAAAGAGGAGGAGGCAATCTGTATTGTCAGCACTTTAGCAGATTTAAAATACTTTTGGTCCTCTCTCAAATCCTGTGGCACCCCCGTTATACAAACAGGCCTATTAACCAATCAATTCCTTAGGTTACCTTGATTAAAGTTGAGTATGCCATACTTGGTTGTCAGTAAGTGAGCTAAATGTTGCTGTAAACTTAATTTCTGGTGAGGGAAATACTAGCATGGATATATTCAAAAGGGTTTCTTTGCCTCTCACCTCATGATATCTGAATTAAGATGGTTTCTATAGGTACCCACAGGTCTCCCCTTTGCAGACATGCCCACCTTATGCTAATCACATGTAGTTTGGGCCACAAACCATGCAGCTGTTTGCATGCAGTACAGATATTCTAAAGTGGTGTATTAGTGCAGACTGGGGCCTAAACAGGCTTGGAGTTGCATAAATTGGGTTTGACTGAAAAGCTAAGACTTGAGGATTCAATGAGTCCAGTTTTATTCATGTGTGATGATGTTAGTAGCCATTTCATTGTAGTGGGACCAGTTTTTTGAATCTTGACGTCACTGTATAAAATGACCTATTGTGACCTCTAGGATAATCAAAGCCTCATGAAACTTTACAACCACAAACAAGAGACCGGTAAGAGTATATAAGGTTTTCCAGGTATATTGACAATAAGGGTGAGTTTCTGAGCAATTTCCAGAACAGGATACTCACCATCCACTTGCCAAAAAATTCAGTTTTTAGAGAAATCTTCAGATGTCAAAAGTTTTTTTTTTTTTTTTTTTTTTTTTTTTTTTTTTTACACCAAATCAGAGCATGAATTTTTCTATAGTGTTCATCAAGGTCTTGGTGTCCTAAAGTGGTATTTTGGATGGATTTTTGAGCATTTTTATTAATTTTCAAGTGGTCAGATATTAAAGTGGTTAAATATTACACGGAATCTGCGTAACAAATGGGATCCACCCAAAAACAACTGTTGCTGTAACAACTTATGACATATAATTGAACATGGAAATGGAAATCATATGCTCCTATCAAAATGTTCTACCTCTTATACACTCTAGATAAACAAAAAATAAATAGGCACCTAACCTAAACACTTTATTTATTACAGTTTTATGACTATAATAACTTGACAGTGCTGAGCCATATCCAAAATCAATCTTGAGGTTCACAGCTTTCAGATGAAATTGACCACTTCAATGTAGCACCAACCATTGACTTTTTTTTTTTTTTTTTTTTTTTTTTTTATCTCCTCCTGAAAATCCCCTTTACTAAAATATGTATCTAGGAAAGGGCCAGTATGGTAAGGGTTAAAGGATGTGATGAAGAATTAATTAGTTTTGAAGTAACAAGTTGGTTGGGAAATGTGCTAAATAATTTACAATGCACAGTAATGCACAATATGAAGTGTGCTTGTCAGATTATTCATGTTTGGTGGAAGTCATGTGTACTATCCCATGTTTCACAGTAACTTACCATTTGTGCTAAAATAGAACTTTTATTCACATAACTGTTTTTCTTTTTTTTTTTTTTTTGGCTGAATTATAGTGAGATGCATGAGATGCATGAGTTTGGTTCACCAGCCTGCTTTTGACTCTTAATAATTTGGAGGTTTTGCTTTTTTAAGCACCTCATCAAATGTGTATTTTCTTTCATTTTCACTTTTAATCTGCATGCAAAAACATGAATTTGGCCACTGAATGTTCCCTCTGAATTGTTTTGAGAATGCTATCTGCTGTACCTGCATGGAGATCAGTCACAGAGCCAAAAAGTGTTTTTTATGGTAATTACTTTTCTTTCAGGAAGTGTTGACGTACTTAAAACAAGGTCATAATGTTGCATCTGATTCCTGGCACACCTCAAGGAAATTCTTTTGTTCCTTTGGACGGTAACTGCATCAGACACATACGATCAAAGCCCAGCAAGGGCAGTCTATGGGCCACTAGATCTGCCCTAATATATCTGAATAAGAGAGAGAGTGGAAGGGAAGTGTGAGAGAGCATATTCTTGTTGGACTTGTGGTTTACGGCTGATGTTGAGTTAGATGGTGGAGAATTAATCAAAAGGGAGGAGAGCAGCCTCTGTAGACTGCCTACTAAAGGGATCATGCTCAAACAGGTTTTTCAGTGAGATTAAATAAATTTCACTCCCAAGTTTTTGGCTCCTTCATTTTGACACAGACTCACTGTAATGTAAGGTCTGTGTGTTTGGTATGTTCAGATTGAAATGAGGAGCAAGTGTTAATACACAGAAAAATAAAATATTGAAGTTACATTTAGTGCTCTGCCTGACGAGGAGTTTCCCCAGTTGATTTACATTTGTCTGTTCAATATGATGCTTCCACAGTATATATATATATATATATATATATGTGTGTGTTATTCATATTTTTTATGACAGCACATCAGAACATGATTCTACACAAGTTACACTGTTGATAGAGCACATTCAATAATCAAATCAGTCACTTTTTTTCAGTCACTTTGGTTTTAAGTAAATGTAGCAGAGCATACAAACATTTTTGAGTTTTTAAAATTTCTAAAATTCATTATGCCAGCAGCCTAAAGATTCCAATTGCCGGCCAGTTTGAAATACTAGAATTACAGGTTAAAATGGTCTTATAACATACTTCTGTATTTTTTTTTTTTTTTTTTAATATTTAAACATTATTTCTTGTAGCAGGGGCATGGTCTGTGGAAAATATTTTGAGCAGCAGCAGCAGCAGCAGCAGTATTGAATTACTATAGAAATACTATAGGAACACTAAAGGTGTCAGTGTGCTTCTGTGCGAATTGCTATTTATCAATTTCATCCTCTCACTTTGAAGGTGTGCCTCATCAGAAATAGGCTACATTTGATCTATTTCATTTTATTTATTTTTTTTATCTTTAAAGAATGCCATAGATGATTTGAATCGTCAGCATGCATGAGGCAGCCCTAGTTGCATTTTTATTATGAATTAGCATATAATCAGTTTGCAAAGAAAGGATAGAGATGACATCTTCTTTGCATCCATGTAGTGATGACCGTCCTGACTGCTGTTGCAGTGTGTGACGCAATCGCAGCGGGCCTGCCCCACTGACAGATGGGTCTGCTATTCAGGCTGACAGTGCAGCTGAGATGTAGACCTGCTACATTTAGTGATGGCCTGGATGTCGGTCACATGCTCGGAGCTCTGTCAGGGCAGACTGGATGTCACTGCCATCCCCTCCGTGTCTTTATGGGCCTGTTATCAGGTCAAGTGCAACCCCCCCCACCACCAATCCCCCTCAGCTGAGGACAACATGCAGCTAGATTGTAACTCAGTCTTATACTGAGCATTATAAAGATGAGTACCAATAGTGTTTGGTTGCTTGCCTGCCTATTTAGTTTATTTTAGTTTGTTGTTTTTCTGTGTGTTGGCAAGTTCTTTGATCCCCACCATATTATTGTCCTAATAGTCCATAACTTTGCTGAGACTACTTATCCACGGTCTTTAGGGGGAATGGGCAGTGACTTGTTTCCATAGCTACTTAGTGCTTATTGACTCAGGGCATTAAGGCACTGAACAGACAATCCACTCACTCTGCTATTAGAGCCGAAATCACTCAATGATTGAGAGTGAATACTGAAAAGACAGATGTGCATTTTACGTCAAAGACAAAGTAAGCCTGCATACTCTGTGTTGTTTAGTCCTTGGTGTGCATTAAATGTTTGCAATAGATAAACAAAGGGCTTTCTTTAAAGTTCAGAGTCAGGAGTGGGCACTCAGACATGGTCATCATTAAATAAAGGTACATACCAGAGTAAGACAAGTTATATCTTAACTACTGCAGAGGCAGAAAGATCTAATTCAACTTATACAAACATGCTCTGGAAAGAATGATGTCGACGTAATGCAGCACCGAAACACCCTGTGCACCCCAAACAAAAAAACAAACACGCAAACATGCAAACAGTTGGCAGCGACTTCATTTTACATGGTTTTTGTTTGAAGGTACTTCCTCTCTGAAGGAATATTGTTCGCTATTTCCAGCAGTCAAAGGTGAATCTTGACTTTCTCACTACCTTTCGTTTCTCCCCAGTTTAGTGTTGCTTCCTGAATCTCTCACCATAGCAACTGTGAGCGAGAGTTCAATACTGAGAGAGAGAGAGAGGGAGAGAGAGAGAGAGAAAGATAGAGAGGATAGAGTGGAAATGAGAATGTGAGAGAGTGTGTGTGTGTCTGTGAAGGAGAGAGAGACGGAGAGAGAGAGACACGGAGGGAGAGAGAGGGAAAGAGGGAGAGAGGAAGGGAGGGAGAAGAAAGAGAGAGATTGCTGCCAGTTTTTTTTTTCTTCCCAAAACCAGCAGCTCATTTTGGGCAGTGATTCAGCAAAATTGATTTCAGGAAAAAAAAAAAAAAAAAAAAAAAAAAAAACGTGTGGAGACTTTTGAAACTCCAGCCCAAAGTTGTATCAAATGATGTTATGCTGCACTTTGCGAAACTGCTCACATACACAGTACTACTCAGTGGGGAAACAGGTCTATTCATCTCTGAAGCAAATAAGTTGTCACCGTGTATCAGTTATTTAGTCAGGCAGACAGACTCAGCTGTATAGTAAATACTGTAGAGCATTACGCTTCCTTATGCTTTTAATGGCACCATTATGTGATAATCTCCAATCAGCGGCTGCTGGTCCCCTCTACAGAATGTTTAGTCTAGTTGTTATCGCAGAGTGGGATCTCCGCCCTCGCTCTCTATGTAATGATGCGGTTTGACTGTATTCTATGTTGAACTCCAACTTCTTTCAACTCGAGCCACACCACTTGCATTTAATTATTATACTCTCGACACGATGGTGATTTATGGTGGAGAAGTGGCATCTAAAGCCAGTGATTCCCTCGAATTTGTGGCATCTGCAGAGCACATTTCTCTTTGGCGTACGGTTTCACTCCTCTACAGTTTCTTTCCTGTTTTTGTGCTCCCTGACGTGATTGTGATTATTTTGCTGAGAGAAAGAGAGTGAGAAAGAGAGAGAGAGAGAGAGAGAGAGAGACAGAGAGAAAGAAAGAGAGAGAGAGGGAAAGAGAGAGGGAGTGACAAAGCATATTGTGCACGTGTTTGCATGCATAATTGCATAAATGCATGTGTGTTTGCTGTGTACACCCTTGAAAATGATCACTCTGTGTATTTTGGGACTCCAGGCTGTTACTTTTCAACACAGCTTGTGTAAATAGCGCTCAATATGCATTATGTCGAAAAGTAATGCGTGTTGAACCAAACCAGACATAGAAATATGTTGGAAATGACACTGTTTTTTTTTTATTATTTGTTTGTTTGTTTTTTTATTTTTATTTTTTTTTTTTTTTGAGAGTGTGTGTCCAATCATGTTTCAGTGGTGGCTGGGGTCAGATGTGGGGTCTTTTTCTGCGCTGCCACAGCTTTAGAGGAGTGCTGCATCTGTGCTCTGTTACTGTACGCAGTGCTCTGCAATCTGGAGGGATTTGGTATTCTGCTCTTAGCCCATACTAGCTGGATGCTCCTCTATGGTGTGTGGAAATATTGTTTCACAAAGCTGAACTGCTGTGGTGGTGAATAGAGTTAGAGAATGAGCGAGTGAGTGAGTTAACGGCTACGTAAATCAGAATAAATGAACAATAAATGAACAGCTTAGTCTTGTGAATGGATGAAAAAAGTAAGAGTGGATGGATGAGTGAACAAATGAGTGAGCTAGTGATTGATTGAGTGAGTGAATGGGTGAAAATGTCATAGTGGCGATCCCTTGCTCTGCGTGCAAAATATTCCTCATTCTTCTTTTCAGTCTATATCAATAATGGCTTGAGGACTGCTTTTGTGTGTGTGTGTGTGTGTGTGTGTGTGTGTGTGTGTGTGGGGAGGGTATTTTGTGTGAAGCACTTGTGTTACATTTTGTTTGTATGAAAAGTGCTATACAAATAAAGTCTGATTGTTTTGATTTTGTTTTAGCTGTTTTTAAAACATTTGAGTAGGCTGTGTTTTCTTTTATTTAATAATTTTTCTTTTAGCAATTTTTTTTTCTTATTCAGACGCTGTAGTCGCTTACTCTATTAACTACAAGCTAATGAGCCTGGCATCAGGCAAATACAGCATTAACTGACTTTTGATTATTGCTCACTTTTGTAGAGGAATAATCACATAAAAAACAGGTTAGCCCCTCAACATGTCATGTAGACCGCATTAAAATTTTGCCTCTCCATTCAGTTTGTGTTGGAAAACAGCATACAACTCAAAGGGGCATCACGTGTCTGATAGACATCATGCACTGCATCACTATGATTGTTGTAGTTCACTGAAAATAGCCACAAACATATATCTCTACAACTTTAATCAGACATTACACAAGCCAGCAGCTGAGCAGATAAATACTGCCTTCATCAGGGTTGCACTGCGGTTCATTCATGCCTCATCAAAACAGGCACTCAGAGATATAAATTGTTGCAATATCTTGGCCTAAAGAGAGGGGACATTGCACGTTTGACTCCTATCAATCAACACATGCCATCCTTCATGATCTAGGACACTGTCCACAGGTGATTGTTGGAGGGAGAAATTAACAGTGTGACAGTCAGGCGTGTGTATCGCAGGTGCTGTCACACCAGTCACACAAAAGCCCAAAATATTTTGACATGCAGACTTAATGTCGGGGTGTCGTGGGCCGCTATGTGCCATGCCACACTAAATAACCCTTGTTCACAAACTTTGTATTTGCGAACAATGCTAGAAATTGTCATCCGTGTCAAAACTGTGTCAAAATCACGCTGAAATCATGAAGTCTGACCCTGGTATGACATGCTTTAGTACGTGACTGCATTCAGTAGGTTTCTGTAAACTGCACTGAGGAAAAAAAAACAAATGAAAAAAACCCACCAGGCTCACACTGCAGCCCAGTGCATCACAGTGCAGTGCCTGAAATAAATGTTAAGCAGAAGTATACTTTGGCTTTTCATTTAACTGAGCCGGCTGTCCAGATATTATCAATAGAAGAAGTGCAAGAAGTGAATGACCAAGTCAGTGGGTGAGTTCAGTAAAGCTCAATAAGTGAATTTATTTATATATATATAACTTGCCTGTAGTTAAGGAATGTAGTTAAGCGCTCTAACAGTGGAGCAGGAGGAGAGCTTTAAGACAAATTTGGATACCATCATCGCTCTCCTCACCTTCTCTTGTGCACTTTCTCCAGGGACCGTATGCAGCAGTCGGCCATGTACGACCTGTGCCTGGGCATGAGGCAGGTGAGCCAGGAGTTCGTGCGACTGCAGCTAACCTACGACGAATTCCTCTCCATGAAGGTCCTGCTGCTTCTCAGCACAGGTAGGCAGCAGGCATCGTGTGTGTATGCGTGAAAATACTACAGGAGTAAAGAACGAGTGCCAGTGTGTTGATCCAAGTGTATATTCAATATATGAGAGGAGGATGCAGGAGTTGGAAAAAAAAAAAAGCTCCCTTAAAATTCAAGCGTGTTCCACTGCACCGTGTGTTCCTGTGTTCTATATGGATGTGCTGCTCTGCGGCTTTAGCAAAATTCAGACTCTGTGCCACATGAGGTTTCTTTTACTGTAGATCCATAAGCAGAGAAACAAGTACATCACTCGAGAGCGGCCAAGGAACATGCAGGGGAATGTGAATACGATAATGTATGATGTATATGGGTTTACAACTACTAGAAAAAAAAAATCCACCTTATTATTGAAACACCTCGCATTTCTGGGCTCATTTTGTTAATTTGTTAAGTTTTTCTTAGTTTCGTGGATAATTGGCCAAATGCACATGATGTAAACCATATTTTAACATATCTAAAACCATAAGAGTAAATGTCTCTTCAACTTCTTAGAGCCAAAACGCTTTTTTTTTCTCTAGCAATGATCAGCTGTCATAGAGGGTTAAATTCATCATATTATAAAAGCAGAGGTATTAATTTCTCCACAGACAGGAGCCTCAATAGACCAAAATGCCACAAGACAGGCTGCATTTTGAATAAAGGGTGCAACTTTTGCTCTTTCCCAGCTGGAAAACCTCTCTTGTTCTTATTATCGCTATCACTATTGCTTCCAACTCTCTCCAGCTCTTTCCAATGTAAAACCCATAGCTGAGTGCAACAAGATCAGGCAGGTTCTCAGCGTTATCGAGAGGAATTCTGGGAAATGTAGTAAATCACTAACAAGGGAAATTGGGTACAACAGCAAGATAGAGTAAAATTTCCATAGAAAATGAGTTCTGTAACGTACTGAATTGATTTTTGATGTATAACAGTGTAAGGGCTTTTCCTTGCAATCAGCTGGCATTAGGTCAGGCTGTGCCATGCTAAACATCACATTTGCTGCAGACTGGTCATGACAAGCCTATGTTAAGAGTGTGTGGACAGTCAAAGTATCTGTAGAGCTGCTGCATTTAGGAGAGCTTAGTTTATGTTTGTTGTGTGCAAGAGTTTACTTTATTTAGTGTGGTTCACCTCCACTTTCTTCTATAAGTCGTCCTCCTTCTGACTTGGCTACTTTGGTGATAGCAATTACTGGATGTTTCTCTTTGAAATCCCTGTATTTTAAAACACCACATGGTCTCTATCATTATTGTTCAAAAGCATTTGAATTTGACTCCCTCCTGTTGAACATGAAACAGCGTCAGTGCTGTAACACCAATTTTTGTTGAGAGAGAGAGAGGGGGAGAGAGAGAGAGAGAGAGAGAGAGGGTGGGTAGGGGAGAGTTGTGTCTATCTATTTGAGGAGTCCTCATGCAGGTCAGACTTAAAACTCTTTGAACCTCAGCACCAGTGCCAATCTGTGGGAATAGTTATTAGAGGGGAATTTATTTTTTTACTTATTGAGATTTCCCAGAGTGGTGCAGGGTTTCTAGACTCATATGGCCCAACACGCCCCTTGCAAAACTCACCTCTTTCCAGCATTACAGGTTTTTCAGATTTAGATTTGTAAGTCGCTCTAGACAATGATGTCACCATTTAGTTGACATCATTGAGTGCAATAGTTGAGTGCAATGGTGGAATAATAGTAGTAATAATAGTAATAGTAGTATGAGCTAATATCCTTAGATCACTAACATTATAAGTAATGAATAGTAAGGACTGCAAAGGATCAAAGCCATAATGTCCTGACAATATATGGCAAAATTCTCTGTTTCTCACTGACAACATGATAGAGAAGTTTTTTTTCCTGCTGTGACAGTTTTTGGGGGAAAAAGTAAAAAGAAATTTTAATTGAACTGGTTCCAAAATATGAACTGAAAAATATTTCATTCTGAAACCCAGCACTCTCGGATCTTACTGGACAGACTGACCAGGTACAGGACAGATATGATCCAGTTGGAAGGTCCGCAGGTTTTTGTAAAAGAAAATGAAGGAAATCTAGCCTAGTTGGACTGTTATCTTAGTCCTCCATTTTTGAAATTCACTTTCAAAAGCATTCTGTTATATTTTGGAACAAATATAAGGGACTTTTTGGCCAATGCAAGAGAGTGATGGTTAAGAGAGGAGGATTTTGCTTCCCATGCAGTACCTATAGTACATTTTCTGGAGCATGAAAATTTGTTACCAGCAGATTTATTGAAAACATATTTCCAGGCCTTGGAGTGAGATGGTTTTGGCTTAACAATACGATATGGAAAAGGAGGTGTCTAGGCATTGTCCTGATATAAACTCAGTGTTATTAGGTTCATCTACAAGCAGGGAAGCTCTGGTTGGACTGAAGCTGTCGGACGGTAGGGGAGGGAGCAGGAGCAGAGTGAAAACACACTGTGGAGAGGATAAGAAACCAAGAGGGAAAGAGAGATTTAGGGAGCGAAATCAGACAAAAGTTGACAGTGTGAGCTTGTGGTGGTGAGAAAGAGACAGGTGCATAGCTATAGGGAGAAAGAAAGAGGAAGACAAAGAGAGCGGCGGTGGGATGGGTGGGTAAGGGGGGGCGGAGGGGGGTGTCCTTCTGTTGCTGTGGCCTCCCTCTCCTCTCCTGGCTGGTCCTCTGGAGGTTTTCCAGAGAGCCCTGCTGTAGTTAATAAAGGCCAGTCAAGCACCAGGCATTGCTCCAAGACCTGCTATTTTTCTCCACTTCCTTCAAACCTGGGCTGGAATTTTCGAGGGAAAGCGAGCAAATGAAAGCAGGGATAGGGAAAAGTGAAAGTGAGAATTTAAGGTGTCGGAGTTGCACTGACTGTCAGAGCAATTGCTATATTCTGCTCTGCATGTTTGATTTAGTCGAGATAGCAGCGGTGCAGTGTGAGAGGGAGGAAAATGAGCTTGCAGGGCTTCATTACTGATGTGTTGCAGAGAAATTCCTGTCCTCCCTGTCCAGCTGCACCGTACCTGTCCACTCTGGCATCTGCATGATGGAGCGACTGTGTGGCTGTTCTGCAAACATTTCAGCTAAGCACTTCCGAATTGTTTCAAAACAAGCAGTCCATTTCTGGATTCGCTGAGGTACTGTACCAAGTACTGTACAGCCATTCAGAGATAATGTCAAGGGCTTGTGTAAGGAGTAGTTGCAGAAATGTTTACAGAGGAGTTGTCAGAACATGTCAACTGAGCAAGTACTATGGAGTCACTGAGTGTGTGTGTGCCTTTGGGGCGGTGTGCAAAATGTGTGTGTATCTGTGTGTGTGTGTGTGACAGAGAGAGGGAAAGAGAGAGCGGGAAGGAGAAAGAGAAAGAGAGAAGGGCTGTTATTCCTCTCTGACCTTGGCTAAGGTTTCACTGAGCCTGCGGTGTCTCATGTGACCCTGTTTGGAATTGGTACAGGAGCGGTGGCCTGCTCAAAGCAGTCACACTCCTTCAGGTCAACACAGAAATGCATAATATTGTGAGATTATCTATGGTAAACAGTTTCTTTTATTATACTTTACCTTGAAATGGCCGCTGAGCCTCATGCCACATGGATTTAAATGTAAAGTGTGTTTATTAATGAGATAAGCTCAATTCTTGTGACACGTTTTTAAAGCAAAACATGTAAAACCTTGATAACTGAATCACACTACATAAAATATTAACATTCTCATTTTAACCATTCAGTAATATCATGCATTATCATGAATTTTCTTTATGTTTTTGACCATGTTTTGATTAAGATGTCCTGTTAAAGACAGGATCTTAAGGCTTGTTATTGTAGACGTGCACGGGGCCAGTTGCAGAATTGCTTAATCAATAGAATCAGGTATTAAATCAAGACCAAAAGCAACCCTGTCAGTAAGGTATGTACCAGCAACCCACAGCAGGAAACTGCATGTCTTTAAACGTCACATGTGCTGAATGGGAGCATGTTTCACAATGGCATCTCGTCGAGCTGTATGAGTTATGTTTGGCTGTTTATTGTAAGTGCCGGAGAAAAGAGCTTCCCTGGGCTTTCAGTACACATAATAAAGCAGCTCTGCTCAAATTTCCACATGACAGATAGATTCCCATTGAAAACTCTCTCTACCTGCAGTGAAAATCCTTTTAACACCAGTTACTCCAGTGGTATAAATGCCCCAGTTTGGGTCAGGCCATGGTAATGCCCCTAATGCTAGGCCAGTTTCTAATCAGGGAATATGTGGGTCAGTAGGAGCAAAACACAAAGTCCAAATGTGTCCCTCGGTTTTAGCACATTCCTGTCATGTTGACCATGAAATAAGCACAGAAATCACCACCTCTGTCCTATGATCCACTCTGTTTTTACCTTTTGTTTTTGTCCCTCGGCTCCATATTTTTGCCATCTGAAATCTAGTAGTCTGGAGTTAATACATGAGAGTGTGAGAGGTGAGAGGCAGACAGACACAAACACAGTTATTGACCTACAGTCACCTGTCTTCAAAAAGATGCAAACTAAATGACAAGATGTAGATTTAGATGTAGATGTTGTTTCTGTCAAACAGAGACACGTTTTTTTTTTTCTTTTTTTTTCCCGCGGCATTGACTAAAGGTAAATCAGAGGCATTCCAGCTGCCCATTACACAGGGAAATACCAGATTTATTTGTAATGAATAAAACTTTTTTCTTTCTTTCTTTCTCTCTTTCTTTTCTTTTCTTTCTTTCTTTTTTTTTTTTTTTTTTTTAAGAGGAATCTACTCAGCAATTGGGCTCCACATTTTCACAGTCCACTCTTGTATTTATCTTTTCAAGTTTCAAAGTCTTACGCTTTCAACAAGACCATAAAAATGTATGACAGAGTTTACTACTGTCTCTTTTCAACATGTTGAGCCATGCTGTGAATGCAGAGGAATCCAGTCCTGGAGCCACTGGTGAGGACTATTAACTAATACAACTACACGCTTTTGGGAGCATAAACTCTGTCCTGTGGCTTCTCTGATGGGATGAAAATAATGACTTCTAAAGCTTAGCCATGGCCCAAACTGCTTTATGTGATAATGACATGCCCTTAATGGAGTGATATGTGGACTAGATGTGTTCTATGATGTCCCACAATGTATAAATCACATTTACTAATATGATTTAATATTCAGCCAGTTACCAAGTATATGTTAATAATTTAGTTGGGGATTTTTCCACATTACAGTTTGATTAGTAACAGAAGCAGTGTTTTGCAGTTCTTCTGATCATGACAACAGTGTGCATTGGAGGTCTTAGCCATTGCTGAAGGGTAATTGAAGGCATTCCCTGAGGCTAATTTGAGGAGCTCTCTTTGAAAAGCGAGGTGTTTCTTAATCTGGTAGCCAGTAGCTGAATGTCATTTAAGAGTGTTGGCAGACGTCCATATCTATGACTTTGTCCTCTACAGAGAGGGACAGGAGGGTGGGGGTGCCTCTTTATTTCAATGCATCCTCAGGACATGGTGTAGTTATCTCATTCCTCACATCTGCCTGCATCTCTCCCATTATACTGTCTTTGAGTTAAAGCCGCAGAGCAAATGATGAAACGATACTTAATCGAGTTACTCTTACTAACAGAGAAAGATGATGACATCCCGCATTTAACGTCCTGCATGATAAATAAGATTTGGTTGACCTAAAAAAAATTCTTAAGTCCTTGATGCACATGAGGATTATTGTTCCCTCTTTGCTGTCACTGTTGTACACATAAAAACTAATTACCACTTGAAATGGCGTAAGTGGTTGTAATTAGTTGCTAACTAGGCTTAGGTCATCATAACACAGAAAAAAAAATGTCCAAAAAAGGGCTACTGCGTGGGAGCTTGAGAAAAATCCACTGTGCACTCTAATTGCGCTTTATAGAGTGATAAATGTTCTTATTAAAATACCACAAATGAGGACACACTTGAAAAAAAGGTCTCTTTGCTTTGCTTGTGATTGACATAATTGTATATTTCATTAAATGAAATGAATCCCTGCCTGCCAGTCATGTCCAGTGGCTAAACAAACTGTATTACTTCATAATAAATGTGTACAAGATGCACAAATGGTGCGAAACCATTCATAAGTCCAATTCATTTTGTTGGCCAATATTCAGACTGTTACATTTAAAACAATGCTATTAGTAAGTTGTTATATCCAGTTTATGACAGTAGGTATGTATCTTCCCCAGTTCCCAAAGAGGGTCTGAAGAACCAGGCAGCATTTGAGGAGATGAGGGTTAACTACATCAAGGAGCTGCGGCGTTCAGTGGGAAAAGCAACTAACAACTCTGGCCAAACCTGGCAGCGCTTCTTCCAGCTCACCAAGCTACTGGATGCCATGCATGATGTAAGTACCCTTGCTCTGTCTGCTTCCTATGCCAGTTGCCCACAGTACAGCACAGACTTCCCTTGGCAGCTTCTGCGTGTGCCATGCCTTCACACAGGGAGGAAAGTGTCCAATAGCACTTTGTGCTTCTCATATCAGTGGAAATGTTTTGAGTAAAACGGCAACACAGTGGATTTGGCTAATGCATTTACTTAGCGGGTCAATGGTACTGTGGCCTGGAATAAGGATTATTGCATCCAGTCTCTCCCTGAGGGGGAGGTTATTTTGGAATAGGCAGTGACCAGCCTGTATTGGTGAGTGGAACAGAAGGGAATCAATGCCAGCTCACTGTTTATTGGATCAGTACACATGGCTCCCCCCAACAAATGTGCTAAATCACTATTCCTTTATTCATGGATCAGCCAGGATGTGACATTACAACAGTGTGGATAAAGTTAGAGTCAATGGGGGAGAGGCTAGAGAGATAAATGACCAGGCTTCACTGACTTTAATGACTGAGTGAATAGGGTTAGTACTAAGAGAGATGACCCTTCTTAAAGGAAGTAAAATCTACAAAAACAACAGTGGTACCCCCTAGTGGTGAGCTAAAAAGATTTCTTATGAGGTCAGTGCCCCTATAGAGAGCAACATTCACTGATACATATTGCCATTCATGTCTTTAATGCACTGTAGTGTATCTATCATATAGTTTTAAAAACATGCATATAAATAATGCAATCCTCAAATAAAGCAGAGGCCAAGGGAAGGCAAGGTGAAGAGTCACGGAACTAGTAAAAGCCTGCAGTGGCAATCTGCATGTGTATAATAATTTGCATGCATGAAGTAATGAAAAGCTGTGTGCATCGCACTGAACGGTGTGCCTGTGTGTTGTCCAGCTGGTGGGGAACCTATTGGACTTCTGTTTCTACACCTTTCGTGAGTCCCAGGCCCTGAAGGTGGAGTTCCCTGACATGTTGGTGGAGATCATCAGTGACCAGATACCAAAGGTGGAGTCAGGCCTCACCCACACACTCTACTTCCACAAGAAGTGACTCACTATATACAGCTAGGGGAGAAACAACATTCATAACTGGAAGAGGGGAGGAAATAGATCAAGGAAGAGGAAATGTACAAGGAAGGCCTGACCTGTGGCCGACACCTGTTGCCCAATATGCCAGCAACCTTCTCCCAGGCAGGAGGGGAAGTGACATGGTGCCCAGAACAGAAGAAAAGGGGAGAAGGATTTGACCCTTATTCTGCAGTCACCTTGGGCTGGTCAGAGCTGTGAATAGTTGTTGGAGTCTAGTACGACACACTGAGAAGGACTTGTGACAAATGTGACAAAGCATCCCTAACCCCCCCTGCCCCAAAGACGATAACAGTATTTTCTATGGAGATAAAGCCATACATTTCTTAGAATGCGCTAGATACATTCACTACGCACACATTTAGAGGGGAGTTCTCACTGATACACATGCTGTCCACATGCATTCACACAAATGCACAGATGCACTCCACATGCACTAAAATCAGATCCGCAAATTCCCTCACAATTTTAGGAAAAAAAAAAAATTGCAAACATTAACTGTGGCTTATGCATTCTTTCACAAATAATAGCACCACTCTGAGAATATGTAAAAAATAAATAATTATGCCAATACTTAGATTTTGCTTTGCAGTGTAGTGACAAACTGCAAAACCACAGGGCAAAGGACTTTATTAGGAGGCACACTTTCAACAGAAATTTTAGACTATCTGTAATGAGAAAGGTCTATTTGAAAATACTCCAAGGGCTATACAAGCGTCATCATAAGCTGAATAGTGACATAAAATCTAACAAGTCCAACTTTGATTCTCGATTGGTGTGAACGCGACACCCGTCTTTAACATCCACATACTCAGTTTTTTTTATTGAAACATGTAGTAAAACAATCAAAAACTAATATGCAAAACTTCAGAGCTAAAGCTGTTTTGAAATATGTTTCTATTGTGTGAAGAAAACTAGAGGACAATGCACGTACAGCTACCATGTCATAAAGTCACTATTTAAGGCTTTGTGGTGTAGAATTAAGACAATATTGTTGAATGATTATCTTGTGCAAATGTTCGGGAGTACTAGAGAATGGAAAACACCATGCACTTACAAAAAGGATTTCAGTGAGTCTGCTGGTAATGGATTTGACTGAGGTGCATCCATAGTAATTGCTGTCATTTGTGTAATCTCCAGAGCACCCGTCCAAATGTCCGTTTTTACTCACAATGAAGCAAAACCAGCCCTTTGTGAACCAACACTTATCTACTCTTCCCAGAAATAATAAAAGCATTTTTATAAAAGTGTGTTGCAAAGGTTTAGTTTTTGACAAGCCAGTCATTTTACATTAAGGTGCTTCATTTCTACAAAGCCAGGCAAAACATAACATAACATGTACAGTAACTTCGTAGACAGTCCATGCAGTACGCTATGGGCGCAGTTTAAACATGCATACTCTGTAATGTTGATATAATCTGAAAAAAGGAGCATTACTCTGCAGTGCTTACAGCAAATGGCTAATGTATCAAAACTAGGCAAACGTGTACAGGTATTAACTTGCTTACAGTCACATTCTATTCAGCTGTTGTACAGAAAATGTTTTGAGGTACATGTTGATGAATGCTTGATAAAGAACTGACTATTGCATTGGTATGGTCACCTTTCCTGCTTCTGTGTTTCTCATTTCTCTTATCTTTGGGCCAAGTACTATTATAGGTATGGCAGGCCTAGTCATCTGGACCATTAACTTGTCTCACACCCCACTGGTTTCTGGGTGGTTGTGGAACACTACTGTGATGCTACTGAAAAGCGATAGAGCCGCTGGGGAAGAAAAACAGTGGGGGCGTGTGATTATTTGTTTTTGTGTGCCCTGTGAGTGTGTATTTACGTGTGTGTGTGTGTGTGTGTGTGTGTGTGTGCGTGCGCGTATGCATGCGTGTATGGGGTAAGATTGTGTGTGTTTTTCCTGGCAAGCATGTGCATAGTTGATCTGCTCTTTCAGCGTGGGTATTATGCATTTATGTTATAGGATTAGCCATATCCTATTTCCACATTTAGATTTGCACAGAGGAGATACAATGTGAAATGAGGCATTAGTGCAGCTAGCAGGAATTGTCTGTTTTGATAAGTAACTGTGATGATGTGGGGAAGACTTCTGCATGATCACCCAGCCTAAAGTTAGACTAGTCAACATGACATCATTAGTAACAGCGGGATGGTACACTACTTGTGTTTGTGGCCTCACCTCTCACGGTGACGGCGCTGTGCTACATTATGTCTCTTGCATGGCGGTGGTGTGTAAATATGGATGCACAAAGGATGGGGATGGCAGGATCACAGCTATGGTATCATTTGCAGAAAGGCCTCATTTTACATCCTTGTCTTTATTGTGTATTATTGTGTTCAAGTTGTGAAGGACCCTGAAGCTAATCTCTCACTTTGTTTCTTTATTTTGCCCCCCCGCCTCCCCTTCCTCCTTTTTTAAGGAAAAAAAAAAAAAACTATGTCAAAAGGTTCATAGGATGAATGGGAAAGTATTTTTGAGAGAATTATATTTTGCTGGAAAACAATATTTAAGTACTTTGTCTAAAAATGATATCCTTTTTGTAAAATGAAATGTTAATGCATGCTTTTTGATGAGATGTTTACATTGTATTTAAAGAAGGGAAACTTGTGCCTTTTTATCTCACCTGATTTACAATTTTACAGTATATATTGTAAATAATACAGCAAGTCCTTATGTTGAGTATAGTATGAAACATTTCTACTTTAACCATCTTGTTGGAATTTTGGAAATGTGTGTTTCCCACTCGCCATGTTCTGTGTGTTGGATCATAGAGAAGAATTTATAGTAAGGTCGGCGCCAGAATGGGCCAGATAGAGAAATGAATGTATCAAACATTGTGAGAGACTTATGGAACTTACTACCTGAATGTTAGAGAGAGTACCTTTATTATCTTCTTTTTAAGTAAAGTTATTTGATTTTGCATTTTTTTTTTTTTTTTTTTTTACTTTTTGCATTATTGTTCATGTGGCTCAAAAAAAAAAAAAAAAAAAGAAGCAAAAAGTATTTCTTATTTTGTAACAGATAAATGTATCAGTGATGGATCCATGAGTTGTTGCTGTTGAAATGATTTTCCTAACCCATGGCGGTATTGTTGATGAGCACCACAATAAAATCAAGAAATCACAAACTATTAAAGCTGGAATACCTGAAAACATTTTCTTGCCTTTTCAGTTTTAAAACCCGAGCATTGTGCCCACACCGTGAGCAGAGGGACGATAAAATGATGGATGTTAACGAATTTGCAAGAACTTAGCTTCAGCCAATTTGATTGTCGCTGAGTTCCTCTGAGCTGTAAATGCTGTTCTGACTACCATAAGGAGAATTTTTCTCCCACAAAATAAACCAATTGGACCCAAAGAATGGCGAGAACAAGCTTAATGCAAACAATGTAACTAAAAATCTACACGTTAAACTGCTGATGTGATGAAGTTAACACAGCCTCGATATGACCCTTCTGCCTTCCAGAAATATGCGGTCTACCTTTTGCTGATATAACTTCATCCGGGAACTGTTTAAATAATGATCACCACTCACTACCATATAGAAAACAGTAAAATAAAAACCTTTTCAGTCCTTAGAGGTAATGGTATCTCTAAAGCTGTCTCGTTTTAGGCATGAGTGACTCGGAATCTGTTCAATTTTTTGCTTGTTTCACAGTACACTATAGCATACAGCACCATATATGGAGTCATGTCATTGCCATTTTATGTTCATAGTCACAAATCGGGTGTAGACACTAAGCCATATCTCCATAGCCATGGCAGAGCATTTCTTATTAATAGATGGTGTTTTAATTCCAAAAATGACTTTTTACTCAAATGCTTTGTACAATATTTCTCAGCAACTATCCAGAGAACATAGATATCCTTCAACATAAATGAATTAAAAAAAAAAAAATCTTTGAAACTTACTACTGTACATCTTGATGCAGATATTGCCATACCTGTGTTTGCAAAACTATTGCAGGATTCTAATAAAATTGTTAAATAAATTGATTTGATGTCACAGATTGGTTTTGTTTGTGTGTGTGTGTGTGTGTGTGTGTGTGTGTGTGTGTGTGTGTGAAGGTGTGTGTTGAAAGTGGTGCTTCCAAATAGTAGCATGAGACAGAATGATAGAGAAGGTGTCCTGCGTCTGATTGCTCGATCAGGATGGATCCAAAACAGCTGTATTTGGTGGCCTAGGGAGGATAATGAGCCAAACATCATGCAGTTTGCAAAAAAGAAATGGTGTGGAGGAGCAGCAGACACAGCAGTCAGCATCAGAGGGAAGGGAGACAGAGGAGGACGGAAATGGAACGAGAGGAAGAGAGCGAAAATGAGGAAGATAAAGTGTGCGAGGATGAGACTTTTACAGTACAACACTTCTCCCCATGCCTGCAGAGAAAAATCACCATTAACCTCGTTAAGGGCTGATCTGAAAACACGCCTGCTTTGCCAGACTGTAGAGCAGACAGTATTACTTTTTTGCTCATTTTTTTCTCTCAAAATCCACAGCCCTCTCCAAATCTCCCCCAGATTTCCAATAGCTTTCACTGTGTAGTCGTGCCAGATAAACAGAATCTATTGGATCAGGCTGATTTCACGGCTGCGCCCGCGCACATGGCGGCTTCTGTGGCCCACTTTCTGAGCTCAGGTTTTTTTTTTTTTTCCACACTCTGCTGTCTGCAACCTCTCTGCTTTACATTTGTATTTCACTTTTCTCCCCCCTCCCCCCCTTTTTCCACTCAGTTTTCACCCCCAATACAGCTTCAAGTCTTACCATGATTATATTTCAGTGGCTGTGCACTGAAAAAAATGAAAATACCAGATTATAAGATACTGGAGTCTTTTATCTTTACATAACACCCAGACATGCATTTTTGGGGAAATTCTGAGACTTTTGTGTAACGTAGTTATGTCATTGTTGGATAGCTAGTGTTGACCTACTAGGTGAATTGCTGTAGGGTTGTGATCTAAGCTGAGTCATGGTCTGGGACTATTTTTTGGGGGCTGAAGGACACTGCGCCATGGAAGCCAGAAGACAGCTGGCACACAGCCAAAAGCTCTATGAAAAGGGAAATAAAAATATCCAGCTGCATTTGACCGAAGCACACCTCAAGTCTAAATTGACATAATGAGATTGCAGACAGTAGACATCATTCCGATTTGACAGACATAGATGCAGAGTGCAAACACACATCTGCACACACAGTTGGCTCTTCCAGAGACCTCAGGTTAAGTGATCTGCTCAGCGTTAAGTGCTACTGAGGCGGCTCAAAGCAAAGGCCCAAATAATGAGGCTGACCCACCTAGATTGCCGATGACAAAACTGAGAGAGTGTGCTTTGTGCTTTGCGTCCACATGCTTAGGAGGAAAGACACCCGGTAAATGCACATAGCTTTGCTGATTTCATAAACAAATTACTTAAAATCCCAGAGGAGTAGGAAAGAAGTAGAGCACACAGACACTGAATGAGACTGACACACAGTGAGAGGAGCAGAGAAGGGGAAGAGAACAGGGGAGAATGGGAGAGAGAGAAAGAGAGAGAGAGAGAGAGAGAGGGAGGGAGAGAGAGAGAGAGAGAGAGGGAGTGAGATGAAGTTTTAAATACTCCTGAGAGACAGACAGACATGCAGGCGTTCAGAAAAGGAAAGGCAGATAGAGGGATATGGCATAGTTTCTGACAGACAGTCCAAAGGAGAGTGAGAGGCAGGCAGGGTGGATGTCTCTATGATTCAGCACTATTCTGGCATAGGGAGGATGATGAAGGGCCTTGGGGTTGGGTGGGTGGCGGCACTGGTGATTGGGGGGGTGGGAGGGATATTTTGCCCATCTTATTAGCTCTGCCTCATTTTTTTTATTATGTAATCATGGCTGCTGCTGTTGCTTTAGGGAGCTTGGGGACTTGTATGGTGCCAGACTGACACTCCTGACAACCACGAGTGTTTTGGACAATGTGTGTGTGTGTGTGTGTGTGTGTGTGTGTGCATACCACTACAGAATAGTGCATCAGCCCGTTTATTGGAGGTGTGGTGGGCCAGCATAAAGATGTAATTTAGGGCCAATAACTGGGCCTGGAGGCCATTATTTTGTTGAGACTATGCAACTATGAGACTGTAATTGACATGAGTGACTGGGATCTTAATGAATCAGGGAAGGTAGTTGGATCAGAGTGTGTACTTGCTTGTGTGAAAGATTACGATGATCTAATTTTAATCCCCTTGGAAAGTTATTTTAGAAGTAGGCTCTAAGTCAGACGGCCCAGTGCAGGTCGATATACAGAGGAAGGCTTACATTACATGGCCCAGTGTTACAGTGCTTACCACAGAAATGAATCCTCATTTCAACAGTGATTTTATAGTTAGACACTGTCTTCTCGCTGACATGCTGATTGACTCAGCACAAATGGACACGGAGCTAGATTCTGTGCACTTGAAATAATTTAAATGATAAAATATTCCCCGAATATGCATTGAAACAACAGGCGCTTCTTCAGTGTAACTACTCTGGCTGAACAGAAACAAACATGGTCTACAATGCTTTCCTTAATCCTCTTTGGTCCACACTCTGAATGGTGAACACAATGTCAGTCCTATTTTGGGAAACATAAAACAATCCTCTTATTGTCTAATAACTTTGCTGAAACCACACAAAATCAGTCACTGAAGTAATAAGTTTTGTGAGCTTTTGTTTTTCTTTAAATTGAAAAACTTTCTGTAAGAACTCATTCTGTTAAACTTCAAGTTATCACTTAGACCATTTATTTTACTGGAAGAATACATAATACAGTAAAGAACAAAAAATCCTTTATTTGTTTAACATCGATCAAGAGGATATTCAATGTTATAAAAATGAAACTGATGCCAAGGCCTTTTACAAACGTCATGAATCAATGTCTTAAATTATTGCAATTGCAATTCAAAGCAAAAACAGTCCACTGAACAAAAGCTCTCAGAAAAATTAAAGTGTCTTTTGTTGAACAGCAGAGGGATGAAAGTATGTGACATGTATATCGTAGAATGAAAACCATTCAAAATGAAAAATAACATTTGAAAACACTGTTCATCACTGCAGGGAGATTTTCATGATATATATTTTTTTATTGAACCGTTTCAAAGCAATAATTATATACACAACGGACGTGAAACTTTGAAATACTGCATCTCTGGTTGCACTGATAATAAAACTTTGATTTATACTCTAATTGCTTATTAAATCGAAGATGAAGATAGAATAATGACAGGCAAGATATCAACATTGCCGGAGTGTCTCAATTCTCTGCTCAGAAACGCTGAACAACGTCTAAAGTGAGTTAAAAAAAAAAACAAACAAACAAAAAAAAAAACATTGTTTAATAAAACAAAACAAAACAAATAACAAACAAACAACAAAAACATTTTGCATAAATTGTTTGGCATGGTAAAGACTTTAGTCATTACTATATATTTTCCTCTAAATGTGACCATGATAGTCTAATATGTCACAGTTGGACAGTCATCAAAGAAGCCATTCATTGTCTTTCTGTAATGGAGTGTAAATCTCACCGCTGCTGAAAATGTAACTGCAAACAAAACCAAAAAAAAAAAAAAATAGTGTTTAAAATTCTAAGTCATGCAATCAATGTGCCAATTAAATAATTAAAATTAAGATATCAATGTTTCTTGTGTTGAATATCCAAGTATTCTTAAAATTACAGCACATGCAACTCAAAGCAGTGACACTCTTAGTAATTTTCATACATACCCGTATATATATACATTTATACTTGGTGTTTTGGTGGTTAAGGCTCTAGTTTTGATTTTTTTTTTCACAGAGCTTGAACTGAAGCTGTGCAAATCATTCCAAAGAGTCAGCTTAGGCAGTGGACTTGTGCAGAACTCCTTAACAAACTTTTTGTTGCAATTGCTTGCATGTTGAGTCGGCGATATGATGCCATGCGGGTGTACGAGGGTGTTCCTTTGAGAGTGGCAGCACATTGATTTGGGAGGCGCTCATGGATACCATGTATAAGTGGGCAGAGGAGAGTGAGGCGGTGTGACAGAAGGAGGCTCGCTCTCTGGATGCTGCTACATACTCCACAGTAGAACCTTGTTAATGCAAACCCATCAGACTTGGAAGTCACTTAGGAGATGTGAGGCGATTTGAGTTTGGAAAATTCCTGTGAATTCTGCAACAAACCTAATTCAAACGGTGAAACACGACTGCACATGCATCACAAAATACACTACAAGTAAAAAATAGTCGGCTCGCCTGCCAAAACACATATCCTTGGTGTGTCAGAGATACTCAGCTAGTCGCACAGTATCATATTTTCACACTATGCCTGTTCAGGAGAACGGTCGATGTGGAAGCATGAGGGTTGGATAAACAAGGTTCTGCTGTGATTTTGAGAGTTGAGTCAAGGGCATCTCCACACAGTTTGCACGGTGGAGGTTACACCACCTTCGTGATTTTCATTTGTGGCTTCATTTCCTCATGGGTTGCATGTTGAAGCTACAGCATCTCCACGTAGTTTTCAGGGATGAGGCCCCTCTTTCCCTCCAGCTCTCCCTCCAGCCAGCCAGGCTCTCTAGACGGGGTCACTGCAGGAGAGGACACAGGGTCAGCGGGGTTCAAAGCCACAGGCAGGGCAGGGGTGAGGGACAGACAGCGAACACAGTATGCATGTGTGTCACGTTTAGTAAAAGGCCTGAAGGTGATACAGCAGTTACACTGATACAATGCACAACACTGTCACTCATCTGATCTGTACATCTTATGTTCTTTTTTTTTTTTTTTTTGATCCAGTTGATAATTTGTCTCCCTGTGAGCTGAATCTCAGCAGCCCCCCAAAAAATCTGGATGCCTAAAAACTGTGTAGTATGACTAGCAGTTGTAAACTCCATGGGAATGTGCGTAAAGTTTTTGTGGCACACCACTTCAAAATCCTCCCCAAATTGTGGATTGGCAACAGACTGAGCCACTTTCAAATTGTGAGTGCATCTGCTAGTCAAGAGAATTATCCATGCAGTTGTAAGCTGTAGCTTATAAGGCATTAATCAAAACATGAACTAATTAGGCATTCTGAATGAAATACATCAATATGTATTTTTTCCTGTTTCACATCTTAACCTGCTGCAATGCACATCTTAGAAATTAGTTTGAATTGTCCAGTGACTTTCTTGCATTATATCTGACCAGTTTTGATTTGCCTGAGCACATGATGCACAAGCAACTAAAGAAAATAAATAACAGAGAGGTAAACAAGACCATGTTCTATTGTCAAGGTGAGGGAAACATTGTAGCAGAACACAATTTGCTTTTTTTTTTTTTAAATACAGTGACTGGCAAAAGCAATCACATTCTTTCTTTTTGGCAATTTCTAGTGTTATTAAGTTATTTTAAAATCCATTTATTTACACAAAGCACTCAGGAGCTGATAAATTGATGTAATTGATGACGTCAACGCAGAAAATTTGTCGACATCAATATTTTAAACCAACGCAGTCAACTCCAGTCAGCACTACAGTTTTAGTGGTAGAAAACAAAGCAGTTGTTAATGGCAGCCCTAATGCACTGATGGTCTATTGGAAGGGAAACTAAAATGTAAAGAAGAGAAAAATAATTTCAGAGCATGTTAGCAGAGTGGGACAGACATAATTTCATCTGCACATTTTGGAGGATCCTGCTCTACTCCACTTTGGCTGTCTGTAATGTCTGATTTCAGCACATCACATGAAGTATTGTATGACTTGTACAAATGCAAAATTACAAAAAAAAAAAAAAAAAAAATTATAATAAATAATGAGGACCAGTGTGAACATTTGGCTTGGGTGATATGGACAGAAAAAAAAATCCTAAATATTTTTTTACCTTTACCTTACCCTAAAATACCATTCCATCCTGTTAAGTTCTAGGCAAGAGACCTCTCTCATGTCAGCAGGAAAGACAAAAAAGGGGGAGATAGCCTAGGACCACTAAATATACACTGGAGTGACAGATGCTAAAAGATATTTAAAAACATTTTTTTTTTAGATGCAAAGTCGCTGAATACGCAAGCAAACTCAGTTTTTCTGTTATTTTAATTTCATGTCCTGACATAAATTTCTGCAGCTTTGATTTCACTTTGACAGAATGCAGTGCTCTGCAAAGAACTCTGACTAAAAATCATGAATAAATGCATTTCAAAATAATTGAAAATCACAACAAAATGAGCAAAAGGTTGAGGGATTGTAATACTTCCACGAGGCACTGTAAATGCTATTTAGTTAATGGTTACCTCATCACCTAACATTTTATGTAATGCTGTCAATCACTTCGTTTGGGGCCTGACTACGTGCTGGCAGGCACAGACCAGACAAAAGTCAACAGAAATTCCCCAAAAAGCGCTGAATAAAATTTCACAATAAGGACACGGGCTCCAATAAATAAATAAATAAATAAATAAATAAATAAATAATAAAAAGAAGAAGAAGAAAAGAAAGAAAAGAAAGAAAGGAAAAGAAAAAAAGCAGAGTTTATGAAATATTACAGTATGCAATATTTGAGTCATTTTGTGTTTATTATTTCAGGGAATACAATTTTTATGTAAGAGTTGAAAATCCACCTTGTATTGCATTTAATATGGCCAATATAAGCTTTAATGCTCACAATAAATCTTTCAAGCATTGCCGGTCAAGACCGCTGATGGCTGTGCAGGCTTCAGCTATATACTTTGTCTATGTACTAAAACATAAAAGAACCAAGGTTTCAGCGCTCTAAAAGTGCTTTAGTGCCATCCATCAATTTTTGATTCTAAGATCATTACTCTACTATTATTTGAGATTGTGATATTTTTGATGGGACACAGTTAATTTGGCACTGCGGGACTCTGCAGAATAGCTAATACTTTCAGAAAGATACAACCCTGGAAAAAAAATACCTACAGGATCTAGTTCATACTTAAGTAAGCACTCATTGATGATTGGCAATAGCAGCTAATAATTTGCAATGGATTGTGGGGACTTATCACTGACATGATAATGTGTTCCCCTGTAAAGACTATATCTACTGTGTCAGCATGTCACATGAGGGCCTGGAAATAAAAAAAAAAAAAAAAAAAGGGAACTCCAAAACCCTCATTTCCTCTGTGAGTGATTAAAGCTCAGTCAAGCTTCTTCCCAGACGGACTGGAGAGCAAATCTGTATCTCCCCCCTCCCCATTCTCCCTCTCTGCGTCTCATCACTCTGTCCGATTGAAGATCAGATTGGGTGTCCGGTTTTCTTCCAAATCCAATATGCCACGGCTGGTTCTGAGTGAGCGACTGGTGTAGGCGATAACACTTACCGGCGTTGAATATTGCGCCGACCTGGAAGGAGAGCTCAGAGTCGTGCTCAGCCTCGCACGGGTACACTGCCTTGGCTTTCCTGCTGGTGACACTGAAAAATGAAGGCAATCAGTGAACTGGCGGAGCTTTGGAGAGGATTACTGCACAGTTCAATCTGGGCCCAGGGCCTGCTTGTTCATTCACTCACTAGCCTGAAACAGCAGAAATGGGCCAGGCTGGAAAATGAGCAAAAGTAGAAAAGAGAGGAGCCAGGCCGCTGCGCACTCTTGTCTTGCCCTATCTGCAGTCTAGACAGACCCAGCAAGCAAGTCAAAGCACACACACACACAATGAGATGCAGGGCTGTTTGTATCGTGTGCAGCAGACAAGCAGACACACATCAGGTCCAAGCAGCCATCTATGGTGAGATAATTAAAAAGTGGGGGGAATTCTAAAGTAGCTCTGCACACGAACAGAGGGAGAATGGAATTCCTTCTCCACAGTGCTTCAGCTTTTAAATTCACATTTGCGAGCTTTGAAGCTGCATTTGAAATCAAAGTTTGATGTAAAAGAGTGCTGTCAAAGAAACCATATTCATTGCTCTGCAAAGGTTAGTGAAAAGCCATATTTATGCAATTCCATTGCAAAAAAAAGTGAAAAAATAAAAACTCTGCTTCAACAGCTAGGTTGTTTTGCCCGCCATTGCAAACAGTTATCTCGAATGCCAGCAACATTACCATGTAGAAATTCTGCCTACAACACACGATGCCCTGATAAATATTTCATATTCTTTCCGCAGAGTAACAACAATGTAGGATGAGGGCACTCGAGAGAGGGGAGAAAAAGGATATACAAACTAAAAAAAAAGTTTGCGGTCACAGAGTTGTCAATACAACAATCTTCAGCTGAGTTCTGGGATTCAGATTTTCAAAAGAGCGCATTCTTGTGGAACTGTGTTTGGAGGAATGAGGATTTGTATTTAAATGAAAATAACATTAATGGATTGCCCAACAGAATGACCCGGCTGTCTGCAATTTCCTCTGCATCATTTCAACGCACTGGAAATGAATTCATCATTTAGTCTGGAGGTAGCAGAGCAATAGATCACTGTAATGGGCTGACTGTCTACAGAGTCCCATCCAGTTCACTGAGATACCTGTGTGTGTACCTGGGATTTGTCAGAGAGGGGAGCGGGTGGCTGCTGCCGCCATAACCAGTATTTGTGTTGAATTAAAATACTTCAAATGTCGCTCAAATTAGAGAGTGGGTGAACAAATGTGAGAGTGAGTGATAATATTGATGTGCAAGACTGGAAGTAGATGTTAGACAAGTGAAGGTGTCGGTGAGCCTGTGAGTGCACATGCAAGATAAAAAGAAGAAGCAGGAAAAGTTATGGAGCAAGTGGATGAAAACTAACTGAGAAAATGAAAGGGTCTCCAACTGAGAGACAAATAAATGAGCATACAAGAATGTAAAGGACTGAGAACTAGAGAAATCAAGGAAGTGAGAGGTAGTTAACTACAATCCAACAGAGTGCAAAGAAAAAAGAAAGGCATTTGAGAGAGAGAATCCTGTGTTACCTCTCCTCTGGCTTGTCTCCATCAGAGGCGACAGCAGCAGCGGTGTGTTTGACCTCTCCGGAAGCTCCAGAATTGGTCCAGGAGGCTGCGGCTGTGCTCGTCCTGCCGACAGAAATTGCAGCTCAATCACCACAGATTCCACTGTGTTGTCTATTGACTGGAGTCGTGCCCTTGTGATCTACAGTTTGTGACAGGGGCGGTGCTGTGACAGAGAGGGATAACTGGTAGGCCATTTCTAATGTCAAGATGCTCTGCAACATGGTGAAGGTCTGAGTCAAGTCTCTGGAGTGGGGCACTGTGCTAAGACATTAATTTTGGCCAACACGCTAACACATGCCAGGGAAGGAAGAACCATAATGGTCTTGTGAAGATACTGCCTTTCAAACAGATCTTACAAAATTGAGTGGAAAAATTGAGTGATGTGAGCGCGAGATTATTGGATTGGCTATGGGCAGAGGTCGAACAAAGTCACCCTTGTTTGAGTCAAAAGTCAGTAACAATTTATTAGGCCCAAGTTCCAAAGATGAACAGATCAGGGCTAAAATCAACTCTCCGCTGTAATGTCATAAGTCAAGTAATGCCACGAGCAGAACTTAAGGTCTGTTTCACACTCAAAGTTCACTTGGTTTGGTCCATTTCAGCCAGTTCACATGAAACCAAATATATAAACAAATTAATTACATGCAGTTGAACATCGTCTATTGTAAAGAAATTTAACGAGGCAAAGTCTGGTCGAGGACAACAGCCTATTCCAACAACAGCGCAATACTGGCACCATTGTTTCCTTGGTAATTTTATGCAGCTGTGGTGGAATGGGCAATGACTGTAGTTTTGTCTCAAGTCTGTCACTGTTTGGGTCGAGTTGGGACTTCTTTTAACATTATATAATCATTGCTTACCATAACAGTTAGACTATAATTGTTTTTATCAGGGTAATAGTAAGACTAAGATTATTTTATTTTTAATTTCACATTTTCTTTGTGATGATGTCCTTGCTGTGGTGGTGCACTGCTACTAAATGAATAAAGAGAAAACACTGTGGAACAATGGTGCAACAGTATTGTCACCAGGTAGACCTTGGCTATCATCAGCCCATATTTCCAGAAGAGCCCTGACCTCAGTTTTACTCCACATTTGTCCTCAACTCATTTTGGCAGCACTACCATTTCTGACTGCCTAGCAGCTTCAGGTGTCAACATCCACTTTTCAACTTGCAATGCACTGTATTTTCGTTCACTCCCTATAGTTCAGATTACATTGTCACTTGTGGACCATGGCTCAACTTGTTTGCACTATGAATTCCACACCAGAATTCAAAATGCATGCTGTCACCTGTCGAACCAAATCAAACTAGGAGAGCAAATGCACCATGGTTAAAATTAAAATGGGCCAACCATGGTAGGTGTGAAAGCTCCCTTATTTAAACAAAACCTGATGGTGAAACAAAACCTGATGGTGATATCTTGATATAAGGATAGATGATTGGTGATTTTTGGAATTTTAATTTCATGATATGGCATAATTGTTGTGCATTAATGTCAAGGGATACAGTTTCCTGCTGCAGCTGTTCTGTTATTTGCATCTACGTGTTTGTAGCCACATTACTACAATGACAGAAATCAGAAATCAACAGTGTGTAAACGTATGTGAAAGCACCAACAGCCATCCCTGGACCGTATTGTCCAGTTTTATACTGAATATTATGAAACTAAATACTATTTCAATGTGACTCAAAACAAATACTATCTGCACAAAAAATTCAAGTCATCATATCACAGGTCTCATGGTCATCAATGCCAGAAACTGGCACTTTCTCACACACATGCTAATGTATGGCAGCTACACACAGGTGGCTCGCAGTTAGGGTTCCTACTGTGCAGAGGCTGTACATTTGTGCCACAGCATACAAAAGAAAGAGCGTCAGGATTCCATAATAAAATCATCAGTTCTACTCTAATAAACATGTCTTCCAAAGCACTTAATCCATGTGCATGTTGACATAAAAAGTACACACTGAAAATAATTTTGTTTTAGGTTTTCTGAGATTCTGAACTGAAAACTGACACAAAGAAAAGACTTTGAATATATTCCATGGTTTGAGAAAAAATGCTGCTCGGCCACAGTGTAACAAATAAAGTTGTGTAACATACAGTAATAATAAATCTACTTGGCTAACATGTTTATTTACTGGATCAATTCTTAACCCCAACCTGCCAACCTGTCTACAGTAGATTAAGGCAAACAGTCCTGACTAATAACAGATTCTGTCTAAAATCCACCCAGTGTCAGGATTTACCTGTAAAATGCTGAGGGAGTAGATTCTGAATAGGAGATATATTCGATCATGAATAAAACATGATTTTTTGAATTCTGGAGGAATATTCATACAGGGCCAGTTGAGAGCTGTCCACAGGAGCTCATTTCCAATGTGTAGAATAGCAATAGTATAGTTTTGATACAAATCATCAGAACTGTGTGCAGCCATCACTGCCACTGACATCCAGCTCCTAATGAATGAAACCCAAATGACCAATTGTACTTTTGACAGTAGAAAAAAAGTTACCTGAGCTCCAATACCTTAACTAGACAATCCAGTGAATAAAACAACAAAAAGCAAACAAACAAACTCTGAAAGACTGTATAAACAGTCAAGTTTCCATCCCCCCACACTTAAGTCCCTCCCAAGAACACTAATGAGTCGCCCTCGCATCAAGTCTGGCTACGTACTGTTTAGCGAACTACAGAATGTATACAGCTGCATGTCATGTGAAACGTCAACACTCTAATGCCTTGATTATCAGCTTGAGCTGTTACAGTACTAACTGTGCTTTACACTGGCTGGTATCTGAGCCAACTATTCTACAGCCAACCTACAGGACTAATGTGGGGGTCCTGATGAAGGCAGAGTGGAGCAGAGGAGAGCTAGAGCCTGAGCCAGGCATCCCTCTGCGTTCCATGCCCGCCCCAGGGCCAGTGCTAATACAGCACATAATGAGCAAATTGCTCCTAGCTGCCGCTCCCATAGAGACGCTAATAAAGGCAATTAGAGGGAGCAGCTGGGGAGGGGTTGGAGGTTGAGAGGATGTTGTGAATAGTGGTTAGATTGGCATTGGTGGCGAAGAGAAACAGGGCCTTGAGGGGGAACCTGGCAGGGGTTCTTTTGTGTACGTAGGTGGAGGTGAACACACAGTTCTGGCCTCTTTCTTTCACTTCCCCCTCTGTAGCTCTTCCTCGCTCCATGCTCTCCCTGTCTCCCTCTCAGTGCATTTGTCCATCCCCACTGGTGGCTGTTCAGTTTGGGCCTTGCCCGGCTGTGGGTGATTTATAGCTCTGCAGCAGTGTGGGGCCACTGGTGCTCAGCTGCTCCACATCAGCATGGGGGGACAACGCGCTGCAGTGCAGCAAATCCACTCATTAACCTGGGCCCAGGCGCAACCACTGTCTGCCTGGGCCACAGCCAAGACAAGCGAGAGCACAGGAGCACCAACACTTCACCCACCTGCAGGTGAGCCTACTCAGATACACAAGGAAATTCAAAGACACATGCACAGGCAGACACACACATGCACGCATACAGGCACAAACGTACACACATTCACACGTGTCAAAGAAAAAAAAAAAATCCAAATAGTCATCTAAGTGCTTATTTCGGTTGGAAAGGGATTATCCAAATCTGTGAAGATCTGTCAAGTAAATAGATATCTAAATAATTATAGGATAAACAGTTTGGGAAAATCATTGAATGCCACATGGCTGCCCTAGAAACTTGTTAAATGTACCAGGGGAAAATGGATTCATCCAAAAATTGCTTTCACAATTACAGCTAAGCCAAACCGAGGGAAATCGTTTGCCGTTTCTCTACAACAAAAATAGCATCAAGCTTTGAATTGCTCATCCGTTGTTTTTCCCATCACAAGCCTAGCTAAGCTTCTTCTGCAAACATGATTAAATACAGTTAATGGGAACTTGTGAAAATGCATTGTATGTTAGGCCCACATGAAAAAAAAAAATAAATAAATAAAACACTCTCCAGATATTGGTAATGTTCAACAATAGTTTTAGGCATTTTTATAACCAATTGCCACATACATCATAATACATCAAAATTAATCAATAACAACATGTATTTAGCAGAAATGTTATGATTCATAACAACAACATGTATTTAGCAATAATCTTAACAAACATAAAATACTAAAGTATACTGTGATCAATATGACTTCACTGACAAAAGTTGCTGAGAACACACTGTTGCAGGTCTGTGGTCAGTTTTAAGCCAGCCATCAGGGTTTTCACAGATTATCATACATTACCGCTTCAGCAGCAGGGACACAGTCATCAATAGAAGCGGACTGCTGGTTCCCATTGCTGCAGGAATTTCACCCTGCAGTATCCAGGCATCGTTGATCCTAGCATAGAGCTAATACAGGGATGAAAGGGGCTATGAACCGTCTCTCTACTAGAGGAAGTGGGGTAGCGGGAGGATTCAGTAGACTTTCTAGCAGAAGGCAGGATCAGGTCTACAGCCAAGCTGCCAGCCCAGTGACCGCCAGTTTGGGTGGGCAGGAAATAAGCTTGGATCCACCATTTTATGATCCACAGCTGTCTGCCAGCAAGGAGAGAGAGGGATGGAGGTAGGGCAGACGAAAGGAGAGAGAAGAGGCCAAAAAAATGCAACCTCATTGGGCAGGACTTAGGGCAACAGTACCACAGGGAGAAACGGTGACTGAATTTAGGGAGAAGTGGAGAAATGAGGCGAGACATTGAAGCTGGCGGAGATGATAAATCATGCTAGAGTCCAGAGAGAGTTATTGCGTGATATAGTGAGTTAGGATGCATTTGTGTATGACCAGGCAAATTCTGCAGCAGCTTGCCTATAACAAACGGACTAAAATATGCTGTTTTCCAGGTGCACTTTTGAGCACACCACAGAGTACAGATAACACATTTCAGAGAGTGGCTGGAGGTAATCTAGCAATTGCCCATCCCTACCGCTCTTTTTGGCAGGGACTGAAGCCGATTCCCTGGGTTCTAGGCCAGAGAGGTGCTGTGCTAACAGGTCTCCACCATCTCACATGCTAAGATTTATGGGTGAACAAAGCCAGGGCGACACCCTGTGACATATGGCACAAGTCTTCATAAAGGGACAGCGGCCGCAGCTATAAGGGTAAACAAGATGAATATCTCCCCTATGTCAATACGATTTACACGGCCAACGCACGGCCACCTGTCTCCCAAACAAATAAGAGCTGAGATTTACGACCTCCTCCTGGTTGCTCCTTCCGTCCTCCAACATGATGCCACATATGTGGGAAAGCAAAGCAAAAAATAAATAAATAAATAAGAAAATAAAAAATGAAAAAGGAATTGGTTATGTAAACACAAACTTATAACTAAGGCTCCACATGTATATGCACACATGCATGCCAACACACGCATATTCGCAGGCTCTCCTGCACACACGTGCATGCACGCACACACACACACACACACACACACACACACACACACACACACACGCACACACACAGGTCATAGTGAGAGAGGAATCACATTTTTCCTTTGTCAAGTCCTGGCCGATCTGTTTTTATTTTACAGCTCTTTTCAGCTGACTGAGAAAGAGAAGGGGACACTGAATGAGACAGAAAGTCTATTTCAAGGTGATTGTGTAGACATGACACAGCAGAGAGCCTAACATCTGCAGCATAACCCAATAATTCATCTTTCACATCAGCATTCAAGACAAGTCATGGGCTGGAAACAGCAAAAAGGACCAAGGACTGAGTAGAGAGCACAGAGGATGAAAAGGAGAAACCACAGAGAGGCATGGTGAAGCATCAAACTTGTGTTAGCATTATCATCATTATCTGCAATTATTGCAATAGAGACAAAACAGAAATTAAAATGAGTTATTGACACTCATCGATTGAATAGCATAATCATAATCAGCAAGATACAAATTCACAAATGATGCCAAAGAGACAAAACAACATATCCCAAGAGATTATATGCTGGAGGAAGTTATAGCCTACCTACTGAATAAGGACATAATTTGTAAACTGTGAGTAGACTGGAGCAGGTTACCTTATTGGGACTTCTGTGACAAGTGGTCATGTAAAGTAAGCCTGTACTTGTGTGCTGTCAGTAAGAATCTTCAAAAACAGGATTAATGAATGATCTGTTATTTAGCCCTATTCATGAGCAACATCATTCAATGATAAAATAAATAAACATAATATATGATAGGATACATTTTGGTGTGGGACGGAATTTTTTTTCATAGTACTTGGTCAAAAAAATGTTAACTTTTAAATTGATCCAGTCAACCAGCATAATATAAACATTCTGTACTTGCTGGATTGCAGGGTCAAACTCTGCTTGAATCTTTTGCCAGCCCTTCGATTAGTATCCTGGACCCCTGCGTGAAAGTCAGCTGCCCTAATAAGCAAGCTACAAACCGACCCTACTGACCGACCCTCCGGCTGCTGGTTGCAACTACAGAACAATGTTTTGTGCATGATGATGTGAGAGATATACTGTATATTTGTGCACAGAAGTGCAGTCACTGGCAACCTGAACAGTTCAATAGTTGAGCTGGTGTGTTTTGTGTAGGATCAAGGTCTTATTGTGAGACCGTATCAGTGATGTGCAGAGGTCAGGCGGACCAATACTTTTCATTTGTGTCTTCTGTTTGCTGTGTATCTACCTTTGGCTTAGAAAAGCCTGCCTTGAGAACAAAGATCTGGTGAAATCCACAGACTTCACAATTTTTGTTATGGTGGATATCCAAGATGATTGGAGTGGTGTAAACAACTCAGATAAAAATTCCTCATGGTTCCACATAGAAAAGATGGAGCCATTACTTCACTTCACAAAATAATCTTTAATACCCACATTTTGAGTGGAACATGGTCTGAGATCTATTTGTGATTAGTATACTTAACCACTCACCCAGAGTTGCTCCAGGAGCTGAGGCTGCTGCTGACTGGGCTGTGGTCAGTTTTCTCTGGAGATGTCTCTGAGGCTGAGGCAGTGGACGACTGGGATGATACAGACTCATTGCTGCCCATTGATGTCTCATCTGTGGCTGAGTTGGAGCAATCTCCCACTGCTGACACTTAGATGAAAGAATGATGTACTGTTTAGTTTCATTACTTGAGGTGGCTTTTAATTATTTTCTTCTATTGTAAAAGCCAAGGCCTGTTTCCATTAACCGACTGCAATCTGATGCTGACAGATAAAATAACTGAATAATTTATCAGTTGTTGCGGCAATGCTGAATCAACAGGTGCCTTTTCAAGTCATATTTCTGTCAAAACAGTGGAGATTACATTCAAGTTTGTGTGGTTCATTATGGTACACTTCTGTAATGAGAAGCAGTTGCCTAGAAAACACTAAGATGGAAAGTCCTTTTTTCAGTTTTAATGTGAAGCAAAGATCTGGTTTTGGGCAGAAGGGGGAGGAGCTAAAGTAACTTAAAGTTGAAACGATAAGCAGTTTGAGCATGGCTGTGTTATTCCATCTCAACAGTCAATTACACCACATCAATGCCAATCATTATCTAAGTTTAACTTATGAGTATGTTCCAGTTAGCTTTTACTTACCTTAACTGTTAAATGCATGTTCTGCATTTAACCAAAGATGCACCAAAACATTAATAATTCACATTTCTATATTAATATAACTAAAAACAACAACTACAGGCATTGGCCTTGTAGCACAGAAAAATGACTTGTTCTGCTGTCTGAAAACAAAATAAAAATAATCTGATTGATGATTTGTGTAATGCTGTTCAAAAATAATATCACAAAGTACTGGACAGTATTGGGTAATCTGACAGTATTGATCTGTGTACTAGCTTAAGGGAATTAAGCAAGATCTCATATGTAGCAGCCTACCATGCAGTACCTTAAAGATTGCCAGTACAATCTTAAAATCAGTTCAAAAGGTTTAAATGGGCATAATATGATCCTGCTTCTTATATTTGGTTAAAAGTCTCGTGGCATTAGTTGCATTTCCATTACTTGCAGATGGTAGAGAAACACTACATTGGGGTAGAGGGAGTTGTAGGAGAAGAGATGAAAGCGTGGATAAGTTTCTCTTGGTTGGCAAAGGATAAAACACCTAATTTTGGAGATATTTTTCAGTTGGAAGAAGCAGGAGGAACCATCCTCTTAACTTAGACATCAAAACAGAGGTCGGAATCAAACATCATACCCAGAACACCAGCAGCAGGTTTTGCATGAGGTAGAAAGATTGTTAAATAACTCCCTAACAGCCTGATGGAGTTAGGTGGAGCAAACAGAACAGAACAATCATAATTTTGTCTTTGTTTATCTGGAGTAAGTTATTGGACACCCAGCACTTGATATCTGAGAGGAAACCCTTGATGAGGGTTAAGCTGCTGGCCTGCATCACTAGGTTTGAGTAGAAGAAAGCTTTGGGTGTCATCTGTATAGTAGTGAAAAGTGCTTATGACCTATGGGAAGCATAAAAAGCAAGACCAGCAAGGGGCCAAAAACTGACTTCTGTGGGATACCACACAAAAGCTGATCAAAAAGCATTTCCTGCCATAACAGAGACAGTTCTATAAGTCTGGGGAGACTGAGACAATTTACAAGTGTATACAATGATGCCAAGCTACTTTTCAAGGAGCTTGAGCAGAACATCATGGTCAATAGTACCTTCTTATGGGACTTGAACGATTGTTTGACTTTCTGACTCACTATAAAATTTGAGTTATATTTCTTTACAAACTAAACATTGATGGAAATTATTTTCTTTGAGTTGAAGAGAAACTGGATTTCAAGAGAACAGAATCTAATGGAGGGGCAATTGGCTGAATTACTTCCTAGTTTTGATTTTGTGAGATTAATTTTGCATGATTTCTCAATTTGACTACTACAGTATTACCAGTAATACACAATTTTATGTCATTTGGGCATATTTCTCTCATGGTGACTGTCTATTGCTAGGTTGCATGAATGATGAATGATTAATAACTACTGTCAAATCTAGTCAAACCATAACAACAGTTACTCCTTAGTTCTTAATCAGTAAGACAAACTGCTGCAGTACTTGCAGAGTCATATAACATCTACAAACCATGTATATGAACCTCCTTCTGTGGCTAACACAAAGGTCAAATAATGTACCACATGTATTCAGACTCTTAGTGGCTATTTCTTGCAATTATACAGCTCTAGGATTTCAAGTCATCGTCAACATGGGTGCTGATGTCTCCCATTAGGACTGTAGTTGACAGGTAGAGCTTTCTCCAGCATCTCACTCACCATCTCCTAGAAAGTCAAGAACTATAAAGAAGAGAAGAACTCTACAGTTTTTCTCTCTGCAACTTGTAGTTGAACTATAAATACTTTCTTATTCACTGGGACAAACTCCAATGGTGCAGCAGTTAACTGGTGACTTGTGAGTATCCCCACACTGAGCAGGACAGGGCTTTGAGGGCAAGAGGCTTAAGGTCCAGCAAGTCTAGCATTTTAACACTTGGTTATGATACAACATCATACAACATCACATTCTACTTTCAAAGCATGACGATGAGAATATGACGATTAATTCTAGGACATGGACATGCACATGAAGTAGTGGGGAGTGTTTTATTGATCAGAGTGGACCAGCTGACCACTGGAGGAAATTGGTGGAAATTGAACGGTCAGTGTGGTAGAGCATAAAAGCATGTAAGGACTGAAAATTACTATGTTACATGTCACATATAGCCTACTGATAAGCCAAGTATTTGATTATTATGTGAAAGTTTTCTGATTGGCAATGAAATCCATCCAAAATTATCATTCAAGGCCTCTTTCAAACACATCACTTTTTTGAGATGTAGCAGTGGCATCATAACCAAGTTTGCCAATGCGTGGCAGTTAGGTTACATATTGAATTTTAATTGTTTTACATAATCAGTTCAATTATTCCATCTGTGGTGCTATACTTAACTCTGTAGGTACTGTGTTTGTGTATCTCCTTGAGAGAAAGATTTTACCCTATATAACTGACGTAAACAAACCAGTGAACAAAACAATCAATCCCTCACTCAATCTTTGATATATTTTTTTAACCTTGCTGTTAAATTCACATCTTCCCATGAAATTCATGTAATAATTATTACAGTAAAAGGAAAAACGTTATTGCACAGACAGTAGGTAACATTTATTGCATTAATCTGAAATCCATCACATTGCCATGATTGTTACACTATTAGCTGTTATTTTTATTACAATAAAGAATTATGCTAATGCAAACTTATTATATTTACAGTTGTAACATGGGGATGAAGCAGCAATCAAAACAATTTAATAACCTCCATGCCAATGTAATGTTTGCAATAATCAGCTAATGTATTCAGAATTCCTCTATTAAAACAAAATAAGCTAACCTAATTGAGCAATGTCTGGTTTAGACTACACCAAATGAATCCAAAATGCTACATACAGGACTGAACTGATGAAAAAAACTGCATTATCAAAGCCTCTGCCACATCTATTATCATGTTGACGAGATGAGGATTTGTTTTCTTGAACACCAAGTTCATGAAAATGGTATACCACTGCCAGGATTGATAATGCTTTGTTCTGCTCCTTATGGATTTGGCAAAAGCAAGAATTCAGCTCCATCCTTGAGCACATTTGAGAATTCAATTGAATCCATGTCAAACATACAACTTATCTGTAATCGTCTCTTACTGAAAAATGTGCTTCTGGCACACTAAATGCACTTTCCTCAGAAAACCTCTACCTGTTAGGAAGCCTCCCATTACTAATACTGTATGATACACTTTCCTTTTAAGTGATCAACTCGAAGGTATGCTGTCACATCTAGAGGGATATTAGACCACACATGGATCATGCACACAGTCACACAAATATATTAACACTCTTCACTTCATCATCCTTAAACTCATTTTCACCCTCTGAATGCTAAGACAACTTACTTTAAATCCATTATCCAGGGCCCATATACAAGACACAAAGGTTAAAAAAGGATTACGCCTTTCATCCCAGATATTAAAATACCCCATGGTAAAAGCTGGCACAATATAAAGGGAGGCAATCTGGTAAGCAGATTTAGTCTCCTTTGGTATTGTGAAGGGGGAAGGGATTTGAGTGGCCCAAGAGCAGAAATTGCTGAGTGTTAAGGCCACCAGATGAGGTGACCAGCTCACCTGCACAGGGTGCTGATACTTCTACCATTGTCTTATCATGTCAGTGGGCCTTGGATGCATGAAGTGATAGAATGTGTTTGGACTCTCACCCACATAGCCATATTTGCTGGTCCATCTGAGTGTAATACATCCACCAAGTTGGTCCACTAACTCCTTCATTGTCATTGCTCAAAATTGTGTTGTTTTCTGGTCTGTATTTGCTTCATTCATTTTGGAGAAGAACACTCCTGGTGACGCTCTTGGTTTTGCAACAGGGAAGGAGTTGAACAGATCAGACTTGTTGGAAACAATTTCAGTCTTCATTCAGCTCTAGAGACACTTGAACAAACTCCATGGTGCCCCTAAAGCCAACATTATAATAGTGAATTTGAGCTGTAATTTCATAATTTTGATGTCAAACTTATCTCTAAATTCCTTACTGTTAGCTGGGCCAGTGTTTTCTGTAGGAGGTGCTGTGGACACCTAAGGAGTGGTATGTTAAAGACAACAATAAACTGTGAAACACTTTCGCACAGGAAATCGTATGCTTAAGAGAACTGGAAACTGAGAAACCTCATACTTGTTACTCATGCACTGTTAGCTGATGCAGTGAGAAGGGTGGGAAATCAATTTCAAGAGTATTGTGCATTCAAGCGAAAATAACTTTTCTTACTTTTGTACCATCACTTTGTCACACACAGAAGTTTCCACAGAGAGCATAGGCCCAGCACACAGTATGGGATTTAGCAATAGTATGAGCTGCTATTTACAAAATAACAGCTCCAATATGATGTTTGCTTTAGGTACACCGTGGAGTTTGACTGCTTTAGAAACTGAATGGAGTTTGATCCCATTTACATCCACTATAACTATGCCTCCTTAGCAGGGGCTGTCTGTCTAGTAGGAGAAAAATATTGACTTGAAGCACTGAAAAATGTTATCTACCAATAAATGTCATAGGTGAGTAGAAAATAAGGATAAAAGAAATTTTGATCTGAAGGTCAGAAATTCTGATCTATCCATTTATAAGATGAAACTGAACAATTGTTTTGTTTTGTTTTGTTTTTCTTTACATTTTCTTTATGGTAACCAGACTAAACCATAGCAGAGTGGAGCTATTTTATTACTAAGCTTTCTTCCATGATATAAGGTACATACAGATTCCAAATGTTCAATTAACAACAATTGTACATGAATTCTGAATTTATATGGTCCTGTGTAGCTCTATGGGCTAGATGAGACAAGACCAGCATGTCTTTGTATCACCTTTTAAAATGGAGACAGTTTACAAACAGGTCTGGTGTAGACAAAATGTAAGAATACAACTATTTTAATTCAGACACTGCATTTGAAGGCCAAGTCTACAAACTATGTGCTGCTTCCACTGCGCTTTCCTGGGAGAAAATTGTCACTCTCAAAGTTATCATCTACTCTTTTGATACAGTGTCTGCCAGAGTCATTACTGGATGGCTGAAGTTACATTTTACTTGTATTTGTTAAGGCTGTAAAATGTTTGGTTGCATGTTTTTGTAAACACTAGAGAAAAACGGACTGTCAAATTTCTTAGTATACTCAGAAGTTGGACTGTCAGAGCTTACAGGTATACAGGTGCATGTCTCTTACCAGTCTGAATGTCCAGGGATTGTGGATTGTAGACGGCCAGGGGCCGGTTTTGGCGACTCAGCTTCTTGGACTGCCTTGTGGGAGCAGATAAGACTGGGACAGCAGATGACAGAGGGCATGACTCCGGGGCATCTGCAAAAATCTGAATGCACGTGCATGCATGTGAGTGAGTGTCTCTATCAGGACTTAAGTACAGTGCAGAGATTCAAAGCATACTGGGCAGCAGTATGTCCTCACGTGACCTTGCTTAGTAAACAGGCTTTGAAATTTTTAGGCTTTACTTAGTCGTAGTTGAGTGGAAAAGGCTATTTACAGCCACAGCATGTGTCCTTAGGGACAGATGAGCTGCTCATTGACTGCACACTATTAAAATTGCACCACAAAAGATTTTGCTCATGCCTGATAAACAAGAAAAGCCCCACAGATGTAATGAGACCACATCCAGTCTAGGAATATGGGTCTAGGTTAAGGCGAACATGTCTCAGAGCATCTGACCCACTCTCTGAAAAAGTGGATGATAAAATAAACAGGGTATGGACTTGAAGAGGGCTGACCAACTGGCACTGCTTGTTTACACCAGGCCTGTGTTTACATGTAAACTTCAGATGTAGAGTTAAAAGAGAATAGGGCTGCAGAGGAGAGGAAGTCTCAGCAGAGCCTCAGACAGGATCACAGAAGTGAAGAGGGAGGTAGGGAAGGAGGGAGATAGAAAGTGGGAGAGAAAGTGAGAGTGAGAGAAAGCGAGAGCGAGAGAGGCAGACACATAGAGGAGGGGGCATGAGAGGGAAAGTTTGTAGGAGAAAGGCAGATAGAGAAAGTGAGAAATCTGATACGGCTGAGAGTTGCTGCTGCTTCTCTCGCTTCTCTCTCTCTCTGCAGATGGAGGTGAATGTAAAACACAGTCTACTGTTGGCATCTGGGGGTATCAACAGTCTGGAGTGGGACTCGGCTGGGAGAGAAGTTAATGCCTGTCTGTCTGTCTGTCTACTCAACTTTCCCCCCCGCTCTAACACATTGTACTTTCCAAAATGCTCCTGCTGCATTCTAACACTACATCCTTTATCACCTGGACGGTGTTGGATACCTTTGGGTAATGTCAGAAAGTAGCGGTATACCATGTGCTCCTAGTGTTGTTTTATCACATTTGTATAAACTGATGGTTGTCAGCACGGCTCTGTATTCTCTCACTCCCCATTTTAGATTTGTGAGCTGGCAGGAGATATTATTCAACTGCACACATTATCTGCCGTTTAATGAGACTGACAAAAAAAAAAAAAAAGAAAACGCTAAAAGCTCCTGGTTTCATCTGATTCTATGCAGAGTGCAGTACTGCTCCAAAGAGAGATTAGAAAACTAATCTCAAACCTTTTTCTCGTTTGACACGGAGAATTAACCCCCTTCAAGGATTGACACCGATTAATGACATTCTGGGGAGATTACATGATCTGATGAACTATGGGTTAAAAAGTGACACATAACCAAAATAAGTGTATTTCGGCAGGCAAAGGACGTTCCAGATAATAAAACATATAGTGTAATCTACAGTATAATCAACATACTGAAAATGACAATACTGTGTTTTTAATCCTGGTATGAGCACTTTGGGCTCCCCCTATTGGCCAGATTTTATTCCATAAACTAGTCTAGTTTTGAACTCCTTTGTTAATTTAAGGGATTTTTTTTTTTTTTGAGATGTTATCTGATATCTAGGAATTGTTTGATTGGGAAGACAAAAACACTAGGCATTATAAGGGGAACTCAATTTACTGAAATTTAGTGAAATTCAGTAAACAACTCTATGAGAGGACCTTTATCTGTTTACTTTTTGTAGAGAAAAAAAGAAATATAGTATCTAGATGTCCAAACCAACAACAACAAAACACAATAAATATGCATTTTCTTATCTTTCAGTCTCATTAGAAGTATTAGGATAAACATGTACTTTCATTTAATATCAAGATGCGATATTCTCCAGCATTAAAATGCAACAATATATTTTGAAAATCATATCAATCTGTTTGACCAAATGAAATCTGGTGTCAGATATGTGCACTACCTCTGGACACAGTAAGTAGCAAACTGAAGCTTGAAAGCAAAATTACAATGTGTCTCTTATATAGCACTGTGAGGGGAATTCCTGCATTCATACACCACATTTAACCTTCATGGTGTTTGACCCTAATGTTTTATTGCTTAAAGTAGTGCCACAAATGCATACGGAATGGAGCAATGGCAGTGGCATAAAATGTTTTCTCTATATGTAACAGAGTAAGGGTTATTGTTAACAGTCGGCTTACGAAAGGCCAGGGCAGATGGTCTGTGGGAAAGAAGAAGTAGAAAACTACTGAGTGTAGCAAGTGTGTACACAGAATGCGAGAAGATGTAGCAAACGGCCTTGGCCTGCTGATACCAGATAAGAATGAGAGACAGAACTAGTATAAAGGGAATCTTCTGTTCACTGTTTGGGGTGCACTTGTAGGATTGACTTCTTGTTTGCCATGCTTTGAGCATTATTAAAGTGTGACAATAGTGTACGAGATTTTGTCTCGTTCCTCATTGTTGTCAGAGTGGAATTAGATATAATTGCCACGACAGGCATCCAGAGAAAGCTGTACTTAGATCTTCTGCCTCTGTCATCCTTTTGGCATTCCTCGGTATAATGTGTTTACAGACTAGGCAGATTGGTAAACACAAATATGCTGCAGTTTATTTACATCATATCACCTGATTTAGTGACCTTTAGTGACCATTTAGTGATTTAGATTTAGAGGCAGCGGTTCTCTATGAATCTAACAGAAAGTCTCATACAAGTACATTCAATGCAGTAAAGATTTGTCTAATGTTGCCAAGTTACACTGTTCCCATTACACCGTTTCAGCTTCTCAACAACAGACATTTTGGGAGGAGAGGATACTAGCATAAATGTTGTTTTGGGGACTTGACACACAATAACTTTGATAGAAATTAATAATAAATTGGAAATGCTCTTTCTATCTCTGTAAACGACAGTAATTGTTTACTACCACTGGAAGATACAATGCTGTGAGTAGATACTTTTTTCAGAGAGCATTCAGTTTTAAGGGTAATAGCTTGTGACTGTACAGGAGATACTGCAGTGCGTATTTGTTAAATCCCAGTGTGTTACCTTCTGGTGCTGCTCGATGAGGATCTCCACCACAATGTTCTGGAACTTAAGGTCCATGATGGCGGCGACAGTCTCCTCCTGTGGCCTCATTAGTGTTGGGCCAAACACCACACCCAGGTTGGCCACAGTCATCAAGTTCTGCTTACTGTGGGCTGCAACACTAAGGAAGATGTGGACAAATTGTTTACGGTCTACTGCAACCAAACCAAACCAAACTCCGTTCCTGTTACAGTCCCTGATAAAGGGTTGCTTTATCACTGTTTTTTTTTTTTTTTTTTTTTTTTTTAATAAGGAAGACTCTATAATGCTGTGATGCCCCTGATTCTGTAATGACAACAGCTCTGGCAATATTTGCAGTATACTTTATTCTGAATGCAAATGCTGCCGTTGCTATAATGTTGCAGTATATACAGAATATTGTGATTACTGTATAAAACTGCATATATGATGTCATCTAGTGAGTTATTGTGGGGGTTCAAACATTTTGGCTAGTTAGCACTAACAGGCACCGATTGGGACTAAAATTTGTACTAGGACAATTAGCCAGTGGCCCCCTACCATAATACCAACAAAATGCACTTAAGACAAGAAATACTCCAAAGAAACTTCTGAAATGCATTCCCAGAGATGCGTTTACTTGTGACCATATACTATACTGATTTGATAGAGACTACCATATCAGAACACTGATATGAAATTCAGAATTGCAATGTAACACAATCAACTGATCAGTTAAATATGGAAATGTTATCAAAATGACTAGCAAAACACAATCATAACTGACCTCTGATTTTACCTCTCACTTAATGGTTAAGGTCTAAAATGGGACAACTGACCACTTTAAAGGACACTGTATTGATATGAAAGAGCTAGAATTATAAGAATTATAACTCACTTAAATAAAAAATACTACGTGATTCACCAACAATAATGAGATATTGTACATTTCTTTGATTTGTGTGTGCATTGACAGTTGACTAATTTGTCTCATTCAGAAGAGAGTGTTGTATTACAATATACTGACATGGATATTTTGGAATAAGTGAGGTTGCAAAAACACTAAAACACCAAAAAGCCACTTTTTGAGAGATTAAGTTTTAGAGTATATTCACATAATGTATTTTTTTTTTTTGTTTTGTTTTCATGCATTTCCAAATTTCCTACATCTTAATAGAAAACATACTCCATTAAAACTGAGAGTTACCCTTATATGTACACCTAGACACTGAAGTTATACACTCATACCTCTAAGAGCACATTGTGTGAACAAAATAGTGATGTAGTACACCACACAGTTTTCTAGTTTCTACTAGTATGGAATTTTGTCATCTGTTCCAACTTTTAGTTTTGGGTTTCTAATGCTTCTGACAGTGGTGCTTCTGGGAAAATATACATGTGATCATATGAGTGACACTAAATAGAAAGAGGTAAGGGTCATTCCACCTCATGAGGGCATTTGGATTTGGTCTTCACAGGATTTGCCTGTTTCATTAAATGTCTTCTTCCTCTATTTCAAAATTGGGACACATACAGTACTGTAATTTAAACTTATGGGGTCACAGAAGTGTAAAAAACTTTATTTGAAGTAAAAGTTACAGACAGGTGAAGAGATTTCACACTAAAAATATGATGATATGCACTCCATCTGCAGAGAGACAGTTTAAATAGCTTCAAAGGATGCCTTTGAAGACAAAAACACTGGTGACAACTCACATTTATAACATCTCTGAAACCATTTCAGATAGGAGTGTGAAATTTTGGCTTTGCTTCCTTCCCCTGCAGGACAGGCACACACGCCAACTTCAGAAAAATATGAGTCTCTCCAGTCTGGAGAATTTCACGCTGGATAATCCAAATTCAATTTCAATAGCACTGCCTTTTTACCAGAGCCTGATTCTGCAGCAGGTTTCTATGAAATAAGATCCACCAGACTTTGACTGCCTCAGGGAAGAGGGATTATTTACTTATCTTCAATTTGCTCGTATTTAGTTTATAAAAAGCTTGCTGAGGTAAAACCTTGTAATGTTAGCTAACATTATTTCTTAAATCTCTCTTCCTATCTAATCTCTAAAATGGAGTGATGCACAATAGCGGTCCATTCAGGGGTGAATAGGGTAATCTCGAGTGAGGGCTTAATTTGAGTGGTCCATTTAATTTCACTGGTGGGCTGTGGAATGGGATGCTGAACAGGTAAGGTAGGCTAGACAGCACTGCCTGAACAGCTTTAAATATTATGCTAAAATGACCTAAGAAAAGGCAAAAAGTTAAGACGCTAGCAGCATCAGTTTTCTTACCCAGCAGTCGTTGAGTAGACAGAGAAGAGATGGAGTGACAGCAGGGAAGGGGGAGTGAAAAGAGTGGGAGTGAGGGAGAGAAAGAGAAAGCATGTGGAGTGAGAATGAGGAGACAGACAGGAAGAGCAGAGAGAGAGAGAGAGAGAGAACTGAGAGAGGGAGGGGGTGGAGATTTGATGAACTATGACCAAGGAACTCTGAACACTCACTTGGCCAGATGCTTCATAAGCAGCCCCAGGACTTGTCGATTCCTCTCTGGCAGTTTGTGGACCAGGCAGTGGATGGCTTGGATACGAGACTCTGGACTACCACCCTCTGTTCAAACACAGGAGCAGCAATGCACTTGCATTAAACTGCATGCAATTCTCTGTGTTCCTCAGGTGGCATGGAGCCAACACAGCTGAGAGTGAATACTGTACAGTACTAGCACAGTAAATTGAAAGGGTTTCACTTGTTAATCTGGCCACACTATACACAGCACATAATTGATTTGAGCAATGTCTTACCAGGATTTCAATTTGAAAGTCCCAATATACAATAATGGCACATGCTAAAATATGGTTAGGCAATATATCAATATTACACTGATACAGTGATACAAGACTAGATATTATCTGGGATGTTGGATATCATATTATCATATTATCATAATACAGTATACATGTTGGCTTCTTCTGGTTTTTAAGACTGCATTACAGTAATGGATATTTTTTTAAATATGTATTTGACTGTTTTAACCCGTCTATTAGTTGTGCCTACCTGCTTGGTTATCATATCCATGTTAATAGTGACAATCAAAATGTTCAGTCTGGGCTTATCAGGGTGCATTCATCAAAGGCTATAACCAGCAAGAGTAAGGAGTTAACCATTAGAGGATGACACATTCTAGTTTAAACGAGTGAGGAAGAGGTGTGATGGTGATATATGGTCTCAAGCCTCCTGGAATTTGGCAGCAGGGACCACTACGCTGGTTGCGGAGATAGCTTTATGCTACTGACGCTACCGTATAAAAGGGTTGTGTTAAAACCCCCAAGATCATCTCTTAAACATTTCCTCACACATGGGCATCTGACCGCCCACACACACACACACACACACACACACACACACACACACACACACACACACACACACACAATACCATTACTATGGGAACGACAAGGATTTAAACATGGAAAAAGCTTCTTATGGATGCTGTCATCCATCAAAAAATATTCATTGCTAATCCATTTTTTCCCCCTCGTTATGAGGGCATTGCGAGCGCCTGATAAAAATGTCAACCTGATCCAATTATAGCACTTGTTGTAATAAGGTTCAACTTTGGCTCGCTTAGAAAACATTTCATACATAAGTAATGGTATGTGGGTGAAAAATTTTGTCTTTTTGCTGTTCAAGGTCAGTGGACCATTTGAGGGCGTGTAAATTATAGTGTCTTTATCATTTTAAACCTCTTAGCCTTAACCTTTAATGGATTAGTTGGCAACATGTTTCAAGCAGCATGTTTAAGCGGAGGTGAATAATTACTCTAAGAGACAGCAACATCAGCCAGGCTTCTTGCATGGTTGATCGGGTAAACACAAATGGTAAAGACGACAGCATCATAAAACTGTCAGAAGTGGGAAAAGAGAAAAAAGAAAAAGAGAAAAGAAAAAAGAAAGGGACATCTCAACCAAAGTCACCCAAAAGGCACTGTGGTCACTCGCTGTGGGTCAGCTATGTTTGCTGAAAGCTAAGAAGTCAACTACTGATATATTCATCGTCCTGAAAAATAGGACAAGACTGTCCTCAGATGGTAGGATTTATTACCACACATACATCACTAAGTGCGCAGAGAGAAACTGAGATTTGACCCAGTTTGAAAAATAATTTATCAGTAACACATAATAGTAAAGGTCTTTCAGAAACCATAGTTTCAGAGACTTGGTAACTGACATTGACACATGCTTTTCAGATTATCCACAAAACATGTCCATAATCACTACTACCCCATAAAAAGCTGATTTGGTAAAAACAATTAATGAGCTCTTTCACTGTTATAAACTTCTTTTGCTGAATGCATGATTTCACTAAATCATTGATCACACATACATCATCGCACCCCAGTGCCCAAATGATTAATTCTGATAAAATATAGATTTCAGACTGATAAATATGTTTATACACCTTTGTTTGCTGATAGTCTGTCCTCAGATTAATTGTTGGTGGCAAGTGCAGACGTGGGGAAACTTACTTGCAGGGCTGATGAACTCTTTGTAAAGTCCATAGGTCATCAGTGGCTCAGGAAGGCTCCTTCAGAGAGAAAGAGAGAGGAGGAGATGGGGCGGTTGAGAAGGAGAGTTTAAGTGAGCAAGGGGGACAGAAATAGACGGCACACTGTTTTATAGGGTCTGCACACAGCAATGATTAATGTGGCCAGGCCAGGGGATGGAATTAGATGGCGTGCACATTGAGATAACCAAGTTCATCTGAAGGTACTTCCACACTGCGGCTGGCCCCTGGCCAAGGGTACTTAGCCTCGGAGCAAACTGAGAAGGAGACTGACCCTGCTTTCCTCCAAAAGGCCAGAGAGAAACCAAAAGACAGAGTAAGATCCATCATACTTTATTACAGCATAACAACACAGCCTACCCTGTATAGCATATGCATGCTTTGCTTAAACTATGTTTAAAAAATACTCAGTGGATATGGTAAACATTGCTTTACAATGCATAAAACTCTCTCAGAAAACTTCTGTTACTTTGGGAGTTGAAACAGAGGGGCCTCTGAGTGTGACAATGTCCCATGACCCACATCAAACCACTTCCTGGAATAGGTCTTGACCCCTTTGAGCAGCTCTTGTCCCCAGCATCCCAAACAGAATACTTGCTGATGGATACCAGTCTAGTTCCCATGCATTTACACTTGTACCACTTTTAAAGTAACACAAAAACAAACAAACAAACAAACAAATAACTACAATCAGTGCAAACTCCTCGCACAGCCACAGGTCGTCAGGTGCTGGAAGGCAGCAGGATCCTCCGCACACTGACTCAAACTTTACTTTAACACTTTATTTAGAGGGAACAACGCGTTTCGCCTCAGCGTCTTGAGGTTCACCTCAAAACAAATAACTACATTGTAACAATGGGTAACAGATTTGGATCATAATTAACATTTAACTTTTTTTTGTATTTTCACTTTGAGTTTGTTTCATTTCATTGTGAAAACATCATTGGCATCAGAAAATAATGACCATCCTCTAATGGTACAGGTTGACGCCTGATCACAATTTTGAGTGTATGGTATTTAAGAAAAACAAAGTAGACTTGAAAAAAAACAAAACAAACAAACAAAAAAAAAAAAAACCTCAGTCATTAAAAGTCTTGGATAAAATAAATGCAAGTACTTTCTTCTGAATACACATTGTGTTTGCAAGGAAAGACAGGCAGATGCTGAACTTGTATTTCAGTAAATACAACTTTGCCTTCATCCAAACAAGCAAAGCCAAGTCAATCTGCTGTCGACGGAAGTTTAAAAAAAAAAAAAAAAAACATTCGTCATTTAAATAGAACTTCTTTAGTTTCGGGTAGCCAAACTAAATGTTTAGGATCTGTGAACTTCACCCACAGTAAGTATCTATCAAGCTGGAAGAAGTAAGTGAAAATGTGGAACAGGCATACTGTAAACAATGTGATGTCGCAAGGCTTGGGTTCCAAACGAATACCACCTGGCAGAGACAACTTGCCTAATTAACACTGTAGCTATTTTATAAAAGATCGACAGTGTTACAATGGATGAAGTGTTTCATATGCAAGTCAACAGAGAAGCTCTATTATACTCATCAAGAAAATGATAGGGAGAACAAGAGAGATGAAGAAATGTATCTGTTAACAACCGAGGGTTTGTTCAGAACTGGATTTGCTTATAAAACACAACAGTTCTGAATAATAAAGTTGGACAGGTTATAAGAGGGATTATGCATCAAAATTCAAAAGGGATCAGTAACTATCTCTCATGCAGTCAACCAAAGACAAGACCGATTCTCTATTTCAATGCTAGCCTCCACCGCTACCATATTAACTACACAAACTGCAGTAAAGTACAGAAATACCACAGTACAAAATGTATTCGAGGACCACATAGTCAAAATATGCAACATTAAATGACATTTTGTTTAAATTTGTACATTAGCTATACAATATCAATACCATCAGTGCTACTCGAATAGGAATGGATGGTGTAAAATGTGTGTGTTTGTGTTTTCCTCATTCATATTTCATCACATTAATCCTTACCTCAGATACAGCTTCAGTGCACTCGTGATTGTTTTAATGTCCCAATCCTCACAGGTAGACAAATCCACTTCGGTGCTCTTCTCATCTGCATGAATTACAATCATGCAACACAGGTTGACTTAAAAATTTCCAATGAATGAAACATAATACAGAGTACCAACTAATTAATTATTTTTACATTTTGCAAGTGTATCAAACAACTTGCTATGGTTGTAATGGCATCTTAGAAAGTCCAAATATGCTAAAATATAAATAACTTGTAATTAGCCATGTGAGGATAAAAGCATAGCTACTACCCTTAGGGTTCATGCCGAGCCCCAGTGGGTATGGAAGGAAGTTACAGTTTCTGTTGAGGGCTGCTGATTCTATACTCATTACAAGTTTAATTAATCCCTTACTACTGTACCGACTCCACAGGGACTCCAGGGCTGTGTTTTAGAGGAAACGAAGGGGGGGTAGTCATACCTTAAGTAACCTCTGATGTGGAAGCTCAATATGTATGTATGTGTGTGAGTCAGTAAAGTGTTTGAGTCAGGCACAGGCACATGGCCCAGGTCACAAGAAAGCTTTTGCCTTTGTGGGTGGTAGCTGGTCTGTTTGTGGGGAATTTATTTATTTGATTTCATCTATACACTACACCCAGTGGGACTTTGTGTTTCTCTGCCTGCTCCATCCACAAAATAGCCCGTCCAATATCAACTTCTGAAAGCAAATGTTTTTGTGGAGACTTTGCAGCCAAAGATGTGTGTGTGTGTGTGTGTGTGTGTGTGTGGTGATTGATGGGGTTCACACAGGCTCTGTAGTGTGGCCTAGCATAAACAGGCCTTTGATTATACAGACTTTAGTTGGGTCAGTTAGGCAAAAACAGAATTGCGGAACTGGCTACCAAACTTTTCATCAAAAAGGAGGAAGTTCAAAGGACTTTTTCTTCTCTATTTCCCTCGTCAGCTGAGAAAACCTGGATGATTTCTGATTGCATATTTCCAATGGTAATGTCTCACGGCATTATTCAAACTTGCTTTACCATGCAACATCAACTGTACATCAAGTGAAAAATCGGATCTCACTTATGTTGCACTCTTGCCTCATCTCTGAACTGTTATTTTTACAGTATTCCTTCTGATATATATTCCATGTGTGCCACTCTTTCTTTTTCTTCTGTAACATAATGAAACACTCATTTTTTTAATCACTCTGTCCTCTCTGATTGGACTCTGGCCATGTTAGTGGGTGAGAGATGAAATGAAGGAGGAGTGGGAGGATCTTAAGTCTTCCTTCAAGGTTTAAAGGCTGGCTTCACCCACACACCATACACTGTTGTATGCATCTATTTGTTTGCGCATGTTTTGAAAGTAGTACTACCACTATGAAGCATATTAATCATTTCGAAGATTTAAAATATAGTGATGCTGAAAACACCTTCCGTGCTGCATGTGGTTTTTTAGTAATCTAACACTTGTAAACAATAAAATAGAAATATGTGTTAAGCTGGTGAAAATGCATGCATTTATTATACAAAAACATTCTATTTTTCAAGTTTTCCTGAGTCAAGTCTGCATTATTCATCATTCACAATAATGTGTGATATGTCCAGACAATACACAGACACTTCTTGTACCATAACCAGACCTAAAAGAAACTTCAAGAGTCGCAGCAGAGTGTTAATGGTGTCTACAGCATGAGTCGGCAGGTTGGGAGGCTGGAAGGGTTTGGAGGGGAAGCTGAGATAGGCCAGAAACAGCCTGGGTTTGTTGTCATTCTGAACACAGAGCTGAAAGCGAGTTGGTGTCTGCTGGAGACGGCAGGAAACCAGAGAGCAGACAGGGAGTAAAGGAAAGGACAGAGGACAAGCTCTGTAGAAAAAGAGATAAGTGAAAGGGATTCAAGAGAAGTGAGTGGTAAAAAGGAGACAGAGGAAAGCAACTGAGTGAGTGAGCCAGCCACAAGCAGATGAGAGGCAGTCTGATTTCTAGCTGTGTGTTAATGAACCAAAAGCCAAAAAGTGCAAGGACATGGACAGGAGGGACCCTGTCTGGCTGTCTGGGGATATAAAACTGAATGCCAATGAGGATAGGATACACTCTGGCACCTGTTGCACTGCAGAGAGTGAGACCGGATTCTGGCTCTGAGAGGCTGAGTCATAGGCGTATTGTCTGTCACTTCTGTTTTAATATCGCCGGAACCATGCTGTCCCTCATTCTACCACATTCCACTAACTAGCAGCAGCGTAATATCACAGAGACAGTCAAACAACACCGGCATATAAATTAAACCTGTGCTCCAGTTTTATTCAGCTCTCGGTAGCAACACTCTAATACAAATAAACATCCAGAGCATTTGACAATAAGGGATTGCAAGAAAAGAAAAAAAACTGCATCTCACCAATCATGAGTGAGAGAAGCTTCTGAACCTTGGAGCTGACCCCCACCACTCTGTACAGGCCCTGGTCACTGATACCTGCCAAATCAGATTGCACTGTTAAATATACAACAGTAGTATTGAATGTGATCGATATAAAAAATGAATTTAAAAAGCTACAGTTGGTACTCCTTGGGTGCATCATATATGTTTAAGACAAAAACTGATATTTTGACTGATAAAATGAAAGTTCAAACGTGGCCATCTGACAAAGTGAAGTATGAAGCAAATTCATGACAAATTTAAAACTGGGCCAAGGATATTAGCACTACATTAATGCTCTGCTCTCTCTGTCAACAAGTCTAACTTTTTTTTTTTTTTTCTTATAATAATTGGAGCGACTCTGCCCTCTTGTGTACAGATAATGACACAGCTCCAATGTTCACTCATTATCTATCAATCCAATAATAAAAACTCCCTGATATGACTCACCTTTAACAAGGTTCCTAAAAATTTCCCATTCCAAAATCCCAGGCTTTTCCAGACCTACATTTCCAGACACGCTGGTGGATGATTTTTTTCAGACTGTTTAACATCTCAGACTACTACTACCTACATGTTTATCAAGCATGTAAATACTCCAATGGTTGTGGAGAGCTGGCAGATTCATCACAAATGATGAGACACCAGGTGCTGATGATGCTTTCACAAGATCCCTGTGGTTTTCCCCCTCCATATGACTAATGATGGTTGCCTCGCCCATGTTAGAGATGGTGAAAGATTTCTTACACAGTTAGAACCATGGTCTTTGCTCTGTTTTTAGGTTGTTTACCAAACATTTTTTTTTTTTTTAGATTTTAGATGAGTAAGCCATTTCTCAGAAACCTTTTCCCATCTTATGGCCTTGGATGGGCTGGTGCAGCAAATGCCACCTTTGATTTATGCACAGTAATATGGACAGATGTTTGAATTACTTTACCCTGCCCACTTAATAAAAAAAAACATACTCAGCTGTCTGCTCCAAATGTGAACAAAATCAAAATACACTGCTTGTATCATTCATTTATTTATTATAGCAACTTCTGAATTATGCTTTATAGAAAAATGCTTTTCAGAAAACTGTTAATATAAGCAATAATCAGAAGACGCAAATGCTTCTCCATACTCTCTCCAGACCTGGAAATTATCAAAAGCACAGTCTATACTTTTTCATACTTTTCCAGACAGTGTAGGGACTCAGGAACTTAAAGACCTTTACAGCCAATTAAGCTTCCTGTTACGCCTGTGTTTAAGTCTAAAGCTCACCTCGCGTCTCTATGGCACTGATGGAATTCTTCACAAAACACAAGCCCACGTCATCCAACTGGGCATCAACTGCAGAGTGAGGAAAACACAAATCCTTCAGTTGTGACAAATTCTCCAGCAGTGTTGTCAGGAAAGACTTACGTGTTCAACTTATAGTCATTCTTTTGCAGACTGAAAACCGCAAGTTCATTTTCATCAAATAAAAATAAAAATTAAGCACAGCTAGATACTCACTTCCCCTTTCTTTGGAATAAGTCCTTCCAAGATAATGCCCAATCTGTTAGAGTTTTTTGAAAAAAGCCTTTATTACTTTTCAAAATCAATCAAGTATATTAATCTCTTGTGTTAGACTGTTGTAAAAACAAAGTGTATACTAAACCAAGAGCGCTGTTTTTTTGCCATATAATGCAGTTTAATAGCACAGGGTTCCTCTTAGGCCTGTATTAGGCAAGAGTGACCATTAGACGATGACATGATATGCTCGGCTGACTCACAGGTTCTTTCCCACCCATGGCCTGCATCCAGAACTTGTGGTCATCCTCTGACAGGGCCTGTACTGTAAGAACGGTCCCTGGACTGGTAGAGAATAAATACCACAACATTAGATCAGCCTCAGAAAAACATTAAAGAAGCAGTGTGTGGCATCTAAGTTATTAGGGGCTGAATCCCTACTCAGTGTGAGTATAAAACACTGAATGTGCTCTTACAGCTTACCATTCCTGGAAACAAAATATGATGTAGATGGGTGCCTGCACCTGGGTGTCTTAATAACCACAGGTATGTGATTCCCTTCAGTGTTTCAAGCTACTTTTAGTACATACACAGTGGTATCAGACCAGAGGCATATCCAGTTATTCCTCACAGCCAGGGTGGCTGTGTGGACTTCAAATATAAAAAATTAATCTGGGATTTCACAGTGCTATTAATATTACAGAACAGGGTCAGAGTTGACTGGCATAGTGTGATGGCTATTACAGTAAGACACAGCAAAGCACGGCAAATCCCCCCTGCTACATGTGTGATGGCAACCCTCCAGGATACATCCTTCTGTCCTGCCCTTTGCCAGTCAAACAAGAACAGAGTTATAAGCTAAATGCTAAACAGAGTGCATGTGTGTGGTGCTGAAACCTCTAGCTCAACTGTTAACGAGGAGTATTACATTAAATAATGCATGATTGCCGGTTCAGCTATAGATTGGGCACATGTGTCTGTACTGCATTACACGTCAGCAAGATTCACTGGCTGGTAGACCTGCACCTCCAATCAGAATATCATTAGAAGGTGTTTGAGGAAAAGTGTTTACCGATCTGTTATATCAAGGTCTAAGCAGAACCTCCTGTCCAACGTGTCTGTTGTTTTGCGGACGCAAGATTTGAGAGTGACAGACTCTGTCTCACCCTGTAAAGAAGACAGATGTACAGTTCAGAATGGCTTCGGGTGACAGAAATCATAACAATAATAATTGGTTATTATAAGAATTGACAGATTGCAAAGTTAGGATGTTTGAGATAATGTCATGAGTTGTCAAGTGGCAATAATATCACACTGTGCATAATGTGCTATAGTATTACTCACAATCTTCCCACCAGATCTGTGGTCAAAGGTCACCATGTGTAGGATCTTCTGCTCTTTGACAAATGTGCAGTAGCGTTTGACCCAACTTGAACCAAACGGAGGAGGCCCTAAAAAGACCAGGTACAGATTTGTGATAAAATTCAGCTGTTTTTGCTATATAACTAATATTTGCTTAACATAGCAAAAGTTAAGTTGTAGCTAATTACTGGCACACCAGTGAGAGATTCATGGGATTCCCACGCCCAAATCTGCCAAAGTAATATGAAAACCCAGGGCACATATTCATGCAGCCACACTCGCACCATACAAGGTCTTACGTTTCTCCTGTACATAGAGGTAGCCTTCGCTACTAATAGGGCTGGTCTGTCTGTAGTCTTGGGGTGCCTCCCTGATCCTCTTCATCAACTCATACACCTCTGACCGTGTGCCTTCAAAGCGACTCCTCGTCTGGAAAGGAAATGAGGTAAAGGAAAGACATACTCCTGAGCAGTGTTATTTTTATGAACACAAAAATAAAGTTATTGGTGAAAGATATTTTAGCTAACTGAAGTAAAAATAAAAAACAGAATTTGCAAAAAACAAGAAAAGGAAAAAAACAAAAAACTACAACTACAATGTGCATAACAAAACTAACTAAAACTAAATCAAACTGTGGAGAATAATGCTTTAGTTTTTGTCTTTTAATGCAAGTAGAGTCTTCACTAAACCATAACACAGTAGTTCAGCAACCCAATCTGTCAGCACTGGTCCAGGGTCAGTCCCAGTGTGCACTGAGCTCATGTGTAAAATTAGCCCGAGTCTTTCTGCCAGACAGCACTTGAGGCTTTCTGACAAAAATCCCACCTCTTATGCTAACTCTAACCATAACCACTTTCCTGGCTGAAATGTCTCATTTTACACAACAGCTACACTGACTTTACATCACTGACCCTTTGCTGTGACATACCGTGCTGGCGCATTAAAGATGACAATGCTGGACCTATTTGATAACAATGGTTAGAGTCAGGGGGACTATTTTGAACATAAACCATATGATGTGGTTTCTGACTACAGTAAGTCTGTCATCATCACTGATGTTAAAATTTGTGGAACAAGTCACAAAGGGAGGAATCCCACAAACTAACCAGTATGTAAAGAACACACACAAAGAGGCTAATACTAACCAACAGTGTGTAAGGAAATATTTGACCTTTAAGAAATGTTTATAAGAAACATAATGAAACTAGAACAGAAAAAAAAAAACAAAGTGTAAAAGTACCTTGTAAACTCAGTAACACTAAATCGAAACTGAAATCTAAAATCCACAACTAAATAAAACTAAAACCAAATTAAAAACTAAAATTACCCTACTCCACTTTCTAACTTCCTGGGTTACATATGAAGATAAAGGTGATAAAGGAAAAGATTAAAAGATTTCTTGTATGTTTTGAGTATCACAAGCATTTGGTCAAGCTGTGTAGCTTAGTGTAAAGAAAAGAAATACAAATCTAAGTCTAAATCTAAAAAAAGTGGATATTTCTGGTGTTTTACATTCTGAATATTGATCTGCAGCGCTCGCTTATAGTGGTCAAAGTCCTTCGCCAGCTCAAAGCCCTGGTGATAAAATGTGAAGACCGTCTGAAAGAAGGCCAGCATCTAAAGTAAATCAAAAGACAAAAGGAAACAGATTAATATGTCAACGTCTCAAGTAGAATAAAAAGCAAAGTTAAACAATGGAAAGAGAAACTGTCATTGGAACACGATGACCTGCAACATGATTACATTCAGGTAGGCTAAGATGTTCATTGTTCAGTGACTCCTAAGTGAGCAGAATATGGGAAGTGCTATACCGACCCATGCTTTAGTTAATGTAAAAGATGCCACACATGAACTCTGCCATTCTATTTAGATACTAATTAAAAGAAGGAATGGCTTTCAGTTTGTGCTTTTGCTTTTTGATCACTTTTTGGATTAAATCATTTTTCATCAGCAAGGCTCCTCTGGACATTCTCTCATTTAGACATGTAAACATATAAGTCTTTCTCGAGCATGGGTGATTTTCCTAATTTATTCCATTTGGTTACATCATAGGTGCACTCACTGGTTCCACACACTCAAACTTTTTCCTCTCTTGGATTTCCTGCAGTTTACACACATAATCCAGTGACTCCTCCTGAAAGTGCTGCCTCATGGTCTCCACCTGGATGTCTGCCTGGAGAAGGAGAGAAGACACACTGCATGATGCTTATGGCCATAGACAGATGTGTGGAAACAAAGAAATATTCTGGTTTTAGTGAAATATTAAATACATGCATGATGTGCAATATAGGAAGCGAGTTAAGATATTGTGAAGGCAGAGAGCGAGAGTACACTTCTTTTTGCATAGTGCGCTATTAAAAAATGCCGAGTTTGACTGATGAGTTACTTCTTGCTAGGACTGCTGGCTGACATCCTGGTCCACTGAATGTCAACTAGCGATTCATCTTTTTTAAGAAATCATGCTGAAAAAGCTGTGAGGAGGTTGAAGGAGGGCCTGACTCAACGTCTGTAGCTGTGAACAAATGACTTGGTATATTTACTCAGCTCTGATAGCAATGTCTGTTGGTAACACAGATCCTTGTGTCACAAGAGTCAGCAAGAGCAGAACAGCCTGCGGTAAAAATGTCAACAGTTTAAAGTGCCCTCTCTGCTTGGTGCATACAACATATGGCTGGCCTTACACGGTTAAACAGAAGGGTGAAGAACTGATCACTGAAATATTATTCAGAGGTTGCCTTGTCCTCCACAATACAAAATATTTATCTCAGTGTACTGTAGAACGAAAGTTCCACAAATTACAGCCACTGGAGTTGACCTTGATCATACTGTAAGAGTGAGTATACATTTCTTTTCCAAACAAGCCAGGGAAACTCTTCTTGCAAGACAGGCCAGTGGAAACTCACACTGTCCAAATATTCACTACAGCTACGCTCATCCCCATGGCACCAAAGGCAAAGGCCAAAATAGGGGATTATCAAATTTAACAAAAATCCTTTGCCATCCATTTTACTGTCAGAGTAAGTTGCTATTCTCCATTTTCCATATTATCTGTCACAGGGTTCAATTAAGGAGAAGTACCTCCTGTAGCTGTGGCTCCTTCTTCTTTGCTGACATATTCAAAAGCTTTTCCAAGGAGCTGTAGTACTTCTCTGTTTCCTTCTCATACTTCTTTCTTTCCGCCTTAAAAGGGTGCAGAGCAGAAGCAGATAAGGGGAACAAAACATTTGATTAGTCTTGCTGACAAAGGAATCAGAGCTATGCGTAGTCCAGTGCATACAGTGTGGCATTATCAGGTACACAGAGCTGAATAAGGTATTTTTTAATTTATTTTTTAAAATCATTAAGCAGTTATAGGTTAAGGGCTGCCAAACATATTTATTATATTGTTAACATGAAATGATGTGAAATGAGCAATGAAATGTTATACAGTACCCTTGCTATGCCGAGTTGCTCTTTCCTGAATTTCTCCAGGGGTTTCATTAAGGTTTCTGTGATGTTTCTCATCTAGACAGACAGAGAAAAAAGCCAGGGTAAGTCCTTTAATATTGCTTAGTCCATTTAAGATTTTATATGTTTTAGCAACATATTCCACTGTGAGAGGTTTGTTGATTATAGCATAAAGTGGCAGCTGTTTACAGCTACTTTGTAACATTTAGCTATCATTCACAGTACTTCATAGCAACATAATTATACACATGGATATACAGATCAGCTGCCTATAGCCCACCATATTCATAATTTTCACTCAGTCCATCTATCTTATGTACAGGAGCTCATTCATGGTCTTCCTCAGAATTCATAGCTAGTCAGAGTGTTTTTCTCCATTCCTCCAGTGCTTTTGCTGGGCTGGCTACAGGACATGTCTGCGCCTGCCTGCCCATCCCACATTTCCTTACTTTGCACTGTGATGTCATCCTACTATGCTGAGCAGTGTTGTGTTGAGCAGCGTATTTACTATTATGGTCTGAGCCTGGCTCTAGCCCCAGGACAAAACAAACTCAGTCATCTACTGATGGTGGTCCCAGACCCTAACTACAGACCACAGGGACAGGCATTACATGGCAATGATGCTACATGGGGCTGTCTATAGCAAAAAAGCACGGAGCACGTAAACTGTGCATTCCTTTCCAAAAAAGGGGAATCTTTTTGATTCATGCCCATGGGAACAGTTTTCATAAAGTCATCATTGCTGATCTAGCCTACTGCTTAGGTTAACTGAAAAAAGACATTGTTTGCAGGAATAGGTTTGTGGAGTTTTGACAAGCATATGTATTACATAACCTCTGCAGAGTTCACGAGAAGATCACAAGACAGAATCTAAGCAAAACCTTTTCAATGTTAACAGGCTGCATCATCAAAAATAGCAGTGGGCAAGATACAGTGAGCTGCTTTAAGGAGGCACTGTCACCATGAAAGACTCTCTAACTTCCTTCATATTGGATGTGTAATTACTGTGGTTTATAAATGAGCAACTTTAACAACTAGGCCTAGAGTAGTAGCTAGGTTTTATGGAAGCATGTTGTAATGGGCTGTATTGTTGTTGCCTGTAGTAGCCCATGTGATTTGTCCTAGTATTTAAGGCTTGAGTGTAATGATACGGATATGCAATCCCGCCCTCTCCCAAACCACTCCCTGGCAGGTGCTGTGACAGTGACCCTTAGACAGGAGAGGGGAGGTGGTGTTACAACACAATCATTACTTAACCACTATAGTAAACCTGTTGGCTCTGCCCACTGCTCGCTGCATCTGTAGGTTGGAGTAACTGACTGAAATAAAGCAATTCAAGCACAAAACACCATGTGAAAGCCTGCGCACTAGCAGACACAATCACACATGCACACATACACAGAAGGGCTCGGTGATATCGACAAAATCAAATATCACAGTATCACTGACCAAATACCTTGATATCAATATTAGGACGGTATTCTATGGATGGTTTCATTCGATTTTGCCTCATATGAGGTCATTAGTAATGTGTCTAAGAAAGTAGAGGCCAATAATAGTTAGATAGTTCAGAAATTTATAGTTCAGAAAAAATGTCATCCCTTCACTTCCTGCCATATCACATTATGATATGCAAAATTCCATATGATAATACTGGTATATTGCCAAGCTCTAACATACAGAGAGAGAGGGAGAGAGAGAGGGAGAGAGAGAGAGAGAGAGAGAGAGAGAGAGAGAGAGAGAGAGAGAGAGACAGACAGACAGACAGACAGACACACACACACACACACACAGGTATTTTCCGTGGCTTTTCAGCAGGTCCCAACTGGTTATGCTCACCATTAGCTCTCTTTGGTCTTCCAAGTTCTTAAGGAATGATGAGAACTCTTGCAAGGACTCATCTGGAAAAAAAAATAGAATAAATAATAATCATAAAATAAAACAGATATCGCAAAGCACAGTAACACACATTTTCTCTCTCTTTCTCTCTCTCTCATACACACACACACACACACACACACACACACACAGCCTTAAACACACACAGATACAACCCACAGACATTATGATTATCAGTGGTCCTGGTTAGGGGAAGAAACCAACGATTGAGAAAATTACAAGTTCTTAATTTAATGGTAGATAAAACCCTAAACAAACATTTATAGTATGTGGCTGCATGGGTAGGAGCAATAGGTTGGTTAGCATTATGTGTGTAGGTAAACCCACACTTACCAATACATCTCTCATCGTCTGTCTTTGCATCTCCGATATACTCAAACTGAAATTCTCCCAGGCATTGGGCAAACTTTCGCTGTGCCATCCCAAGCTCTGAAAGAAGATTTGTATAATGCAAGTCTTAATAAACAATGCATTTATTAGGATGAAGATTTGCTATTATGCTTATACTCTCTATGGTTATGGTTATATGTAGCTGAGATCCTCTGAGTAATGAAAATTTACTGAATAGAAAGGATGTTTGGTGGTGTAAAGAAGACAGGTTAGACCTAATGGTTATTTTTAGAGAAAAACCAATGAAGTGAGGAACCATTTGGGGGAAAAAAGTGTTTCTTATTCATCTCTGATGCCACACAGGTATAATACACAGACTGTGCAGTTAACCACAATGCAAACATCCTGCTGGTTCTGCCAGCAGTCTGCTACATCCTGTTAAACTCAGAATTGCAGTCTAGTGGGCGGAGGGTACCACAAGTTAACCCAGTGCAACAGAGTGAGCAAATTAAACCACAGCAGACAGATGTGTCTGTGTATTTCAATATAAAATTTCGATAGAAAATAGGTCTAAGCCCTTAAGATACTCTACTAGAAGAAATTAGTCAATTTAATCATGGTACTTTAATGTTGAGAATGTTAGGCTATATGGATGTTGATTTTTATGTATTGTAGTTAGTGTTGACAGAAGAAAGAGCCCTTGCAAATCAGTAAATAGACCAAGCCCTTTCTATTTCAAAACAGTGTTGAGATTCCCTAAGGTGGGAATCTCTGTCCCATGGTAGTCCCCTTGGGAGGCATGACAGTGCGTAGCGTGGGTATTTTAAGACTGGAGCTATGAGCGGTATCCTGAGGAGGAGTGTCATTAGCTGTGGCAGCTGGCTGGGACTCTATAGGGAAAAATTGATCTGTTTTAACTCTAAAATTGAGTTCTTAGACTGTATACAAACAAGCAAGTATTTCTAAAGGCCACAAAGCCATTTGTTGGCTAGGTAGACTGAGAAGCCAAATTATTCCTATTACACTAATAGCATTCTGAAACTAAACAGTAAACTAGACCTTTATAAATGTAGACTAATATTTCTGATTATCCATAAATGCTATACTAAGTCAGAGCCATCAACCTGCATTTTCACAATTTTTGCAGAATAGGCTGTTTCCAGTTTCTTTTGCATTTCTCCCTGTGGCTATTACGCAGCTTACACCTGCATCTCATCCAAACAACAATGTCAAATTCTGAGCCGTGTGTGTACACATGCTATGGATTAAACTTATACCAGGGCTCAAAGCTCAAACACGTGAGTGGTGTTAGACAATGCCTGCCTGAGCCTGGCACAAAGAGCATAGCTTCTGCCTCAATGACTTATTTCAAAACCGTTTTAAATCCACTGTGGGTGACTCAAAGTGATCTCAAATCTGTGCAGTCTTCAAACACATAACAAAGGAATATGGACCACCAAAAGCTTAAAACACCTGTACTCAATTCCTTTGGTCAATTTGTATAGATCATGGCACCACAGGAAGCTAGGAGATGCAAAACCGGACATTGAGACAGCTTGTGTATTATAGTATTTACAACTGTTTGTTCTTTGAGCAGGCCTTTAAATAGCACTTGCAGGAAACATCCCCCTCTCCTTAGGGGTGAGGTAATTGTTGTTCTTAAGGAATTAAATGTTCAAACAACAACACAAATGCATACACACACACACACACACACACACACACACACACACACACACACAAATACAATTAAGTATCAGTTACACCCTGAGTCTGACATCCATCGACACGGGCAAGTTTCAATAAGAATCTATTAGGAATGTAACAAATCAAGTCGTGAGCTGTTCTGATGACAGCAAGACAAAATAAAAGGCTTCAAATTATGACCTGTTCATGGCTTATAATGGTTTATTTTTTGGCTCATTAACTTCTTCAAGACACTGCACAGGCTTTACTTTAAATCACCGATCAAGACTTGAAAAGGTCTACATTTGCCTCTTCCTATTCATCCTACAGATAATGAAAAACAGGCTATGGTCCAAGCGGCAAGTCTAAGAGGTCCTAATAACCCGTGGCAGGTCTTGAAAAGTCTTGGCTCAGATAATTGTTTAAAGAAAACATTCTGATGAGGTCAGAAGCAATAAAACAGAAGCACATATTATGGGATACTACATTATTGTCAGACTACAATCAGAAGCAAGACACTTGATGACTTAATTATACAAAAGGCAACTCATCTCATAAACAGAGGACTAAATGACTTCAAACATTTCCAATATTTCTGGAGAAAATTTTACTAATAGATAATAGACAAAAATATACCTGCATGCTGAATAGCTGATCCCTTATTCTTCATGCAACATTCTCACCACCAGGGTCTTCCTCAGGCATATGTGGACAAGGTGTATAAGACAGTCTTCCAGGCAGTCAAGACCAATCCTGGACAAAACCTTGTATAGTATAAAACTACAAATTCACTGTGCTGGTACCTTTTTGTAAGCCATGCCTTTCAAAGGACCTGTTTGTAGATGTGCAGATGAGACTTTTTAAAATAGGAGGTGAATATTATGTCTTTTTTTATATTCTAATTATTTTTTTGCCTTACAATAGGTATTATTATTATTATTATTATTAGGTATATTCTGTCATAGAGAAATGACTTCCAATGGATGTAAACATGGCCTAATGAAGTGCTATGCGGGATTAGTGAAGTATGGGTTAGGGACAGTGCTGTCATAATAGAGGTATGGCAAATATATGCCTGTCAGGTCATTATTTTGGGAGCAAACATTTGTATGCTGAACATAGCAATTTACTTTGGACTGACTGTAATTCTAGGAGGAGTCTAAACCACACAGAAAGCAAGGAATCCAGGCCAGGGTGTGCATCCCAAAAAAAACATAAAAGGTAACTGCAGTGTAGCTGATTTTTCATCATTTGCAGCAAGTGAAAGGAGTGAAAACAAGTGAGAGTCCAAACAATTCCATTATGGCATGCTCAATAATTTGATAGCATCACTAAGCAGGATGATCCACTGGATCTGGCACACACACCTGTTACAGGTTTCAATTGGGAGGTATTTTCAATGGTAGGCTAATCCTTTCCAGACTGATTAAGACAATTTTGTCATGCCAGAAGGCACTCTAGCACACTGCACAATTTGCTCTCAAATCACACCTTTTCTGCACTGGGGGTCTGAAATATTGTGACAAAGCCTCTACTGACTGCATTATTACAGTAACAATCTGTCACTGCTCATTTGTTTTTATTGCCCCATCCTTACACAGTGTGCAATCAGTTACAACCCTTGAACTTTCAGCTAGGACAGTGGAGGAAAAAGCCGAATCATGTCCTGAGACGACCTTATCAATTTATTTGGACACTAATGATTTTGCTCCGGTAATTTCTGTTAACTCCAATGGAATTAATTAAGAATCTTATTTCATGATCTCATTCACAGCATGTAAAGCAAAACTGACATATTACAGGTCACTGACACCACAAACATATCATCATGAAATCCTCATCTGCAGGATGAGGCTGTTGGTACAGTTAGCCCACTAATTTTACATATCATTTGTTTTTCAGTGTCTACTGCTCCCTGCTTATAATGGTCCTTCCTATTATAAACAGCAACAACTCAACCCCCTTGTTCTTGACATTATGAGACCTATTCAAAACTATTCTTCTTGTCCAAGGAAGCGTTATTTCATGGCACCTGCTGTCATTCACAAATTCAAACATTTTAGAAAAGACATAATTGCGCTTCAGAGCTCACCATAGCATAGGGACTCTGCTCAGGGTGACTACTGAGTTCCTCACTGCTGCTAACATGGATGACTGCTTGGCCCCAATTATGCTACAAATCAGCAATGCTTTTAACACTGTTGATCACAGTATCCTGGTAATATTATCAAGGTCAGTGATAATGTTATTTTCTTTCAATGTTATATTTTAAACTCCAACAAAAAAGGAAATCTGTTCTGTCCCTGCCTCCTCTACCTTGGTGCATCTCAATGGTGGCATTCCCCAAGGTTGTATTCTAGGGTCCCTGATGTTCTCCATTCATATGCTCCCTCTCAAAGACAGCATCCATTGTTATTGCTATACTGATGACTCACAACTTTTAGCTGTCCATAAATCATGTTTTAAATCGCTGCTTAAAACCCTCTTTTACAAAAGATAGCCTACATTTTATCTTGCTTTTATTTCGCTGTCCTGATGTGTTTTTATTGATGCTATTACATTTCTTTAACCTTCAGACTTTATTCGCTTTCATTCAAATTGTTTTAACTGTTTTTTTGTGCCTTTTTCAAAGTGTTTTTAGCTTTTATTTTTAAGCTGCTGGGCTTTTCCCCAATTTTATTACTTTTGTTTTATTCCTTTGTCTCAGTAAAGCAAATGACCATCCTCATTATTTTTAATCAACTAAAGATGATTGGTTTATGTTTTTCAATGTGTAAGGGCACTAAATTTAGCTTTCAATAAATGTACACACTGTCCATCAACCTAACACTTGATCAGTGTTTACTTCACCATTAAGGGAGCCCTTGATGGCTGACAACAGCACTCACTAATCACTAAACACTAATGAATGCAAAGTGGAAAATTCAGCAACTGCTCCTTCACATCTATCAGGGTAAAAACATGTTTTGACAACATTCCCTTTAACCTTGACAAAGCCTCAACGCACAATATTGTGTCTGAAGTGAGATCAGGGTAGTATCCAATTTCACTCTTTTTTCTCTTTTGCGAAAGATAAAGAATAAAAACCTATGACATCAGGACAATATGACACTGGCAGTCTTAAAGATGCAAAAAGTATTTATACTGTCCTATAAAACAAAACTACCATGAAGGGGATATCTGATAGGGTCACTAATCAATGCCAGTGCCTGAACAATTATGATGCCAGATGCCCACATTTCTGGCTTTCAAATATCACTTTCCAGCCTGTAATCTGTTGTAAAAAAAAAAAAAAAAAAATGCTGAAGCCTCCTCATTAGTTGCACTGATAGATAAATCTAAAAGAGCATTTGGGCCTTGTGTATTTTATCATTGCTCCTCTTTTTTTTCTGGGTCCTAATTTTTTTTTTTTTTTTTTTAAGTCTACCATGCTATCCGTTTCAGCTGGACTTGATTAGCCTTTCAAGGACACGCTTTCTCTCTACAATGAAGGGATCAAGGTCCAGGTCATTGTGAACAAGGAGAGTGTTCACCAAGAACAGTGATGTCAATGGATTGATTTCCATTCTCTTTATTTGACCCATGTGTGAGTGCGGTGCACAAACAGTCTGCAGAATCCCACCCATTCCTGCTCTAGTTACAAGGACTGTACTGCAAACTGCATGCTTCCTTCATTCACTGCAGGGTTGACACTTAATATAGACAGATACTAGGCCCTGCTGTAAGAACTTCATTACATGATTAAATTATCCTGACACATGAAGCCCAAACATTGTTTGACAACAGGCAACATTCAGAGAAGGAAGAAATTAGCAACAGCAGTGCTGTCACTGTACAGTGTCAGTGGAATTACAACAGCATACATCAACTGGATACGATCACTGGAGCAATAAATAAATGTGTCAGATTAGAGGTCTGCATTTACAGATTTAAGTGATAGCTGCTGTCCCACAGGGAAAAAAAAGATACATCACAAGAAAGAAATACCACACACTAGGGCATAAGTCCAAGGCAAAGCTTCGTCTAGTTTTTGCCTTTTAAAGCAAGGTATTTCAGAGCAAACCTGGGAGCTGTCAAACTTGGCTAGTTTCTGTGCAGAAAACCAGAGACCCCTTCACTGGCTTCAGAGTATGAGTCATACAGACTCAACCGTACGTTAATTTGATCTTATGGGCCAGGTTTTCTTTAACAAGAAAAACATGTGATGAATAAATAAATAAACAAATAATAAAAAATAATGCCAAGCTGCATGACATAAACACTGGTACCCCTATTCAGCAGAGGTGGGAAGTGGGAAGGAAAACAAGGATGACACAATGGAGAAGGTACTGAATCACGTAGGGCTCTGGTTACTGGGGAGTAACACAGTTCAAAACAAAAGTAGTACAGGCTTAGTCTTTCATCATCAAGAGGCCGTGGAACAACTACAGCATCAAATGCAAAATTATGTTCAGTTTAGCTTTATTGCTTCACAAAGGAAAATTTGTTTAGCTATGGTAACATTAAACGCAAATGATGCATTATGCAACTAAAAACACCAAAACTGTATAGATGAGGTAGACTACAACAGGCTATATTGTTAAAGGTCATTAATACTATGCAATGAAGGTAGCTGGGGGCCTGATTGAGTCAGACACCAAAACTGTTCACATGACATTGGACCTCGAGAAAATAAAATAAAATAAAAATAAAATACACAATATTACAGGCCTAACAAGGCCTAATTGTGTTTCTTATAAACACGGTGCCATGAATTTCTTAACCTCCATGTTTCCTAAATTAGTGTAGGCTAATGAAGTTGTAACACCTAGTCTTAGACAAGACAACAGGAAAATATGCTGTGAGAGACAACCACATTGCACTTTTTTTCCCAACTCACTTCAGTGAGGAGGAGTTTCAACATAGTGAGGCAGCCAATACACACAAACTTTGCCCAAAACAATCCATAAAAAGGCATGTATATGTCAAAGTTCAGCTGCTGAAGATCACTTTGGGTATACTATCAACCATGTCCACGGTGTATTCATTGGCGCCTGTTTGAGTCTGTTTTGTTATGCTTTCTGCACACTAATCAGATGTGCCACTTAGGTCAGAGCATGCTAAGTCCAGGACCTCAAAGAGCAGTCAGTGTTTACATGCTGTGCCTTTCCCCCGTCCTTCCTGTTCCACTCGCCCATCTTTTCCAGTCACAGTCCAAGCTCCACTCTGCTGCCACCTTTGCCCTCTGTACAACCCCCCCAACTGAAGACCCTCTTTTTCCTCACTGTATGTTTTTCTCCCACCCAAAGCAGGCATTACTTCATTCCTAACTTCTTGGCCCTCCAAACAAGCCTACTGAGTTCTCCTACAACTCAATAGGCTACGGTACAATCAGTGGTGTTCTCCAAAATAACATTAGCTATGATCTCTTTCAAATAGCTGCAGATTTTACAAGATGATAATTTATTTATATAAATACAAACATAAATAAATAAACAACAGCAGATATTTCCCACTTTTTGTCTTGGACTACCAATATTGGTGTTGCAATGTTTATTTCCTGTGTGGACACACTTCTGTAATTTGTGATGGCAGATCACAGATAACAGCCCTAGCAAAAAAAAAAAAAAAAAAAAAAAAAAAAAAATACCCACGTGCACAGGTTTTCCTAGCCAGTAATTCATATTTACAGAAGATCTGATGTTATGAATACAGCATCAGAGTCTTCTTGTCAAGTGGCTCATAAAAACCTAGTTAAAACAACATGTCTAAGACTGAAATATATGCAGGTTTTAAGCAATTGTTACTCAGACAATTTGGTACCATTGCAGTGAAGGTGCTATTCTGCCTGCAGGAAGTGTATGAACCACTTATTTGGTTTCACTATTGAAGCTTGGTTTAGCCCTTGAGCATGTATTGGTGAGAGGTGCTACTAGCAAATGTGGAGGAACGTGAGCTACTCAGTTACTGTCCAGCTTCAGGTTAACTTTAGCTAATCAACTGGTTTGACTGGGCAAAACCAGGTTGTATCTCGTGCCCTGCCTGTGCCAACATCTCTCAGCACCAAGAAATAGTCATCAGGACAGGTGATACTGACTGAGAGGGACTTTCTGACTATAATACCACCATAGTGACTGTTATATAACAATACTGTCAGGATCACCCAGTCACCAAGCTCATCAACAAGATTAGCAACCTCCTTCACATTTGTCTGCACCATAAAAGGAGCTTCAAAAGTATTATAATGTCAGGTATGCAATATCACTTTTATAGTAGGTCTTGTTCTTTCCAGAAGGAGAGATGGAAAAGCGTTCCTCCTACATGACCTCACGTCTCTGTTAATGCGGTTTTAATGAAAGATTGTGATGTGGCTACTTGGCAGAATCAGTAATGTGATTACAGAGAGAAGCAGCCATAGCCAGAGCAAATCATTGCAGTACATTGTCTGCCAATGACAAAAAAAGACCTTCACATTGGCTAGTTTTTATTAGGGAACTGGTGATGAAGAAAAAGACAAAACATTTTGATTTGTGAGGTGGTTGGTCAATGTACCAGAGGAAGTTCAGCAGCGGAAATGACCGACCATGATTGACCCGACACACAGCAACTCAGCCCAAACTAGTATTATGCTCTTGAAAAAAAAAAAAAAAAAAAAAAAAAAAAAAAAAAACATGAAAGACAACCCCCACCAATGTGACTATGCTTGTTGTTATTTGATTGTGCACTGACGAGATAAATTATGTTGTACAGATCAAGAAGAACTCATTCTTTCCTAAACTGTTCACAAGAAATCAATTATTTTGCTAAATGAGGGATGGGCAATAAAAATGAGGGGTCGTGGAGAGGGTACACACAGGACAGAGTTCCTGTGGAGGAAACCCACTGAAACAGAAGCACATCTGCATGTTGCTCTTCTAGTGGGCACTTCCATGTCATGGCTCTCTGGCCCGGGACCCTGCTTGAACGTTTCCTCCCAGAACCAAGGACTTTCCGTCATGGGACATCCTCTCACCCGTAGGAGTGAAGGGAGTGACCGAGGGGCTGAGGATGGACTGGGACTTGGAGATTATGACAACAGTGAGAGTTGGAAGTTCCATTTGAAAACCCAAACACCAGATCATTCTTGGGTCAGACACAAACCAAAGCATTTCTCTGCTGCAACATGACATTTACTACAGGTCATGAAGGAAAAGCTAAACTTGCATGTTTACTGTAGATTAGAATCATGCTACATCGACCACTTTTACAACACAGTCTAGCGTTAGATGTTTCTGTAAAGCTGACAGTGATAATTATATGTAGTGAGGATTACACAGCTCAGCCTGCTCAAATCAATTCTGATCATCAAAAACATTGGCTGAGATAGTCTACCACGTCTAGCATCCTTATCTACATCAAAGCTGAGCCCTCCTACTACAAACCACAAAGAAGAGAGATTAAGAAAAAAAAAAAAAAAAAAAAAACAAGCGTCTCCCAACTGCTAAGCTATTTTCTATAATCTCTACCAAGAGGAGCACTACAGACAACTGTAAGCTCATGACACAAGCTTGTTAGAGAGGTGCTCGAGTGACAGGAGCTTTGCTGGGGCTGAGCTCCACCCTGGGAGTGTAAGACTGTTACTTTATAACTTATTTATAACTTACTTATAATCTGTGGTACAAGTGAGGGTGGACTCATAGTGTCCATTCAGGCTTATTAGGCCTCTCCTGATAATTTCAGATTCATCAAAATGAAAATCCTGCATTGAGATCAGGTGGGAGTTGCACTAACAAGTTTTAAAACTGCATCTTACCATTTGTTCTTTCTTCACAGATATACATAAAATAATATTTGTAGATTCAAAGATCCCTCTGGGTAACAGAGGCACCACAGATGTCTGTAACAAGTCTGTCCCTCTGCACAGATATAAAATTGACAGCTATTAAATACACTTTGAATTAATAACAATCACTCATCCTGAAATTGAAGGTTATGAGCTGGAAACACCTTTTGTAAATAGTAGCTTATTGTTGTGTAACTCTATGGGCCTGAGACAGCACAAGACAATATTTTAATATTTTGTTGTGGCAGAGAGTCTGAGTTGCTTTGCTGCTTCTATTGGCATATACAGTCAACACTGCATGATTACAGTCATCCAAGAATGTCAAAAACACTAATTTGACTATTGGCAAGACGACAAACCACACTTTCCAAAAAGTGTCCACGCAGTGCTACAGCACAGGTTGAGCAAAAACAGGATGAGCTCTGTTCATCTACACAGTATGTGACAACACAGAAATATCACAACTGATTTCTAAAGTTGAAACTTTGGTCGAAACTCCAGTGTTTAGATTATAGTGGGGCAGGTATGACCAGGACTGCCTACTTTCATAATTTCTGTCACAGTCTGATATTCACGGGGCTTCCCACAAAGCCTTCTTCTAAATGGTTACTAGGCTAGATATTTTTTTTTATACATCACTCATAGGTGGGCCACTATAAACACTCTGGATTGCCAGCACAGAAGGGTTATGTTGCTTAGCCATAGCAGTACAAGACATCTGAAGCCTTTCGGAAATAGGATATTGTGTATAGGCTTACACCGGCATAGCACTGCACCAATTTCCAAGCATGTTTTAGCAATACAAATGAATACCAAAGGTCACCCTATGTGGCCACATGGCAGCCTGTGAAAGTGACATATTGGCAATCATTCATTTTAAAAAGATCTAACTTTCACTGAAGACCTACAGTATCGCTCTACACTATGTTCCTGTAAATACCAGAGATACAGACAGGTGACAAAGGAAAAATCTGAATAAAAGAATGAGAGTAGTGTGATCTATTGCAGGATGTGCCAGCCACAGGGCACAAGGGCTCACTGAATGACTTGATGACGATGAATGATGTAAATCATAAGCAATGACATTCACAGTCACCAGATCTCAATCCAGTTGAACACTTATGGAAGATTTTGAACCAACATGTTAGACAACACTGTCCACCATCATCATGAAACAGGGCCTGATTATCAGTGTGGTATTGTGTGTAATGATGTTTCCTTGGTGCACTGGAGTCCCCTGAATATGAAGGGGGCAGCATTTGATCCCCAAACTGTACCTGAATGCTACTGCTAACAAGAAGCATCCGTTCATTTGTCAAAATAATAACTCTAGGAGGATTACGAAGCAAATAACTGAGCACCAACTGTCTCCAAATGGTTAAGAGAATTGACAGTGACTTTATTTTACTCCTATGACATGCACACTCCTCATATTTCAGCTCAGCGTAAAACCTTTAGGGTGAGGCCGAACAAAATGTTTGGAGCATGAATATACTGAAAAAAAACCCTTCTGGAACTACACAACACTATTGAGTCAGCATGGAATAAGATCACTGTGTAATATGTCTGGCAGCTCACTGAAGCAAGCCTTGAAGAGCTCGGGATGCTCTGAGAGCATAACAGGGTCCCACCCAAAACAAGTCAGGTTTACATCATTTAGTGTCCACTGTAAGCTTTTCTGAAGTGTTTTTTTTTTTTTTTTTTAAATGATATTTTTATGACAAGCAGGAGGACCAAAGGAATTCCCACAACGCTGCAGTGGCAAGCCTGAAGCCTGTCTGTCTTGCATCTTGCCACTACTACAAGCAAATCAATTACTATCGGCAATGATTTTCTCTACAAACAAGAATTAGTGCCAACATTCATTTAACAGAGAACTGACTGTCTGCCAACTTCTACTAATCTTCAAAACACCGTACTTAGTTGTAGAGTAATTATTTCAAGAGCTGGAGTTGTTATGAGGAAATACAAAACAACAATGGGTGCCTCAAGTATAGTGTTACTTGAAGAGACCAACAACAATGAGATTTTCCATCTCAAACAAATGAGTATTGACAGGAATTTTTATGTTGTATGCATGTTCTTTTTGATGTTTCAATGCATCCCAGTGTGGCACCACCTTAACTGGGAGCTCAGTTCTTCATGTGGCACCTTAGAGCCAAACCCAACCCAGAACACTAGACTCCATACAGTCCTCAAACTGTAAACTCAGTAAGGCGGGTGAGGAAATGACCCAGCACAATACTATTATTAAGCAAATGTAAACCACGGTTAGGTTTATGTAATATGCTATCAAACGTGAATGTGTTTCCTGACAAACTATAAGCAAAGCAATATACCAGTGTCAGCAAAAGCAATAAAAAGACATGATCGAGTTCAGCTACTGACGATGCTGACTGCACGCAAAAAGTGTGCGTTCTCACATCCGCAACACCTCACATTGTTTGGCAATGACTCTATTCATGTGCTGTTTTGCTGCCAAACGCATATCTTATTAAACAAACTGTAAAAGAGGTAGGCCTACTGGCTCAAGAGCTCGTCAAAACGAGAGAGGGATTATCCTGACAGCAAAGCCAGACGTGGTTTCTGCTAAGTTCATTTCAGATAACATTAATAATATTGACATAAAAATAAGATCTTACGCTTTGTTGCATTGATAAGATTCTTCCCATCCTTGTACAGTTCTTTGATGAACCTGTTAGTTTTGTCCAGCTCTGCTTCGTGAGCCTTAATTTTCTCCCTGAAGCCGGGGCTGTCCAGATAGCACTCACTAAACTCCAGCGGGTGTAGTCCCATTTCTCTGATAGACTGCTAGCTGAGTTTGCTAGCACACACGCCCGGTGAATATTCTGTTAAATAGCAAACTAGTGTAGTCAATTAAATCGCCGCTTTTCTCGCCGGTAACTTCACTTCCACGCCTAGTTGGGAAAACCATATCTACGTAAAGTAGCGGTTAGCTGGTTAGCAGGTTAGCATAGTAACTTCGGTCACAGGCGCATGGGTGTTGTTCCACGGTTGTCGAAAGGCGCAAATAGTGAGAGGTAACGGACTTAAATAACGAAGATAGCAATACGCTATCGGGTCAAGCATTTAAAAGTAGCCGGTTAACCGGGGCTGTCACAAAATCATGGCTGTTATATCCAAATTATGATTTCTTCCATCTCACTCGCTAGTCCTTCAAGCAAAGTGACAGATTGAGAAACTCCACTGACATCTGTGGGCGTGTGGCAAAACTTCTGAGTGACAAACATTAACGAGATAGTTCCCTGCTGTCTAATTCCGTCTTCGCTTAAGGGGAGCCTGTCTGTTCCTGGTGCTTCATGTTGCCAGGACCCCACATTTTCAAACATCGTTTCATACTGAACATGTACGACCATGGTATGCATTAGTTTATATACCAGAGGCCATGGGCATTTCACACCGTATTCTTATTGTTTATGTTGAGGGAACATCGGTTTGTGACTGTTAGCTCCCGATTCTTTTGTTGAAAGCCCAAGTACAGTCCGGAGTCAGTCTTCAGTTTTCTGAGGCAATATTTATTATGGTCACATATAAAGCAAGGCAGCGCTGGTCTCAGTGTGACAGAGCTCCCGCAGGATCTCAGTCAGAATGAGCGCCGATATCAGGAAATGATACACATTTATGTTCTTGGGCTGGGCCTGCCCCGTACATAGGTTGGACTTAAACGCAACCGAGAATAATTGGCCAGTTACCCGGACATGGACAGGCCAACCACTGTCCATGCCTTGCTCCCGGAATGTGTGATGCTATGTGTGTGAATGTTGACTGGGCGTGTATCTAATGCAACAGACCTAAATAACAAGATAGAGAAAGTACATCTGGCTCCTGCTGTGTCTATCCTCTGCTTAGCAGCCAAGCTGTCCTGAACTATGTAATACATTGGATAATGCAAGAAACATTGAACTATACGGCCAATTGTAACAGTGACTATTGCTGATGTTTAATGTTATTCATGTGGCTGATATTGTGCATGCTGACGCAAATGCCAAATATGTTAATGTTTCGTAATGTTACCAGAAAGTGTGTTTGAATAGCTCAAATAATATGTTTGAAAGCAGCTTGACCATCAACACCATTTCAGATATTATGCATAGAAGTGGGCTTGCTATAACATGATGCATTTTTCATTATAGCAGCAGTTATGGAAATTATTATTGATGTTGAGATAACATAGGACTTTAGGGAACATAGGCAGATCCCTGCTTTAATCTCAAACAACAAACACCGTTTTGTGCTACATTACCTAACCATTGCATTACTCTATCTATGAGTTTAACCCCGCGTTGATGCTCCTGTGCTGTCACATCTACAGGCCTGAATTATCTTGGTGGGCAATAGAACTCTTTGGCTCTACGAGGACTTCTATGTTATTCGCGCCGTCCGGGGCAGTGAGTGTATTGTAGTGCATACTGTGTCTCTGGTGTCCTCGATACTCTGATGATGGTTGAATTGTTGACTGCACCACTTTTTTATTCTTAATAAAACAGAAACTTTCATTCTACTTTCATTCACGCCTAAAACGTGAGCGGGGCTGCTATCTGAGACGTACGGAACGAGCGGAACTTTAGCTTAGTTAGTATGTTTCTATCCGGGTTATTTATCGTGCGGACATGTTTCTGGCTCCGACGGTTCAGATGGTACAGAGATGCGAAATTTAAGATGTGATTTGAAATTTCCTTAACCCTTTTAATTCGTTAAATTCCGTAGCTTTTAAATATACCTTAAGTTGAATGTAGAAAGGCGTACTCCTCGCAGTTTTGTCTTGCTTGTGTCATTAAAGCGAAGTTTTATCATGTGAGCTAGGTTTCTGGCTTACTTGGTAACCCTTAGGAGGCTTGGTCTCTAGCTAACGTCGTGGTTTCACGCTAAATTAATAACGGCCTGCAGTTACCTTTCCAGTCCATCATCCAGCTCAACACACAATAAGTAAGTACAAACACATGTAGTAGATATATAACATGTAACAAACCGTAGTAAATAGTGTTACAGAGGCCATCTTGTGAGTAACCTCCAGTTCAACAGTGTGCAAAGTGAAGTAGCATCTGTGTTTCAGTTGGCTTTGCTATTCAGAATAAATTAATTGTAGCCAACTCAGTGCTCTCCAGAGTCTGTTTACCTGATTTCGTCATTGGAACCCTCTGTGGTTTTACTGCTTTTGCTACCAGGCAAACCTTGAATAAGTGCTGTTTATGTTTTATCTTTTTATTATCATTATTATTATTATTATTATTATTATTATTATTACCCATTCAATGTTTCTTCTCTCTGTCATTTTCCTTGCTCTTATAAGAAAGAGATGCCCAATGCCACAACAAGGCCAAAGCGAGGTAGGAGGACCCGAAGGCGGCAGCGGGAGGACCCAGCCAGGAATGAGCTGGTGTCCAGATCCCTGGAGAGTGCCCAGCAGTGCCTGTTCAACCAGGACTATGGGACCGCATTTGTCCACTACCTCCTGGTCCTCAACCTCGCCCCTGTGTTAAAGGATTTTGCAAGGGTACTGACTGTTTACACTTGTTCTGATTTTTTTCTCCTTATCACACCACAAGTGAACAGAATTTACAGCGTATACAAGTGTGTGAGTACAGGACAAGAGAAAGGCAGAACAGCACAAAACAAAATACCACAGAACAGAGCAAAACGGAAAAGAAAAAAATTTTGAAGCGATAATTTCGCCAGACAGGAACATGCTGTGCTCAGTACACCACATTTTGTAGTTGTATATGTATGCATGAGTGTTTGTGTGCACAGGTTTTTGTAGAGTAAAATGTTTTCTGTGGATAACTTTGTTCTGCATTAAGTGCATGTTTGTGTTTTGAATCGTGGAGAAGGTGTTTTGCATATTTTGGCCTAGAAGTTGCCGCTGGGATTGATCTCTAGGTCTTCTGTATCTATTATTTGACACTTTACCAAGAACTTCTTCGATTCTTATGCAGTTAGTGGTGTAGTCAATGCTTCTTTTTGATCTTTGAATAATTTTGGAAGGTCCATATTATGGAGGAATTTCAATATCTGTCTGATTTTAATTCTGATGTGTATAATTTCCTGTTAAAATCTCTGGTGTGTACATGAGCTACCCTGCTGAATTTTTAATTGCTGGGATTGTTGATTTTTCTCTGTTTTGTTTTGGTTGATTAGCCTGATGTCTTCCTGATTTATTGTTATATTCAATACAATTGTGCCTCAGTTTCTGTACCATGATTTTTTTTTTTTTTAATTGAATTCATTCAGTTGAAGTTTATTTTTCCCTAATAGTTTGACCTAGGCATCTTTGGTGGGGCTGTTGGCATAAATATTTTTGAGATTGTTTTTTTTTTTTTTTTTTTTTTCAAGTCGTTTTCCCATTTCTCTCTTAGGAGATGAATAAGATAGTATTTTGCCTCTTAATACAACCTTCCCAGTTTCCTGACGTAGTGTCCGTGTGATGTCTGGAGAGTCATTTATTTCCATAAAGGATGCCCACTCTCGCCTTATGAAACATTTGATTGCAGTATTAAAATACCATCTAGGATCAGTTTCTGATTGCTTACCGTTTAAGTTTAGAGGTATGGGGGCGTGGTCACTGATTATGATAGGATTGATTCTAATGTCATCATTGTAAGACATAACTAAGTTGCTGGTGAGGAAGAGAAAAGGCTTTTTTCTCTTATGTAAATAAGTCTACTTACTGTTCTATACACGTACTTACCAGTCTGTTTTGGCCTTCTTTCAGGAGTCCTTCAGGTTCACTCTCTTCAAATGGGCAGATGAGCTGGACTCTCTGGGGCGCATTCAGGATCTCTTTGACTGTTATGAACAAGCCCTGGAACTTTTCCCTGCAGATGAGGTCATCTTAAACAGCATGGGTGAACACCTGTTCAGGTATGCTCCTCTGCATAACAACACTCTGCAGCAAGTCTTATAAAGTGTGTGTAAGCGTATTAATATTTTCTTGTGATACATGACTATTCCCCTTCCTGCAGGGCAAAATTTAGTTTTACTGAGTAGATCTCTTTTTTCTTCCCTCAATTTGAAATGCTGTGGCACTTTTTTTTGTGCAGAATGGGGTTCAGAGATGAAGCGGCAGGTCATTTCCACAAAGCCTTGAAGTTGAAACCAGATTTTCCAGAAGCCAGGGAGAATTTCTACCGTGTAGCCAACTGGCTGGTGGAGCGCTGGCACTTCTTGATGCTCAATGACCACGGGAGGAACCGGAAGTACCAGCAAGCCATTCAGAAAGCAGTTCAGAGAGGCTGCAACACTGTACTTGACATAGGTACTGGCACTGGGATCCTTGGGTGAGATATTTTCATGAGAATTTGGAAACTTGGTTAAACCTTTTTTTTTTTGATAAGGACTTGATTTTTGTCATCGTAAAATTATTTCAGATTGTGTGTAGTTGTATGCATACCGAATTTTGATGATATGAAAACTATTATTTTGGATATACATAGAGTAGGAGTTATCCATCCCTGCATGGGTGTTCTTGTTCTTATTTGCTGGTTCTTTCTGTCAAGCATGTGCGCTAAGAAGGCAGGAGCTGCTGAGGTGTTCGCCTGTGAACTGTCCAAGACGATGTATGACCTTGCCTGTGAGGTGGTGGCTGCTAATGGAATGGATGGCAGCATAAAGATCCTCCATAAAAAATCTCTGGAGATGGAAGTGCCTAAAGACATCCCACACAGGTAAGATTTACACTCAGAGAAAAGTCTTTGTCACTTATCCTTCAGGCACAAATACATTTTTTAAGTCTGTAAATATTAGCTAGACTACTTACATTACTTTTAACATTTGCTATCATCAAGTTCATGCCTTAAGTATTTCTCATGGTCTTCTCAATTATGTCCTTTTGTGTGTTGCTCCCCGGTCAGGGTGTCCTTGGTGGTGACAGAGACTGTAGATGCAGGATTATTTGGAGAGGGCATCATAGAGAGTCTCATCCATGCCTGGCACCATTTACTTCTACCTCCGCAGGTGACCTAAAGCATGCTGCATGAAAATTTGGGGAAAAAAAGTCTTCACACACTAAGAAATTGCTGACACTGTTGTGACTTCAGAATATTTAACTCATCAGCATGAGGATACAGTGTATTCCACCCACTGGTGCTACAAACACCTTTTTACTGCTTGCTTTAAGCTGTACCTGTAAACGTCAGATTCACCAAGCAGCATTTAAAATTGACTTTTCTACATCCTCAACATTCAAACATTAAAGTGTTGCTGACTTGCAGAATTACCAAAATTACTGTCATTTGCCAGTAGTTATGTCACAAGATTTTCTGTCCTTGGGACGATCCTGTTTTATCTCCTAACAAAAAGGGGAAAAAATGTCTCAAGTCTTCTATGAATGATATTAGTGTTACCAGGGGAAAGTAATATGGTTTTTCCCATGAATATAGGTCATCAGTATGGGACAATGTTTTGCTAGGGAACTGTGATAGTCCAGGGACTTTCATAATGAATTTTCCACATAACTTCACTCAAGTTCAACTTCAAGTTAAATACAACAAAATTGTCATTGGATGGTTGTCCATTACTGCAACACCGGAAGCAGCCCTCTTGCATTCTTGGCCACTTTTTGCATTTTTTTATTGGCATCAAACTTTTAAAAACCTTGTGTTGTCATTGTATTATTTTCTATTTGTATTGTTACATTCAGTTTTTTCCCCCCTGATGTATCCTGTTACTATAGAGGCTGCAACGACCTGATTTTTTCACTGGGTTAAGTTTCATTATTCTAAAGAGAGATGCTGCTCCACCCCACTACTAGATGTACTGCCACTGTAATCTAGATGCTGAGTTGCTCTGGTCCTGAAGTAAAAAATGACCATCACTATATCTTCCCTGGTAGTACTGACGCCATTCAGAGAGAGCTTAAGAGTGTCTGTGACTGAATAAAAGAGACAGCAGTGTCCCCACCCACTCACTGACTGAGAGACAGGCACTCTTTGCTGCTTCGTCTTTCTGATGTGTTTACTCTACCATCATCTTTCTTTTTCCTTACCAGGCTGACAATATCTCACTGTCCAAGTGCTGACTGTGTGTTTCACATGTGTTTTATTTTAACTGAGCTGTAAGTGTAGGAATGACATTCTCAAAGTTAGGACTTTAGACTCTGTCAGCCTCATGTCCGGTTTTACCTTTGTGCCTTTTAACTCTTTTAGACTAGATATAGGTAGTTCAAAGACTGTTTTTTTGTTTTTTTTTCCCAAAAAGAAGTCAGCACATTTGTCACCTCTAAAGTCTGTATGAATAACCAGTATGTGGCCACAGTTTTATATTTGCTTAACATTTAACATCAAACTTAGAGCAGTCTTTTATTATTGTAAAATTTCTTTATTCAGGCCTTCATCTCTACCTTGAGCCTATTGGTTAAAAAGGATTATTCTATACTTATAAGACTGCAGAAGCAGGCACCTGCCTTATCTCCAATATACTGCACATAAAAGCATGTAGCGCTTTGCTGAAAGTGTAAAAATGTTATGTGCTATGTTCAATGCAAGAAAATGGGTTATTTGTTTGTGGGCTGGGATGTCAAGTGTTATGGTATGTTAGTGCCATCTAGGGGTCTTAATGTATGATATCATTTAAAGCACAATTAATATAAGACTTATGTTTAAATGAATGAACAGAACAGCCATCAAATTTAACACAAGCATTTGATGGATGTTTGACTTGTGCATTTAGAGCTGTTAGTATGTTACATGAAATTATAGAGAGACTAACAGAAAGCTAATTGTTGCATGTTTTGTGTCTGTTTTCTGTCCTATAGAGCGGGCAGGATAAGTTCAAGGAACCGTCCTCGACAGGCCGGGTCATCCCTGCTGGAGCCACTGTGTTCGGTATGGCTGTTGAGTGTCTTGAGATCCGCCGGCATCATAGGTTTGTCCAGACACCACATGTTAACTCTTTCAAGATTACTCAGCTTTGTTATTAGAGAAATAGAAGATCAGTTCTTGAACCATCAGCTGTGTTTACAGAGTATTTCAACAAGTGAGATCCATGAGATATTGCTGTTTCTTGTGTTTTAGGCTGTGCGTGTCGGAGGTGGGGGGCCTGTCCATGGCTGCAGCCGGGCAGCTTCATAGCCCAGTGAGCTGCAGCTCAGAGCCAGATGACTCCATGGAGCCTTATACTACAGAGAGACTGAGCAGACTGCCAGGAGGATATAAGCCTCTCACCGAGCCCTTCAGAGCCCTCGACATTGATTTCAACAATGTGCAGGTAAACACTAATGTATTTCTCAGAACAGAGGTCATAAACACATTCAGTTTCCACGTTGAGAGACTACAGTGAAGTTATGTCTTGCCTGATGTGGGATGCTTAGAATGAAGCTTTAAATGATATAACTTAATGGCAGCATGAGAATGGATTTGCAGCCCATGTCATTCAGTCAAGCAAATTTATGTCTTTTTCGGTGAACCATATACAGTGTTTTACAAGTCCTAAATAAGTGGGTGTACATGGACCTATGTCAAGAAAAATAATCTATCTATCTAGCACACTTCACCTCAGTATGCAGTTGTTTTCAGTGGGTATTTTTCTCTTTTGAGTTTTTTAATTTTATATGTTTTTCTGTATCAACATCATTGTAAACGAGGGAAACCTAAACTATTTTTTTGGCTTAAATGAAGGTTTAAATGAATGAATGAATGAAAAAATAATGACTATACTTTGCAGTATTTGTACCAGTTCCATATAGCTAACATTCAGCCTGCCCCATCGGCATAAACATTGCAAAAAGTGAGTGCAAAGTCTTTAGCGATTGGCCTGTAGAAATTGTTCTCTGATTTATTAGCTCCCAGTGAACATGGCAGCTTGTCTTTGGTATATGTTTATCAGTCATGAATATAAAGTCATGAATTGTAAACTTTCAGAGTGGAGAGGTGGTGTTTCTTCACCAGACACTACCTGTGGGATAATATGCTGATCTTCATCACAGCGAGTTTCTATTCACACACACAAAGAGAAGATATTGCCGAACCTGCTCAGTACATGGATAGCCTCATGACCGAGCTGTGATACAGAAATAAAACAAACAAAGTCATTTCAAGAGAGTGAAACTTGATTGTGAGTGTACTGATACAAAATAATTTAATTAAGTGCTGCAGGTCATTATTCTGTCACATGCCCTGTATCAAACACAGATGAATTTGAAAAGAAAAAAAAATCTGAACTGAATTAAGAGCATCAAAACCTTGGAAAGGAAGCAAAGTTTTCCAAATGCTTTTGACTCTCCCATAGATGTTGTGTTGTTTGTAAGGCTCTCACTGCTGAATACATAGTTGTGGTTACCTGCTTGTGTTTGTGCAGTTTCACATTCAGGTTGTTGAGATGCTGCTATGCCACACAAAAAGCCTATTTGCAGGACCTGTTTTTATTCTCAGTCTATACCCTTGCTGGCCATGGACTGGCCAGTTTCCTTCCGTGTCTAATAGAATATCATTAGCACATTCCTCACAGCAAATGAGACACACCTGCTATTGTTTACACTTGAACTTAGTTTTTTTAACCTCCCTTGACATTTTCTGCCCTCTTTCTGTATCAACTCTTCATGTTTAGTTATTAGGAGCGTTTAAACTGTTACACAAAAAAATATTATAAAAATATACATAAAATATCAACAATTCTGTAGTGTGTCTTGTGTTTTGCAAACGTTGCAGAGGGCAATGGCTGCTTCTTCTTACTGTGACACACAGCATGCAGAAATGAGCTCTGTGCAGCAGCCGGGATGTGTATCACTACTGCCCAGATTGAACTGACAGCATCTGCTTATGTGGACTGAATCAAAATTTGTGGCAGTCATATTTTGAATTTAGCTTTTGATAACTACAGGATGTTAATAAGACTGCAGAAGACTGCTGACATCGGACATGTGTTTACATCCAGCATCAAATACAGTGGTTCAGAGATGTTTGTGTAACTGTCCTTGGTACCTGCCGTTGTCTTGACAAGCTACAAACGCATTTTTTTCTATCTGAGACATCTGATCTGCCCCATTGCAATATTCCAAAATTCCCCAACGCCTTTACCTCCACTGGCTGTATGTTGTTACAGTTGACAGCTGCCCACAGATGAAGTGAGCTGACAGGTTTTGACAAGAGATGTTTTTTCCTTCCCATTTCCATTCTGTGTAACCCATTTTAAACAGAACCAAACATTGTTTTTGAAACCTGAGTTTATTTCTCACCCAGAAGTAACACTACCAACCCAATTGTCTCTGCGCTTCCTATTTTGTAATTAGTCAGAATGTCTTTGTTGTTTGAATATACCCTGCTAGGGCTGATGCCATGTATCTTTTGGTATTTTTTTTTTCTAGTGAACTCAGTCTTTCCTTATTTCTCACCTGCCTATAGTAGTTGCATTATGTCACCTGTTTTTGTGCTACACCCCCCAGAGACATTTGCCAAATTATCATAAGGCTTTGTTCATACTTAAACTGTCTGATTGGGTGACGTCACAGTTAAACACAAGCATTAGTCCTCCCTATGTTAAAAAAAACAAATAAAATATTTTTTAAACCCTTAACTAGCCAGGTTAATTTACTCTAAATGATCAAATGCCAGCGGGGGTAGGTGCAGATTGTACAGGGTTTCACCGATGTTCACATTCTTCTGTCCGGGTAATAACTTTGCTTTTTAGCTCTAATACTAATGCTGAGGCTCACGTGTAGGAACTGGAGGGCCTCACCTCCAGGGAGGTCCAGAGGATCTGTCTGCCTGTCAACCAGGAGGGTGAGCTTGATGCCTTGGCCGTGTGGTTCCAGCTGCACCTGGACGAAGACAACAGCCTGTCCACTGGACCGCAGGAGGACACCTGCTGGGAGCAAGCCATCTACCCTGTCCAGATCCCTAATGGTAGGACGCTGATGGTAGTTCTCTGTCATACATCTTTTGTTAAAAGTGTTGATTGATTTTGCTCTATTTTCGCTCTTCAGTTTAAGCAGCACGGCCCATTTACAGCTAATTATATCAAATGTTGATTAATTCAACATGTTTTTGAAGTAATTTCAAAAATATTTATTTTATACTCTGTTAAACCCTTTTTCTGTGATGCATTTCTGCCTTACATCAGATGAGGGCAGTGTGCGTTGTGGAAACTAGAGCTTGTTTTGGTGCTTCTCATGAAAAATCTCAGGGAAAATTTCAAGGCTTGCCTAAATCATTCAGGCTTATTAGTAGTTTCAAGGCCTTCCTTTTGCATCTGTATACAACATAATTCAACATTTGTTTTGAAAGTTAACATACTGTAATTAAGTGCTGTCAACGGTTATTAATGAGGTTGCAAAAGCCAAGAGGATGTAAAAATGCCCATGGTAAAAACATCCTTTTACAATTAAGCTCAAAAAGCAAGTGATGTGTTATTTTCTGTTAATCATTAAACAAAATGATGCACTACAGTATTCAACAAAATAAAGCACAAGGAAACATAAAGTACAATACAAAAATAGCATATTGGAAGAGCATAACAGGCCTACCTAACCTATCCAATGGTGCACAATTAGTTTCTTTCCAAAGCATATGTGCATAAAAAATAATAAAATTAATAATTGGCAGAATTGTTGACAGCAATAATTCCAAATCTAATTGAAATTGCTATGAACCAGTATAATCTTAGTTTGAATTTAGTTTGGTTGCTTTAAATGACATCCATCTATATAATGAGGCAAAAATGAATATTCCTTAAAGATGGCAACTTCTGTTTTTGTTTTTCTTTTTAGAAAAAAGTATGCATTATTAGGATTCCATCGATAACTTGTTAACCCTGGATTGTTGATACATGGAACTGGCAACACAATACCAATATTATAATAATTATAATTATTATAATACTTATAATACTATTGTGCCATTGGTCTTAAGTTCATTTTAGTGAAGTGAAATTTCTAAGTGAAAATAGTCTAGGGTGATAGCAAATGATAACTTTACTCCCTCAGATTTTCACTATCTTGACACTTTATTGCTTAATCATGCAGTGCACAGTATGCCAGAGTCAAACTTAATATTAACTGAGAAAAATCTACAGTACCTCACTGAAAGCCATTAAAAGAATATACTGCTATCCCAAAGCAATACAAGGCCATTTTCATTATCACCAAGGCCATCACCTTACAGTCTAAACAGTTTTACTGAATTCAAATGGATTCTTACCAAGCAGCATAGCAAATTTTAGAACCTCAAAGGGTTAAATTTGCTTTACATTAAAACAACAGAACTTGGTAATTTTCCTGAGCATTAAATACAGATTAGTGACTGTTTTTTTTTTTTTTTTTTTTTTTTTTTTTTCTGAAGTCAAGGGTGCCAAAAGTTTTAGAGGCAGCTGCTCATTCTATACCGTGTCTTGCTGTCAGATCATGGCTCTGTGCGTTTGACAGCCATGGGCATGCGGTGACATGGTGCAGTTAGTATTGTGGCACATCATCTTTCAGGCAGGGCTCTACAGCATTTCAAAGAGCTACTAATTGGCAAGGGCAGCGTCGAGGGAGCCGCCACCTTTCCCGGTGATCACCAACATCCGTTTCCCGGCCGATGCGACATGTGCACCGTGATCGCCTGTGACACTCTTTAGTGTTCATGAAATTCTTATAGGCAATAAATATGCATTTTTCCCAAATGCCCCTGACAAGCCAGGCGCTGACATGAAGACATGAACAGATGTTATTCCTTCAGGATTTCTTTCTGTGCCTCTCCCCCTCTCTCTATCCCGAGTCCCCTGAATCTCATTTCTCTGTTGGGCTTTCTCCCTGCTCTCGTCCTCTTTCCTTTCCTTTCCACCTCCTCATTTCCCTTCGTCTCTGAATCTTTTTCCCCTCCCCCCTTCTTCTTCTTTTTTTTTTTTTTTTTAACATTTTAGCAAGGATGCTTATTCTCTTCCAGTTTATGTTTACCAATTTATAAGCATGGCATTGTGAATAATAATATTATTTGTATGTTTGACTGCATTTATTATTTCTTCTCTGTTGGTGGTTTGAAGCCCTTTGTCATTTTGACATCTTTTTTCCAGCGGGCGCAGATGGATATTTATTTTTATCATTTATTTTAATTCATAAAGCTTTCTTCTGTTTGCTCTTTTCCAGGTTTTCTTCTAAGACCACAAGACAAACTGATTATCGAGGTCTCCTGCCGAGATGCCTACCTGAGGCTGTGCAGTGTTGCAGTGGTGAGAGATGGGCATGAAATCCGTCTAGACAAGCGTCTGGAGTCTCAGTATACTGAGAACCCCATCCCAAACCCAAGCCCAGAGGTGGAACTCTGCAGTGCATTAGCATGTCTCCAGACAGGCCAAAATCAAGCGAAAGACTTCTGTATGCTGGAATGTTCAGAAATGGCGCTACTGAACAATCGGCAGTACCATCAGAGTTTTTGCAGCTCACTAGCCAAACTCATCACCACCCTGAAGACTGCTCATCAAAACAAGGAGCAAGGGTCAGATATCAAATCTGACCCAGTTAACTCCAGAGACCCCCGTGACCTTTTCTATGTGCTGGACGTGTCAGAGGGTTTCTCTCTCCTCTCCCTCATGGCTGCCAGCCAAGGTCATGTGAAAGCCTACAGCTCAGTGGAAAAGAGCCAGCAGCAAGAAGTCCTGCGGAGACTGGCTTGCTCCAATAACGTCCCAGAACAGCATTTGGAGTTCTGGCTCAACCATTTGGAGGATGAGCAGGCCATGCTCCAGAGGCCCTCCGGGGAAAAGCTGTGGAGTGCCATCATCTTGGATTGTGTAGAGACTTGTGGTCTGATCCGACAGAAGTTGATGGAGAAAGCTTCACTGGCCAGGTAAGAGAAATGGCACAAGTAAGGCATGAGATGTGAGAACTTCTTTTCTGTCTGTCCTGTCCTGTCCTCTTCTGTTCTGTTCTGTTCTGTTCTGTTCTGTACTTGAGACAAAAATCTTTTTGATCCACACTAGGTGTCTACTGGAGGAAGGAGGTCATATCTTCCCAGAACGGATCGTGTTGTATGGGATGTTGGTGGAGTCAGACACGCTGCTGTTAGAGAGTGCTGTCCAGGGACAGGAGCCAACACTTGGCTTTAATATCGCTCCCTTCATCAACCAGTTCACTGTGAGTATTCCTACGTCAATACAGCCACAACATAAAATATAATGAAAGCTGTGATTTTGCTAAAGATCTTTACTCCCTAATTCTGTCTTGTGTTATGTAGTTAATGGAGGAGTTGTTCTGTGCTGTGCCAATGTGCCCATGACTCCTTGCAGAGTTTCACACAACTGGACAATTTACTGTAGGTTTTATTATCATTATCGTTATTATTGATTTATTAAACAAAACAAAACAAAACAAAAAAAGATTTAAAAACATCCTGCTTGAGATGAATAGCAGTAGTGTCTCACTTTTCTCTCGCTCAGTCCACAGTGAGAAAGACAGGAACTGGTCACTATGTTGCACAGCCAGCTCTCTATATATGCTGGCTCTATTGAACATCCTTTTTTTCCTGATATCAATAGCATGAGCCATTGTTTCATGTTCATGTGGTACTTTACGTCTGCATATGCTGCTCACCAAATGACTTCATTTTGCAAATCAGTATCCAGTTGAAGCACACTGTGGGTGAATATGCTTGCATCTGATCAAAGCTAAATGAAAATATCCCTGCTGAATTTTTTTTTTTTTGTGCTTACAGTGTCATTGTCACTGTGAATGATATTACAAGAAATCAACAGAAAACACACTGAAACATTAGTGTGAACTTCAGCCTTCTTTGTTCATGACACAAGTAGCAGAATCTTCTTTTTGCACTTCTCAAGCCAGTCATATCTCGTATTCTGTTTCATGTTACTGATGCAATAGTCAATATTGACAGTTTCCACAGATGCTGTGTTTTTAGGCTTGCATCATTCACATTCAAAGGGTTGCCTCTTACAGACAAATATGTTGCCCAGGGGTTTTGTATAATATGATTGACACATGTTGTGGTAATGCCAAGGTAAAAAAAAAAAAAAAAAAACCTTTATAAAGGTTTAAAGGTATATAGGTTTATAAACCTATCTTGATCATTATCACATTAGACTTGCATTATGTCCACAGAATTTTTGGATGAGGTAAATTGACTTTTAATTTTCCACCTAATATATATTCAAAGGTATATTTCACCTCCAATTAGTTTTTTTTTTTATTGTTGTTGTTGTCATGCATATGTTGTCTTTTGTTGCAAAGATATTTCACTGAGATATCGAGGTCCATGACTTTGTTTTCTGTTCCTTGCTTCTCTTTCATGTGTGCTTTCCAGCTGCATTACAGCAGCTGAGAAGTCCTTTTGAAATCTTTTTTTTTTTTTTTTTTTTTTTCTTTATTTGGTCTGGAAATTTTTGTTATTTTCTTTCTGGCATCATGTTTGTGTTCTAATTTTGCAGGCCCCTCACGGGACAGTGGTTTGTTTTAACAGATGTCGTCTTTGAAGCCCTCAGTGGAGGGCACTTTCTAGCACAACTGTCACACAAGAGAACACACAGCTTGGCCCAGGACATTCCTACCTGAATCCATCAGTACACATTATATCAAGCACATCAAACACCAGACTCTGAGATATTTACAACTGTGACAGGGAGGAGGAAAGATTCTTTTGTTCTATAGTAAAGGAACAGTGACACTTTCTGTGTTGCCATTTCATTACTCCACCAGCCTTCGAGTCAGCAGCCCTGTGCTGCAAACCACAGCAGCCAGTGCCTCTCTCAAAGTTGAAAAACTTTCAGGTCAAAGATAAGTTGCACTAATCAATGACCTGCTGAAACTTGCTTTGAATGATGATAAAAAGAAACAACGATTAGTGAGAAAGACTACAGTTTGGTAGGCACATGCGCATTTGGATCATTGCTGGTTGACTACAAATAACAGATGAAGAGGAAGAATGCTGATGTCGTTTTTATCTGACTCTTCTTTGAGTTAGCCTTCATCTAAATCTGTCCATGCTACTTTTTACCTGAGTAGAAATGATCAATGTCAGCTTCATATTTGTAAACCATCTTTTTGAGTTTGCATTGGTGCAAATTCAGGTACAGATGATATGTGGCCACTCTTCAAAGATCCCCTCAACAGATGGGATATTTTCTATTACTTGTGTATTTCCCTCTGCTCCAGGTACCGGTTCACGTGTTTCTGGACTTTTCCACTCTGGAATGCAGGCATCTCAGTGCGTCTGTGGAGCTTTTTGTATTGGACCTTATGGACTCCAGTGCTAACTACTCTAACAGAGAAGTTAAGGTATAGCATTCATTTGCCTAACGAACATCTGCATGTAAGACCAGTGATGGATTGATTCACAAATCAGTTGTTTAGTTGAGTGATATTTTTAAAGTGAGGGAGTCAAATTGGTTTTGTCAAAAGAACTGAATCAAAACTTGCAACTTGGAAGTGCACCGTTATGCTGTTCAGAGCTTTGCTTGAAACACACTTCTGCCTGATAAAAACTGCAGCCTCATGTGATTATGATAAAGCAGTACTAAATGTGGCAGCCATGTCAGGAATTTCTACATGTATAAACTTGTCTAACATTTAACAAAGTCAGAGCTGCAGCTGTTAATCAAAAAGGTAAAACGACAGTCATCTATGCTTCCAGAGATGTTTTTCATCTCTTCTCAAATCAAAAGAAATAACCTCCAATTTCTAACACTATTCTGAGTCCTCTTAGAATACTGCATTTGTCATTTAACCTGTCTTTTTGGATTTCAAGAGGTAAAAAAAATATTTCCCAAGGCAACATAGTGAACAACTTAATTTTTCAGGACATTTCCACAGGACTGTATTACTAACACAAACAAGACAAAACTGGTGAATTATAAGAGTTTGCAGCTGCAGACAGTAGAAGCTGTTGACTGTTCGAAACTTAAACAAGTGCCAAAACCAACAAATGTTGCATCAGTGAAATGTCTTTTAAGTCCTGATACTTGTTCTGCAGGTCCAGGCTACCTCTTCAGGCAGGGTGACAGCAATCCCCTTCTGGTACCAGATCCACCTGGATGAGGAGATCAGCATCAGTACCCTCAGCCAGGACTCGCACTGGAAGCAGGCAGCCGTGGTGCTGCAGAAGCCCCTTGAGATCAGAGCAGGAGACTGGGTCTGCCTTGCTGTGCAGCTTCACAAGAGCAGTATCTCCATATCAGCCCACATAGAGAATAGAGAGTCTGGGCCTGTCGAGTAATTGTGTTGTAGTCCATGGTATCATAGTTCTGCTGCCTCTTTCATTTCAATGTGTTATGCTTACATCAAATTGAGGCTATGATGGCAGATAGAGTACATTAAATGTTACGCAGTCTCTCCCTGTTATCAATGACAGTTTACCATATTCCACATTGCTGTGCTACATTAATGTGAAGCTAGTTGTCAAATTTCCATGTTTTCCCAGACACGAGATGACCTGTTTTCAGATCAAGTAGACACCCACACAACCCCTGATCCTGTAACCTCAAACTGTGGGAACCTTTAAGTTTGTCAAGCCTAAGGCATTTACAGCTTTGAATATCCAGTTATTTGTAAATGTTTCATGTATGATCCAAGAACGTTTACAAGTTGTACAGTACTTTGTGTATTATAGTATTTTCCTTCACTATGGGTGCTGTTGTTTTTATGAACATTAGTCATTTGTCAGTAGTTCAACTGTAAAAAGAGCTATTGTGAACATTAATGTGTAAGCAAAGAAGAATCTGATGAAATGAAGTGAATCTGTTTTATTTAAAGATGGCAAATATCATTTTGAACTGAACTAAAAGTTTACATCTGATCTGATCTAATCCTGTCAGATTAACATTTTGACAGAAAAAAAATGTCAGGTAAGGCAATGCAACATACTCTAACTGCACATAATGCAGATTATGCTGCTGGTATAATACACACATGTACATGTAGACATAAAATGATAATCAACACTGTACAGTAGATGTGTCAAATCAGTATCCCTGCACAAATCAATGACAAATGAGAAACTAAGATATTGGGAGACTGCATGGCTTCAGTGGATACACTGGTATCCCATCATACATAAAGACTAAAATGGAGGGAGAAAAAGAACACCTTATCAAATGAGACTGATCCTGGGAATATAAATGTGAATTTGATATAGTGGATAGAGTATTTCCACGGCACATAGATGAACAAGGCATCTGAAAGGACTACAGACTAATATGATTTCATTAAACCCTAGAGTGAGAGCTGTGTGCATCAAGACGTTAGTACCAGGACATTACAAGCATGTGCTGTTTGCTCAGTCTAAAGTCTAAATTGTTTAAGTCGTGCACTGATTTGACGATATGTAAAGAAACTGCTCAAACCCTCTGGAAATACTTTGCATTCTCTCTGATATTGACAGGCTTTGTAAAACTGACCATAAGATTATCTAACAGACATAGGGCTATTTCTAAGTGTTTTTCCCAGTACATTTTTACATGGTTAAAAAAAAAAATGTTACCCTTAGCGTGCAAGCCAAAACATACTGCCACTGCTCTTTTCATCCCCTCCCTCAGGACCACATATCTCCTACTTAACTAAGAGAAAAGGACAGAAAAATTGTGACAGTTCTTGTGCTTTAGCACCATAGATTTCACTTTATGATTGCTCATGTCAGCAGATTTCCTCTAAAAGCACTATGTATTGCCATGTACAGGCAACACGGCAGCAGAAACACTGGGTTTCCAGTCTTGAAGGAAAGGTGTGAGTTGGAGCTTTGGGACACACCTTAAGAATGCAAGTGGACCAAGTGAAAAGTCTTGCCCAATTACAAGAAATATCAAACAATTCAGATATATCATACTTAACCATAGCAACTCTGTGGTACAACAAAAATTTAAAAAGAAAAGCTAAATTTTTACAAGTTCATGATCACATGCCATAACGGAACATTCTTAGAGCTGTCATTGACAGAGGTCCATCTGTTTTTGCATTTGTTGGCAAATATCTATTATCACTCAGTTAATGTGCTTTTTCTTACAATGTTCACTAGTTTTGGTGATGTTGGATTAGTAAAACTGTCTGGAGGGAACTGGCAAGGCTGTAATTGGGTCCTGCCCAACCATGTCTGGTACAGTCTCTCAGTGACGATTGCCATGATGATAAGCTAGGTGATTACAATGAGATCTGCGTCTGTTGGTTCTTTGGTGTCCTGGGTTTCTTCTGGTCTAGCCTCATGTCCTTCTTCCCAAGGGGCTGAGCTGAGCCCAGCTGGTGCCGACAAGGAATGCGGTGTGAGGGTTTTGCCCAGGCCTTGGTATCGACCCTTGGGTGATGCTGGGTTGGACAAGCTCTCTGTGGCAGCATCCTGGGAACCCGCAGCAAGAAGGCCAGATCGTTCACCGTCATTCTGCGCCTCATCAAAGTAGGACTTCCTTGGACGACCCAACACAGTTCTCCCTGTCATTGAAGAAAACAAAAATGACTAAACACAGTATTCTATCTGTGTACAGGAGAGAAGAAAATAAACGTGCTTACAATACACAGCAGATGTAAAAGTACACTACCAGTAGTCAGGATGCACTCACCAACATTGCGGACTTGTTCAGAAATATCTGCTCTGACATCTGAGATGTCCCACATGGCCAAGAAGGAGTCAAAACAAGAGCCCTCCTCAGCCTCCTGGATGTAAGGCTTGTATGTGAAGCTGAAGTGATGGGCAATGGCTGCTAGAAACATCTCCACACATATGATGAAATCCTGAAGGAAATAGGGGTTTGGCAATCAAGAGACTAAGTACATAAAATACAAAATCTACATAGTAAATCATGAAATTCTATCTATTATGTACATTCAGTTAGCCATAGATGTTTAATGCCACGTTTTTAAGTCATAGTTCTACCTGTAAGCCAGTTGCTACAGCCTCCACACTTTGCCAGTCCCATGTGCGTTTCTCTGAAATCACCCCGACTTTCACCAGCAAAGCAATGAAAACAGCTTGCCTGAGTTCGCAAAAGAAAATGTAAGAAAATCTCAACACTGCATCTTTCACAAAATCTGATGCATCAGTGTCTCTGTGAAGCAAGAGACTGCAAGCATATACAGTACAGGCCAAAAGTTTGGACACACCTTCTCATTCAATGCGTTTTCTTTATTTTCATGACTATTTACATTGTAGATTCTCACTGAAGGAATCAAAACTATGAATGAACACATGTGGAGTTATGTACTTAACAAAAAAAGGTGAAATAACTGAAAACATGTTTTATATTCTAGTTTCTTCAAAATAGCCACCCTTTGCTCTGATTACTGCTTTGCACACTCTTGGCATTCTCTCGATGAGCTTCAAGAGGTAGTCACCTGAAATGGTTTTCACTTCGCAGGTGTGCCTTATCAGGGTTAATTAGTGGAATTTCTTGCTTTATCAATGGGGTTGGGACCATCAGTTGTGTTGTGCAGAAGTCAGGTTGGTACACAGCCGACAGCCCTATTGGACAACTGTTAAAATTCATATTATGGCAAGAACCAATCAGCTAACTAAAGAAAAACAAGTGGCCATCATTACTTTAAGAAATGAAGGTCAGTCAGTCCGGAAAATTGCAAAAACTTGAAATGTGTCCCCAAATGGAGTCGCAAAAACCATCAAGCGCTACAACGAAACTGGCACACATGAGGACCGACCCAGGAAAGGAAGACCAAGAGTCACCTCTGCTTCTGAGGACAAGTTCATCCGAGTCACCAGCCTCAGAAATTGCAAGTTAACAGCAGCTCAGATCAGAGACCAGATAAATGCCACACAGAGTTCTAGCAGCAGACCCATCTCTAGAACAACTGTTAAGAGGAGACTGCGCCAATCAGGCCTTCATGGTCAAATAGCTGCTAAGAAACCACTGCTAAGGAGAGGCAACAAGCAGAAGAGATTTGTTTGGGCCAAGAAACACAAGGAATGGACATTAGACCAGTGGAAATCTGTGCTTTGGTCTGATGAGTCCAAATCTGAGATCTTTGGTTCCAACCGCCGTGTCTTTGTGAGACGCAGAAAAGGTGAACGGATGGATTCCACATGCCTGGTTCCCACTGTGAAGCATGGAGGAGGAGGTGTGATGGTGTGGGGGTGTTTTGCTGGTGACACTGTTGGGGATTTATTCAAAATTGAAGGCACACTGAAGCAGCATGGCTACCACAGCATCCTGCGGCGACATGCCATCCCATCCGGTTTGCGTTTAGTTGGACGATCATTTATTTTTCAACAGGACAATGAGCCCAAACACACCTCCAGGCTGTGTAAGGGCTATTTGACCAAGAAGGAGAGTGATGGAGTGCTGCGGCAGATGACCTGGCCTCCACAGTCACCGGACCTGAACCCAATCGAGATGGTTTGGGGTGAGCTGGACCGCAGAGTGAAGGCAAAGGGGCCAACAAGTGCTAAACACCTCTGGGAACTCCTTCAAGACTGTTGGAAAACCATTTCAGGTGACTACCTCTTGAAGCTCATGGAGTGAATGCCAAGAGTGTGCAAAGCAGTAATCAGAGCAAAGGGTGGCTATTTTGAAGAAACTAGAATATAAAACATGTTTTCAGTTATTTCACCTTTTTTTGTTAAGTATATAACTCCACGTGTTCATTCATAGTTTTGATTCCTTCAGTTAGAATCTACAATGTAAATAGTCATGAAAATAAAGAAAACGCATTGAATAAGAAGGTGTGTCCAAACTTTTGGCCTGTACTGTATTTCAAAGAAAGCACTGAAAACCCACATTATTTTAAAGATTAAGCTATGAAGGAGTATCAGTCACATTAGTGGTAAACACTGCTATGAATGACCGTGCAAGTTCAGAAATACAACTATGTGAGTGACATTTTAAGTTTGAGCGCACTGATAATTACCAGAAAGAGACAAAAACCACCAGTTTGACACACAAGAACTTTCCCACTGGTTTGATTGGGGCAAGTTCTTCTCTCAGGGCCCTGTAGAACAACACCAGGCAGTACATGGCAAACTGGGATTGGCAGAAAGAAGGAGAAAGAGAGAAGAGTTGGTTGAGAGGCAGGATACTTGCCTTTCTAACTTGAGTTTTCCTTATATTTTAACATGCTTGCAAGCTAATTTCTGGCCCCCAATTGAGACAAAAATCCACTTAAAAATAAGTACGATCATTACCAACTGTGATATATTGTTGAAGATAACCAGGTACGTCCAGGCATTTTTTGAACTAAAATTGCCTTCATCATACACCCCACACAGCTGACAGATCCTAGAAGACAAGAACAATCACAACAGAGATCCACATTATGAATGTCATGCTGTTGTTGATATTCACTGACATAACTGAGCATCATGATCCACATTAAGTGTGTAAAGGCCACATCACACTTACAAGGCGATCACTGTTGTCACTGGTCTTACGACTGTGTACTGCAACACTCCAAGCTTGCATCTCAGTAGTAAAACCCTGTGGAGAATTTATGATTGAATAATATTTGCATTGATTATGCAACAGCTACCTTGCTGCTTAAATTTTTGTAGTTCTTGAGCACATCTCTGACATGTCGACAGTATCAAAGGGGTGATTTTGCATGCTTGATTTTTTTTTTCTTTTTTTTTTCGCAAGAGCACACTTGTGTAAAAACTAGTTTGATTACATGAATAAATATTGTTAACCCCAACACTGACTAAGACACTACGATAACATGACTTACTGGTAAAGCTGACCAATGTGGTTGAAAACATAGCAGACAATGTGTGATAATGTGGTTTAATCACACAGCAACAGAAATTCATATGTAAACTCACTCTCCCATTGGCCACGGGGGGCAGCAGCAGAGAGGAGGCAGGTGTTTCTGCTGTTCCTGGACCTCCAGCATTAGCACCAGGCTGGGATACTGGTTTCCCAGATAGTTAAGCAAGAAAGTCATGAAGTTGTAGATGACATAGGCCTCATAGCACTCTCTGCATGTGTCCACATAAATTGCTATATTGGGGTATTTCAATGCAATCCACTGCAAGGCAAAACAGAGAGGGCAAGGATGACGAGATGAGTAAAAATCAAAGAAGCTTAACTGAAAAAAGCATTTTGTACAAGAGAATCACCTAAAACAGAAGCCACATTACAAGAGCAAAGATCATTTACAGTTGACACAAAAGTGCATTCCTTGCTCTGTAAAAAAAAAAAACAAACAAAAAAAAAAAAAAAACTGTGTAGAATCAGAAACATGATTCCAGTAGTAGCATCACCAGATGTACAAGTGACCTCTAATGCCTCAGTACTTCCAAACAATATAATGTAATACTGTACATGTGCTGCCTGTTCTTGAATACCACACACAACTCACACTGTCCAAGCTGTAGATGGGGACCATCCATAATATCCTGCAGTAAATAAATAGACAGTCAATAAAACAGGCAATAAACTTATTAGACTATTTTTCATGGCTGATTTGTACCAATGTTAAAACAGGCTGCCTTGCTGACTTCCTCACCTGATAATGGGTTTCTGAAGCTCAGGCTGGGTGTAGTGCACCAAATGCTGGAGGATGCCCCATAATGATATGGGTATGGTCATGAAGACAAATATCCCCGCAATGAACCATGCTTTGTTATGAGTGCCAACCTGAAAGGCATTGTGTTGAGAACAGTTAACTCTATCGCTTTGGTAGCCATAACAGTCACAGAGAGTAAAACATTAACTAATCAGAATGAACGAGATAATTTAACAGTAGAGGATATGCTTTAGCCATATGTTACATCTGGGGAAGCCTATAATTTGGCTGTTTCACCTATGGACTGAGCTCTCATACCCAGGCTAGCCAAACAAATCATCGATGTAAATTAAAGGTAAAATCTAGACCAAAACCAAAACAATGAAACACGACAATCAGACATTTGGATTACAACTGACCCCCGACTTCTGCAGCTCCCAAATGCACAGGGGCAAGACGACTAATAACAACAAAATGTAGAGTAAGACGACCAAAGGCCGGATCCATCTTCTCCAGTTCCCACAGGTACAGGGCATCTTGGACAAGAAGCTCTCAAGCTTTCCAAGCTGGCCAGTCTGACTGACCAGCAACTTGATTGGGATAAGTTAATAAGTCAACACTTCTTGCTAAGTCCTGCTAACGCTCAACACATCTAGCTTCGCAATACTGAGCGGCCAAACTCTCAGTGCACCTCAAAGTAGTGCGACCCAAACGGTAGTTCAGTAACGCTCATGTACTTCACTATTTCATTCATAAAAAATACACAGCTGCTGGTTAAGTATGAGCCCAAAAGACAGGCAATTTATCAAGCTAGTTTGCTAACGTTAGCTGGTCAGCTGCTTCATGTAAACAACCCGTGACAATGTCCCATGCTGTCTCTCTCGCTTTACGTACACCAAGACAATAGCTATCCGCTTAAAACAATGAAATACAGCCCCACGATTAAGTATCAACCAGCTAAATATACATAAAAGTGTCTTTGTAGCCGATTCGCGTTAACAGCTGAAAGTTTTCAAACAAGTAAACGCTGATTTCAGGTGTACTTCCTGTTGGCTTCAGAGCTCCTCCCGCCTACATGCCGTCTGATTGGTTGATACTAATGAATCTGCATGTGGTGACGCGTGTTGTGTTCAGGGTCTCATCGGGTGGCGGCTAGTTTGGTTGCTCTGCAGTGTCATCGGCCGCCGTGCGCGATGCCCACTTTGGCCACGAGATGGCAATGTGAATTAGGAATTGATAGATTTTCAACCTGAGACACTGAAATGATTTCCCATTCAGACAAAGATTTGGTGTTGATGCACACATGTGAATTATGACTTCTAAAAATATGTATTTTTTTTCTCAAGCAATAATTTTAAAATGATGTGATCCACACTGTCTTAACCATAAAAACAACCCTTACTGTTTGCTGTTCATGCTGTGAGTCATTTCACCTTCCCTGTTGATCTTACAGATCACAGTTTGCTCTTGTTCTTGTTTCTAAAAGCATTTGCATTTTGGCTGGGTCTGTTTTACCAGTTTTCCAAATTACCTCTGTTTGCCTTAAATGCTGCTTGCAAATCAATTCCAAAGAAACGAGAGACTCATGAAAGATTTTAAAAGTCTCTCTAAGGCCTGCAAAAGCTTTCATAATACTGCAAGCCATCTGAGGAAAATTAGAAACATGAAATTATGTTCAGCAGTCCTAAAGAGAAATGTTTCATATTCACTGTTATGCATGTAGACATTAAGGAACTGAAAATACAGAAGTCTAAACATCCACTCCTAAAAGATGGCAGATCTGCTTGTCTTTGTTGTATATATATATTTTTAAATAATAATGATAACAATAATCTGTATGCACATTTTCCTCAGTTTGATCCTGATATCTTTTAGAATTAAACAGTAATAAACAGGCTTGGATCTATTGAACTAGAAACCAACACCTTAATTTAATAGTGTACACAATTGTTTTTGCTCCAGCTGCATACTCTCAAAATTTTTGTTTCTACTTTTAAAAGTGAATTATTCATTAATCATATTGAAAATTTTTGACTGAAATGTCAAAGATCAGATTAAAAAAATCATGTGAATTCTGTTTTTAAGGTTTCCTCTTGAAGGTTTTGTAGGGTTCAATCCACACGGACTTCTGAGGGTCTGTGGGCCTACGAAGAAATTCATATTTTTGTATTTTGTGTTGTTGTTCTGTTTATTTAAAACCGACTACTTTCCATGATTCTTTGCAACCCAGGATGACAACGATGATGATCCTTGCATCCATCCTTGCATGTTTGTATTGAATCTGTTAAAAGAGACAAGCAGTTTATATATATTATACAATATATACATAACCAAGCAAGCTGCATCATATTTATAATGTCAGAAGCTGCATGACACTGAATGGCCAATATCCAGTTTCTAGTAGAAGGTACACATTGGTGTGATTTCTCCACCTTCAAAAATTAACATTACATTCAGTTGCGTATAATCTTCATATAACACAATAGATGTTAGCATCTTCTATGAATTTAGTTTTAGGCTTTGGACAGCTGTTCTTTTTAGCAAAAGTTTCTCACAGTCAAACCGTGAATCATGACAAAATTGCAGCTTGCACTCGTTTACAACCTTTTGTGTTCTACCTCAATTACGTTCATAGTGATGGCAAGAATTTCTAATGATGTAATACATGGACTTGGCTCCCTGTGGGAACCTTTCCATGATGAGGTCAAATGCTCTATTTGACTGGCTTGTAAAACAAAATAAATGTCATCCATAACTTCTCAGTGAACTGAGTCTGAAAAGGTTTCCAGGTTTCTGTGATATTTTTCATTCTATCAAAATATGACATGGAGAAAGTAATCAAAAAGAACTTGGAATTTCCTCTTACCTCTCTCTGCTGCTTTTGTTTGGTGTGTGTGTGTGTGTGTGTGTGTGTGTGTGTGTGTGTGTGTGTACACGTGTGTGTACGTGTGTGTGTGTGTGTGTGTGTGTGTGTGTGTGTGTGTGTGTCTTCCTGTAAAATGAGGGGAGGCAGAACTTTCCTTTCTATTGCACCATATCTGCACTGCCCCACAGTCACAGAAATCACTGGTTGTTGCGGGACAGATTGTTCATGAATTTTGAATTGATCCTTTTGGCTTTTATGAATTAGAAATAGTCTTTGCCACAAGTTCTGCGAGAGAGTGCCATGGTGGATAGCTTGGAGGGGTTGCCATGCAAAATGGCATACAGAGTACAGCCATGTAAGGGCAGAGTAGATAAACATATGCTCTGTTTGATCAGACCCAAAACATATTTTAGCATAAAGGATGTGACGTCCACCATATCCCACTGAATCATAGTCTTAACTGTAGAGTGTAGCAATCCATATCTGCCTTGCAGCATACACATATAAAAAGGGGTAACCTGAAAAGAATAGGTATAAGCAGGTATAAAGAATAATATAATCAATGCACAACAATGTCTGATTCCTGACTAGAGATAATAGATGCTGGATCAACCAATGTGGGCCTCCTTTGTCAAGAGAATACATAAGTCTACAATAATTCACAGATTCCTTTTTTTTCCTGCCGCTGTTCTAAGTATTAGGAAATGTTTAAATTTCCCTGAACAATAACACAAGAAGAATGAAATACAGTAGATGTCTTCTTGAGAGGCACTGCAAAGTGATGCAGCATGAACGTAAACCATAGGAAACCAATTCCTGTGAGTTATAGCTATATGTAGCTTAAAGTTTCTTAAAGTGTTGGTTGGGACCCCAAAAACCCTGCTCTTTTCAGCAACATGGCCCCACTGTGTGACACTGAACACACTCGCTTTGGGTGCTGCTCAAGGGGTCCTGGTGTAAGCTGTTACTGGTCTATGACTAACCGTGTTCAGAGGCCCAGACTGGCTCTGCCATTTACAGTGAGCTTCCTAATCGTGAGGCTGATGATGGGAAGAAGGCGTTCCTGTCTAGTGTCTAACTGTTTTCTGTCAGGAAGCATTCCCTACTGCCACACGAATTACACTTACTGGCTCACATAAATACACAGTATAGAGCTGCTTCAATTAAAGGAACAGTTCACCCAGTCTATCCTTCCAAAATGTTACTGTGTGATTTGGCAAGGTTTACAAAAATGGCACATCTAGAAACATGTTTGTATAACTATACTTATGCAGACTTAATACAAACTCAGTGGCCACTTTATTAGGTACATGTGCACAAGCTAATCCAATCCAATACACATGTTCTACAATAAAGTTTACTTTTCTGATGCCTATAATGCTGAGGTTTTCTTTTTGTCACAGTAATAGAGGTGTTCGTTCTATTCTATGTTTGGCTTTGAGCTCATAGTTAGTGCTGCTGTTGAATTGGACTGCATTTTATTGAGAGGTGTTTCTAATATTCTGTCCCCCTCATGTATCTAAAATGGGACGACAAAAAATTAGAAACACCTCCCAATATAATGTACTCCAGTACAGGACATCTGCAAACTACAACCTTAGTAATAAACATATAATTAAATTTACACATTCTCCACAATGTCAAGAAAAACTAAGTATTATAAACTTTGTTAAAAGGTAGAATTTATGGCAGAGCTGTTGCACTGAACTGCATTAGATTTTACAGGTGGACCCAATGAAGTGGTCACAGGGCTATACTGTATTTACTGTTTTAAATATGTTTGAATTATTTCCACTGATTTCTTTCTCTCCCTAATATTTAACATTAACCGAAATCTAACAGTAATTTCAACCCTAAAGAGTTTTCCCATGTGCCTCCATCCAGATAGTTTACATCTGTACACCCCTAACCCCCGATATTGTCCCCAGTGACTTTGAATTACCCCATGTACCTGTGTCAGTGTTTTTGGGAAGAGTTGTTGTTGTTGAGTTCATATTTTAATTTTTGATTTGGTTGGTTTGATTTTTGGTTTGAGCACAACAAAACAATATGCATCCAGGCCCATTGCTTTGGGTGCCAGGAGACAGAGACGGCCGCAGCAGACTAGATACCTTGCAATATAATGCAGGACCTATGAGGAAGGATAGCTTGCACAAGGGGTTCCTTTAACAACAACTCCTCCCTAAATGCAACAACTGTAGATGTGGATGATGGAGCAGTACTTCAGCAGCAAGTATAATTTTAATGCTAAGGGAATATTGCTTAATGAGTCTGGAGTGAAAGCAGAGCCTTCATCTGTTGACCTGACTTAGCAATGCAGAAAATGCCTATTTTACATCTTTGAGTGGCGCCATGTTAGCCTCTCTGAGGAGCTATTCCCCTCAGATAGGAGATAAATATTATATTCCCATATTCCCATCAGGACTATGTAATTCTGTTATTGTCTGGACCCAGTTCTTAAAGATATCTCTTGACACTGGATGCTGTATGGCATGGATATACTTTCCAAATACCATGAGAATCAACCAGATCACTCAAATTTGTCCTTCAAGTTTGATTTCGGGCACAGTGGCGACCAAGTGCAACCTTTTTCTATGCATTGCCCCAAAATACTTCACAATACAATAATACTTCAGCTTGATCTGAAATAGAAAAAAAAAATACAAAGAACACAAAGAACCCAGATGGAGTGATGTCTACAGTACAGCAAAGAAATACAGCAAAGAAAAAAAATTCTTCTTCTGTTGTAGTATTCAGTCCATATTTTTAGCTTGCTTGCATATATTCCAACCAGTTCATATTTACTGAAATCTTCTAATCAAATTAATGCAGGTTTCACTCTTAATGTGCTGTAAACATCATCAGTGAGAATGGGAACAGAAAGCAATGATGTAATGCTCTTGTTTCACAGTGTAAAGTGCGTTGTACAGACATCCTTTATTGCCTTTGCCATGGACAGTGATTGGTCCTCAGCTTGTTTAGTAACAACCAAAGAAGAGCCCTGGCATAAGTCACCCTGCTCTAAATAAGCTGTACACGGAGGAGCACTTTGGACCTTTGAGGTCCTCTGTTATTTGCTTTTGAGCTTTATTCAATTCACTGCTGGCGAGAAACAAGGTTCCCACCAAATTCCACAGAGCTAAAACCATCCTGTTTCTCTCTCTCTCTCTCTCTCTCTCCCTCTCTCTCTCTCTCTCTCTCTCTCTCTCTCTCTCTCTCTCTCTTTCTCTCTCTCCCTCTGTGTCCTTCTCTCCCATTTTGCTCTTTGATTTTCCTGAATAGCACGATTATGTCCCATGTTATTTTTGTTATTACATGTTATATCTTGGCAACAACAGTTCTGAGTTGTGAGTGGAATTCAGTGTTTATTGAGGCTTACTAGAACCCAGCTGATATGAAATATGACGTGGTTTCATATGAGGGATATGGAACAGTTTCATAAAGATTATGACCTATCTGAGACTTATCGCCAACCCACCGAAACAAATAACAAAGTGACTGGATAAAGCCATGGTTCTTATACTTTTCTGTTGCTCTTGGGGCTTTTCAAACTGTGTCTGGGATTACATGGCTCTGGTAATTGTCTTTTTATGAGAGGGCTAGACAGAACATACTCCTGGATTAATGAGGCACTTGGCCACAGCCAAATAGAAGCTGAATTAAAAGACGTTGCCACAAACTCAGCACTGATGCAAGCAGCACTTTATTTAATCCATTACAAACACTCTCACCAACACAGGTTGTTACCTGGGCAAAGACATATTTCTCAAAATGCATTTTTAATTAAATAAAGCAACACTTGCATCAAGGCTTTTCGGTGACTTCTCATGATTCAACTATATTTACAAACACAGATGATCCTATACATGATCCGGGATAACTTCCAAGCCAAGACATAGCTCAAAGATGGATAAATAACAGTCGGATTATTCTTCCAGAGATCTTATTTCGGCAACACAGACGACAAGTGAGTTATATGGATTAAATTCCCACCGTCTGTTCAAGCTGTTCACATCCTCTCCACTGACATGAGCAACCCTAAGGGCTCAGTTGCCAAGCGGGTCACAGTGCACTTCAAATCACTCCCAGGCGCCTCTTTCTCACAGACACAGATGAAAAACAGAGGGGGGCCCTTCACTTCCCAAAGAGACCAATATTTGAAGCGGGGTGAAATAAACCTCCATTTTCTTACAGTGGAGATGATTGTACTCGTTTAGAAATTAATTTATTAGTATAAGCAGCAGCACTAACATGAGAATAATGTTTTAAACCAATGACACCGAACATATAATTGCATGAATACAGTCCTCTATAGGTTATTATGAATCTCTTCTGTGAATAGTGGTAAAATAATATTGTACTGATAGGGCAGACAGTCTGGCCTGCTGTACATAGTGTGCAAAACACTCCAACTGAAGAAGTGCAAGTAATTATACACACAAGTACACATGTGCACACACACACACACACACACACTCACGCACACACAAACACACAAATAGTACATGTATTCACATATCAGATAGTAGGCGTATAAGGTAAGGTAGCATGTTTCTTTGGTAGCTGACATAATTCCCATTCTAACAACATAATTCTACCATCGCTCTCAGCCTCCTGCCTCTGGCATAACAAAAGTACAGCATTCAATATACAATAATTACTTTGATCAAAACAGCACACTTTATAAAAGTGGATACTATGTGGATTACAGGAGCATATTTCTAACAACCCCGCAATAATGGCATTTTTTAGTTTTTAATGTTGTGGAAAATTCACAGTGTTGTGGGAAAAATACTTAATTTGTGTCCTTTTTTGTTTTCCTTTGTGTATACTTTTAATTGTAGTACTTCATGTCTGCTTTTTGTTTATCATATGCTCAGAATATAGGGTGCAGAGTTGTACCTTATCCCCTAAAGAGTAAAACTCCATACTTTCTTTTCTGACAGGGTACCCTTGTATATTTGGAGACTGGACAAATCTTTAATATTTGTATTGCAAACTTGAAGACTAGACAGTATGAATGAATGTTGCTCATACTAACCAAAAATTATGTTTGACAATCCTTGGATGCTCAAGGTGATGAAAAGCACCTTTTCATTCAGAAGGATTCTTTATTTCTCTCTCTTTAATAAAGTAATATGGAACATTATTTTACATTTTGAGGACTAGCGGTGGGAGTCAAACGCCAGGCAAACCGATTGCAAAATATTCTTCTAATTATACCAGAAGTAGCTCAATGAATAATGAATGTGAGTAATACACTGTAAAACTACTAGCATCTCTGATGGAGAATGAAATGCTGCTTGAGTCAGTGACATGTGCTTTTCTGTTCCGTGCCGTCACAGAGTAGCGTGGGCGAACTCCTGGGGATAGCGCATACTCTTCTCCCATCATCCCCTCTGACAGTGAGCAGTCTGCTTTTCCTTCCTGTGGCTTATGCGTCCTTCCCAGCAGTGTTGGCCTCCATAAGAATAGCACGCTTGGCTACTGATTGAGGGTAATTTATAGTCACCTTTCAGCTACATCCAGTTAAAGAGTCTTGCCTTCCTTTCGCTCTCATCCCCCTCTCCTCCCTCCTCTCTCAAGCTACAGCATCACTATCCTCAGGTGTTGGAATAGGAATAGGAATTAGTTTGTTTTGAGAGGCCAGAGCAACTGTACACCAAACCCATTGTCTGTGCCTTTTAACTCCACTTCCTCATGCATCCGCTTCAGGCTTTGGATGTGGCCTTCATGGTCCTTGGGATGCATACATGTTGTCTGTAAAGAGTCATTCTTATATGTGTTTGTGGTGAGAACTGAATGCTGATGCATTTTAAAAAGCTGGCTGGGTATAATGAGAGTTTGTCCACAGGGAGTCAAAGTCCATGGGTGAGCGGTCAGTCACTGTCTTTCCGGATGCTACGGTCAGTGTGGAGGTTGTTAGGCTCGGGGCTTTTACACTGGATACTAGTACCGTTCATGTGTCCATTGCTGGTTAACTGTTGGTCAGAGTAGCACCAGCAGCACAAACAAGACTAAAAAGACATGGCAGAAGAAGAAAAAGAGAAATGTTTAAACATGGGGTGAAAATGTATAGCTTAATTCATCTGCAAATTTTTCCTAGAATTTTTTCAAGATCGAAAGCTATCTCCTGGTTTTCTCATCCCCGAAATCGCAACAGGCAGAACTGGGGCATGGTTTATCTCCAGCCCAGGTCGCTGTGACAGACATTTTCAGTAAGTGACCTCAGCCAGTAAAATGTGTACATAAATCACCAGTCTGCTTTACATTTTCCTTATGGAATGTCATCAGCACCAGAGCCTCCGAGTCGTGGGCAAAGGGCTGAGTTCACTGTTTGTTTAACTGGCGAGACTAACGCAGAGGCTTTTTAGACATGGTCTGTGTGTACGTGCCTGTGTGTGTGTTTGTGAGTGCATACATATATCCATCTGGTACAAATGGAAATGTACTATACCTTGAAGCAGTTTTTGAACTTCTTGCTGACAAAGTAGAGGATAATCGGGTTTATGCAGGAGTTGACTGTTGCAAGGTTTATACTGAAGTAATCAAGGACCAACAGGAAACTGAAAACAAAAGCAAAGTCTATCATTATTATTTTGGCATAGAGTACCACTTAATTTCAACCTTCCTGGGGCACGAGGGAGGCAGTCCTCCACAATCAGCCTGTCATCGATGTTGAGTGAAAACCTCAAATTTCCCAAATGTCAGCTTAAAATAATGAAACAAAGCTTGTCTGTTGTGCATTTCTGAGTTTATCCAATAGAGTTTGAAAAGGTTTCAAAAGCCATATCATTGCAGAATTTTATCAACCAATAGCGTAACGGACAATCTTTCAGTCAAATTTAAAGCATTAAAATCACCATAAGTGGAGCTACAGCACATGCACTGTTCACTTTTCGGCAGGGCTGTTCATGGACCTTTGAGTTTCTCCTTAATTTAAGATTTAATCTTCCTGTCATTCTGTTTGTGTTTGTTTATATTGCTAACTCACTTGAGCAAGTCACAGCGGTCCACGTCGTTCTGGGAGTAGACCGTCCTCTTGAGAATCCTACTGAGGTGCAGCGGGAACCAGCACAGAGCAAAGATGAGAACGAGACAGAAGACCGCCTTGGCCACTTCCCTTCTCTGCAGACAAAAACAACAGATTATAGATTAACGGTAAGATGGCCAAAGAGGGAACAAACACTTTTAACTGAGACAGTCTTAACTAGTTTGTTTAACTCCCTCAGAAAGTTGAGTTGCATCATACTGGTCATGCAACGTCTGTGAGGCATTTTCTAATCTTTCACAGGAAAAACTCTTGTTTGCTTTAGGCTGAATAAATACCTTTCATAGGAAAATAGAAGGTTCACCAAATTGAAAGCAGAGTTATAGTGTTACTAGTGCATGTTTCAGAAGAGAGTCTAACCTGTTTGAGGTGCTCGCTGAGGGCTATTCGGAGGCTGCCGTTCCTGTGATTGAGCATCTCGCAGGTCATCAGAGTGTAGAAAAAAGCTGTGCAGGCCAGCGGCACACAAAAATAGAAGCCAAACAGCCACCAGTCCTTTACATCCTTGTAGTACTGCAGGGAAACAAGCACACATGATAGAGTATGCCATTTAAACAGACACAACCTGCCAGTTACACTACAAAAACTCAAAATCATACCAAACCAGATACCAGATAGTTTGACTAGAAATAAGACAAATATTCTTGGTAAGATTTTGAGTTTTTGCAGTGAGAGATACTGATTTATGACCAGAGGCTTCCAGGTGTTATAATAATAATTACCAAAACTGAACTTGACCCACACTTAAACTCCTATAACCACTACATATGTTTACATCATAATTACACTGTTTGTATGAGCATCTGGTTCTACACAGCTGTAATGAATTATATGTATATTTCAAAGTTACTTTTTAAATAAAGCACCAAATAAAACAAACTATAAAATATTTTCTGTGCAAAACAATAATACAAATTTTAAAAGTGCATTATGTTAAGCTGCACTGAGGTGAGGACTCTGAGAAGATGAGAAAAAATGAGAAAAAACACACACAAAAACCAACAACAACAACAACAGAATAGCCTAAGCACAAAATTTGAAGGCCTATCTCACTGATAAATTATGTGCGTATTTCACATTTTCTGTTAGTTGAGTCTTCACTTCAGTCAGCCCTAAATTCTGCATATTGCACCTTGTCTGGCCAAGCATGCAGCCCAAAATACAAGACTATGTGTGTCTGGTAAACAAATGTTTCCTCAGAAGAAAATGTGCTATTTAGTTGCCTCATTTACAGGAAGGCTGAGTTGAAATCATGCCGCTGGGTTAGTTCACATGGCCCAGACCTCAGCATTGTTCTGCCAAAATGTGAGATAGTGGCATACTCCCGCTTTCAGCATGTGGGATAGATATGCACATGTGGCTCAGCTTTAGGCCCCCATACATCAGGCCTCAGTAATTACTCTTTGCCTGCAATCAATTATGTTCTCCAAGCATGCGAAAAAGGCCGCAAACACCAATCATGATGTCCTCAAGAGGAGTGAATGAAGAAATCCGTTTTTTGCAAGATTTTTTTAAAAAATATTTGTGAACATTTTGTCAGGCGCATCCAAAGATTTCAACCTGTTTATATGATAATTTTGTTATGTATTCATAGTGGTTCAAGCAGTATTTATTGCAGCTAATGGAGTTTGCTGACATGACGACACTGGGAAAGCTATAATATTTAAGACTAACAGCACATCTAATCATGCTGCTCATCAGGTAAAAACACTAGTCAGCTATGCAGACTGAGGCTGTATAACCTCCAGCCTAACAATACATCGTTTTGAGATTATGTAATACTGACATGAACCTGTAGTGTCACTTTAAGTAGTCCGACAGCAGGTGGGTTTCCTATCTCTGCGTCCGATAATGTTTTGTCTATTTTTTTTTTTTTTTTTTTTTTTTTTCAAAACTCAACAGTTCCTCAGCATGAGTGCCTTGACACAATGTACTGTGCAGCACATCTTGGCCTGTGAATAAGCAAAACACTGCTCGAGTGCAAGCTCCTTATCCAAAAAGACAAGAAAAGGATGATAACATACCAACATGAAGTCACTCTTTGGGTTAAGCATGCAGGTGCGTATGGTTTTATTCCTGTAGGTGAAGCTGACCATGTCGAAGCCAATGGCCTCTGGCACTGCCAAAATGACTGACAGTATCCAGACGCAGACGATCTCTATGGCTGTCAGCAAGGGGATGCCCACTCCCTGAACTCTGCTCCACGATGCAACTGCTCTGTATCTGTGACAGACAGACAGACAGAGTGAGGCAGAACGCGTGCTGTCGAGCAGACTACTTGGATGACATACACTAGATAAAACCTAAAAGATCCCTTTGAGTCACTGTAGCAACAAGGAATATATCACTTTGAGTCACTCATTAAATATATGATAATATAACTAGGCAAAGTTATCGCCTAGATTTCTTTGTCTTTGCAGCTGCACTGACTGATTAAGCTAACACCATTGTGTTTATGCATGGCAGTACACCAAACACAACAAACTGCACAGTCAGTAAAGAATATCAAAATGTTAAGATTTAATGAAGAGAGATGATCAATTGTTTATTTTAAAAATCTAATATTTATATTTTTGTGAAGCCTCCAAACAAACTGGCCCATGTTGGCAGAGGGGTCTGTCTGTTGGCTTGTGTTTCCCATGCACTGAATACTTGTTTGCTTGTTTGTTTCATTAATGGAAACCACTTGTCGAAATGTTTTAGTAAAATCCTGCATCAAGATTTTATGGCAAAAACAATATATTTTTCATGACACATTTGAATTTCTCTGTCGAACAACATGGCGGCATTTATATTTTACTAAGTGGTAATGTATCCACCTTTTTCTCTTCCTCCAACATTGAAAGGAGACACAGCAGACTCAAGTACTTTCATAATACACACACAAAGATATGCCACACATTTCCTGAAAACAAATTGAGAGCATCTGCTCTTGAACACAACTGAGCAGTGTTATAGTCTTTTTTTCTTTCTTTCTTTCTGTCTCTCTTTTTTTTTTTCTCATAATAGAGGTCATTAAATATGTCTGCCTTGTTGAACCTTGGAGCCCAATCAGAGCAGGCTTGGCAACCTCTTATCTCGAAGGTTATGTCTCCTAGTGTACACAGTGAGATGAAGCTGCGCCTGAACAACTTATGATCATTATTTATTCATCATTAGGGAACCACTAGAAGGTACTATTGAAAAAAAATCTTGTCAGTTAAAAATCCATGATGCGATAGTCGCTATCAAAACATTTGTGAATATTAACATCATATGTATAGTCAGTGCTTATAATATACACAGCATGTTAAATGTATGGATGTTTCATTGGCTCAAAATAATTTCATCAAAGAAGGCCAATACTTATTTGTTTATGGCCATGCCAATAAAGCATCATTGACTTCAACTGAATCAAAGTGAGCTATTACCAGCAATTAGTGTCAGATGGGTGCAGCACAAAAGAACGAGAGAGATTGATAACTTTCCAGAGTTCAATCTTCCTGAAAAGGAGCATCATACTGGTAATTTCTTCCTGTTGTTTTCATTTTAATCAAATAAAGAGACGAATTCGTCTGTGAGGTATTTGTTGTAACTCATCTCCACATGTCAATGAGGAGAAAAGGGAAACATTTGTTTTGGATTAATCAAGAACAATGGCCCCTTTGCGCCAACTGAAAGATGCTTTGGTCGACTGTCCAGACAAGAGGAAGCTGCCCGCCTTCTGAAGTTTTGTCCAGCAGGATCTGATTTTTTTGAAAAAGCCTAGGTTGGTAACACCATGGATTCTCAGTGTACACTCTGTGCAACAGAAGAGGTTAAAAGCCATGATTTTACAGGGCCATGTGAATGTGCAGTGGGGATGCATGTGTGAAAGAAGACATACGTATAAAGTCATCTAAACTGTATGAGGAGGCCACTGATAGTGAATTAATTCAGTAAAATGTTATTATGAATTAATATCCAGCTGAACTGAGCTACATCATAGCCAGCTAATTCTTTATTTTGATAAACAAAGAACAGGAATTTAGTCAAAACATTGAATTTATGTAAGGCATAAAGCTAAAGTTGGCACTGACCTGTCCACACTGAGGGCACAGAGGTTGAGCACGGTGATACCAACAGAGGTTTTCTGCAGAAAGGGCACCAGCTTACACAGACACAGGCCAGCGACGCTGCTGTCAAACGGCCAGCGTGAGGCCAGGAGCTGGTGGAGAAATAATCAACACGTTACTGTCAAACTAACACACAACTCCAAGGAATTCAGTATTTGTTGTAGCTACTGAATATGCATCACTTTACTGACATTCATAACTGTCAATAGATACTATAACTGTTTAATGTTTTTACACCACCAGTACAGAGAGTAACACTTGGTTTTAAAGGATTTGTTGTTAGGGAGCTGATGATTAATCTTTGTTTACTGAATGCTCACCATGGGATGAACATCCTTACTATCTATTTATGGATATTTCACAGCTGCTTGGTCAAATCCACATCAAAAGCCTTTCATCAGTGCCTTGATGTTAGTGTGAGAGCAGTCCAACAGTGCACAATACACAGCTCATCAGCTGATACAGTAAAACTTTGGCTTCTCCAGTGGGCTGACGTCATCTCTAAATTTACCTCCAAACTTTAGAGGTAGCACTTTATGTCTTCCCACGTATCAAAGTACCACTTCTACTTACAATCACTTCCCAAAGGAAACTAAATGGCTCTATGCGTAGAGACCTTTGTTTGTTTACCAAAGTGGTCTTGGCACCCTTCCCTCAACAGGACTTAACATGGGCTAAACAAAGAAATATGAGGGGGTATCTGAGAGTTTCTCAGAGCTGAGGCCAAAGGAAGCACTTCACGGGTGCATCCTGGCTCCCTGTTTTTTTTACTTGTGCGTTCCCAGGAGCACAGAAGAGTAGGAGAAAGGAAAGGGGCCCACGCCGCTGCTTTTAGTGTGTAAGTCAGTGGCTGATTATTTTTGGAAACACTGTCAAACCCCAGAGGAAGCGAACCAGGGGCTTCAACATATGGTCCCGCGGTGGACAATACAGAGATTCTCACCAGGGACTTCAGTTATATGAGGTTGTTTTTCTGGCTGTGCACAAATTGAGCCTGCAATATCCCTTTTTGCATATTGAAAAGTCATAATGTAATCTGATATGATATGGATGAGGAAATTCAAGAGTGATTCCAATGTGGTGGCTTTTTGTTTCTGTTTTTCTTCAAAGAATTGGCCTTTCATAATGTACTGGAACGATCAGACTGATTGTTCACTCAGTTCAACCATTATCCTCTATTATTATATTAAACATGAGATTGTTTATCACTGAAAATACCACATGAAGAGAGTATTAAGCATATGTTTTACATGAAACACTAACTAATTTGAACCACTAAGTTGAATGTTATGTTGAATACAGTTTTCTGTCTGAATTTTAGATAAGGGTCAGTGACTAATATCCCAGGTCAGTGCAAGGTCACTGCTATGTGTGACTCTTGTGTTTATTTTAGCCAGCCATATCCCTGCTCCTCTCATCACTAATCTGCCTACATGACCAAGATAAAGCAGTGTAACCGATAAAACTCTGCCTTCTATATGCAACCTACCTTACACACCCCATTTCATTCCCATTTTCTGTCTCTTGCATTCCAGGTTATTTCTCTATATCTGCTCCACTGTTTCTGGGTACTAATTTCATTTTGTCAGCAAGGTGACAGATCACTCTGCAGCTTGGCTATCAAGATAAAATTATTATATTCAATTAACCATACAAAAAATCGAATCTGATTAACTACAAAGCTTAGCAAAAAACTAATCTTAATGATCACAGTTAGCACATTTTTCAAAGATTAGCATGTTTAGAAAAAAGTCAGTTTTTGTGGTACATATTGTCTATCATCAAGCATTCAAGTCTCCTTAAAGCTACCACGCATGCTCATCACATGATGTGTGTTTGTTTTGGTTTTTAATAAACCATGACTTAGTGTAGTGGCAGCTCTTGGTAGATTTTTAACCCTTTGAAGTGGATAAGGTTCAATGTTTGGTCATATTTTGGGTTCTATTAAAGCGCTCAAGGGATACTGCTAGAATAATCCAGCAATAATACTGAGAACCAGGGCAATTTTGGTCACGATAATTTTCATGTTGTCTCATCTGTAGCACCAACCAGAGTAGGCAGAGTATTTGATGTGCAGCATAATGAATGTTGTGACAACTGTACCTTGTATACATTGATGGGTATATCAACGGTTATGTAGATGAGGTCCCCCAGTGCCAGGCTGGCAATGAGAGCATTTGGCCCATTCCTCATACACTTGTTCTGGTAGATAATCCTTAGTAGGGTGCTGTTGCCGACCAGGCCGACCACAAACACAATAATGGAGATTACTGTGTTTATATATTTAAAATAGTCATGAATGGACGTTGTGATGGCGCACGGTGGAGGTGCTACTGGCCTCCTTATGACAGATTCATTTGCAGAGCCAAATCCTGTTCCAGCCCCTGGGGCCCCATGGTGGAAGATGGTGGGGCCCGGCTCCAGGCTGGGAGCTCTGGTGCTGAGGAAACCTGGAGTCTGGAGGGTGGAGTGGAGGAGAAAGTCTCGGGAAGAGTCGTCCTCTGCCTCGGTAGTGTTTATCTGGCACATTCCTCTGGCTGCCATACAGGCCATTAGCACCAACATATGTACAGCTGGGACGCCCATTGTAGAACACATTCCACACTTTGATTTCACTGATTGAAAGATTAAAGTCCCAATATATCACTGGTGAGAAAAAAACACACAAATAATGAGAGGAAACTTAGGTTATTTGCAGACAACAAACTTCAGGGGGAAAAAAACAAAACATTTTGCCCACTCAACCTATTGTTTCTGTATTTTGTCTTCATTTAAAATCTAGTCAAAGCAGAATGTGTCAGTTACAAGAAAGTTTGACAGCGCCGTCGTCCCTTTCCAAATGCTTTGAGGAAGTTTAACAACTTCCTTAAGACTTCAAAAAGGTTTTGCCAAGGGGGCACAGATGGGAGATGCCAAGACTAGTTACAGTCAGACAGCTGGGATGAAGCATCAGCATAGTGCGCTGGGTATCTCTTTTGCTCACAGTCATTCCTGGAAGAGGCAATCAGCTACGTCTTTGTGTCAATAAGGTTGCGGCTACAGAGCCAGGCTCTATGTCTTCTCATTGCTTTGACAATAGACCCCTTACGTGGCTCTCAGCAGAATGGTTTCCTCAGCGTGCATTCCCCTACTGTTTCTGATTTAGAAAAGGCTCAGGCTCGTGGTTACAAAACAAAGAACCATTTTAACATGAAAGAACTGCTTCAGATCTGGTCAATTGTGCAATGCCAGCACCAAGATTCAAATTAAAATCAAATGGAAAAAAAAAAAATCCAGAAAAAAAAAGTTTATCTCACTTAAAAAGAACGCTGATTCCCCAGGGTCTCTGTGTGTAAATGTGCTCAATTTAATGTTAAAAAGTCATAGATATTTACATTTTTACTCCTACTCTACAGAAAAACAAAACTTTATGCACACAATTAGAGATACCCATCTCACAGAACTCTAAAGGTAAAGAGAGGAGGAAAGTAAAGAGCGGGTAAAGTTTCAAGTAGTCAGATCCATAGCAAAGCCCTTTTCATCACATCACATCACAGTACAGGCAACTCTTATAGCCAAGAGTTCTTCCTGTTCAAAGTCCCATCTGTCACCAAGTACACAAAGAACTATTTAGCAGCCAGCCCTTCAAGTAGCATCACAGTTTAGCATCAGCACGGCACTGCTGGGATCTGTGACAGCACACAAACTGATCTATCCATAAATAATAAATACGTTTGGTTTTCACCTACCGCTTCTAAAATGTCTGCCTGGCCCCCTTGGAAACCGTCAGGCAAACTTTCGGCTGAAGCCCCCAGACATCTGTATCACATCACATGAGTAATTAAAGCACTATCAAAGTCGCACCGTATCCCACTTGGTTTGAGCAACGCACCCGTCTGCTCTGAGGTGCCTTCGCATTATGGCTCAGGGTTTCCTGTGGAGAGTTTGCAGTACGTGTGAGTGAGTGTGCTCAAGTGTGTGCGTGTGTATGTGTGTGTGTGAGTTTCTGTGCATCTGTGCATGTGTGTATGTGTGTGCGTATGTGTGTGTCAGAGCACCAGTGGAACACTTTGACTGGGTGGGATAGTAAATCTCCACCTCCCTTTGGTAACAGACTGGGCCCCCTTTGGAAACATCACCCCCCTCTCTCTTTTCTCTGAGAGGCACCGCCTGCTGACAGTCATCTCCAAGGCACAGCAGCACACACACACATTCACACACAGGGGCAGGGGCATCTGGGAGCCCAACGCCCCTCCAATCTGCCCCTTTCCCTATACCCCTCCTACCTTCTCTCCATATCCCTCTCTGTGTCAGATTATGTCTTGAGCGCATTACGCGCAACTGTTTCTTCACACGAAAGGAAACAGGCCTGGATGGAAGGGAGGAGGACGGCACGAGGAAATCAGTGTCCATGTTGTGCTGTTGTGTTGTTTTCGTCTGAACTCTGGAGAAAGGAGTGGAGGGGGCAGATTGAGAAAGGAAGTGGATGCTAACTATCAGTTGGCCTTTACTTTTCTAAATAGCCACTGTGTGGGTGGCCAAACCACCTTCCAATTTACTCACTACACAAGTTGCAAGTGTAAGAGAGTTAGTCTTTTGAATGGGTGTTGCTGTTAATAATCAGCAATAAAGCGTTATAATGATGATGATGATTGTATTTATGTGAGAAGACTCTATTTTAATGCAGCTTGCGTCAGACTGGTGCCATCTGCTATGATGCACACTGCAATTACACACATAAAGCTTCATATTAGCTTTAAAAGGTGGTAATACTCTCTATGGTAAATTAAAAGGTGGATAAACAGAGTATAGGTGGGGCTTCCCTTTACTTTATAAATCTGTGTGAAGGTTTGTATTTTGCTACATTTATCGCATACAACTGTCAAGTGCACAACAAAAGCTACAATTAAATTAACATGTCTGCTTTCTTGGCATGCTTAAAAAGACAGCTAAATGTTCAGTGTTTTCTGTGAAGTGGCTAAATGAGCAAAGGCAGTTCAATGTCAAGGGAGAGGAGTGCTTCTGCATCAGTGTCCATTACGGATTACAAAATGGACCATTCATCATGATGTGCTCTTAGAGCAGGAAGAGAGCTATCAAAATGACCGCAACCTGCCTTACCCAGTGCCAAAGAGCTGAGACAGCAGCTACTTAAGGGGGAAAACCACTCAATTAAAGAGCTCATATACATATGCTATTATATCTGTGCTGGGACAGCTCGATAAATATTTGTCCTGAGATAGTCAGCTCTAATCTAAATAACTAACTAACCAACCAAACAAACAAGAAACAACGAGCAAACAAATAAATTCTAGATCTACAACCTAGAACGGGTCCATTGAAGAGGTAATTGATTTTTTGGATTTTGTGATTGTGTGGTCTTACAGGATATTAGTGAATGTTGATTTTTACAAACAGGGCACTTCTTGCCATTGGAAATGGAAAGTCGTGTATATAAATGTAATATTAACAACCTGTTGTTCTTATTCTTAAGAAAATAATAGTAATTTTGCAGTATAGTAAATAATAATTCTTTTAAGTAATTTAATTAAGGAGAAAAAACATGCAATTATTAAACATTTTAGAGTCAGGGACACCTGAAAATTCTGTAAATATAATAGAAACAGTAATGTTTTACAATGCATTGGTAGTAACTGGCACAAAGGGACAGTTGGGACACACACACACACACACACACACACACACACAGTGCCTCCATCTTTGATTAGCTGTGGCCCTCAGACCTTCGCTGTGAAAGGGCATCGATTGAATATCCTCTGAGATGTCGCGGTTGTGTGCTTCTCAAGGATAATCTTTTTTTTTTTTCTTTTACCACTGAGATATTTGTTCCTTCCTCAGCTCTCACAGCTGTTGTGTATGGCTGTATGTTTTGGCCTTGGGTTCCAGGCTCATTTCCCCTCAGCCATGTAATGCAAATGCTTTTGTTACGCAGCCTTTTGGGTCCTGTCAATACTGTAAAATACAGTTTGTAGAAATCAAGAAATCAAAGTTTGAGTTTTTTTTTTTGTTTTTTTTTTTATCATACAATACAGACATAATGACATAGATCATTAAATATTATGGCAATAATTATGGCAGTAATTTGTGACACATTTAGTCTGCAGATACTGTGCCATTTGTTAAATAACTATAAATTATAACAATTATATATAAAATTCCCTAATAAAACAGTGCTGTCTCTAATTTTTTTTTTTTTTTTTTTTTGTCTTTTTCTAATTGGAATGAAACTTTTATGCTTTTTCCCAAGAATTAAATCTTCGGCACTAACTGTTCACTTGCAGGTACTTTTCCTACTGCTGATTGTGACTTAATTGGGTAATGCCAATATTTACTGCCATTTAAATTTAAAGGGATCATGTTTTCTTTAATTGTAGCCATGAATATATTATGGCTTCTGAATTAGTTATGGTCAACAGTGGCGAATATTTAATTTATTGGAACGTGATTTGCTGACGGGATCGGATTTCTTCCCCCTAGTTTTTTTTTTTTTTTTTTTTTTTTCCAAAGTCCCCTGGTTGTTGGCAGCTTCTATGACATTTTAACTTTTGAGGGGGTAGTAGAGTCTTTGTTAGTAAATCCATTAATATATAAATGATGAAACCTTTACCTGCTCCCAGTTGCTTTGGCTTTCATGTTGTTGTTGTGTTGTTGTTTGGGTCTTAATCAGGTATTAATGCCATTCTGTCTGAACTCAAAGATGGCAGGCTGCCTGGTAATTCATATGCTTGTTCTCTGATGGCATCTGTCGAAGTGTGCTCTCTGCATATTGGTACATACCCTGTGGGAAATTTCAACCCAGCCCCAGACTGAGTGGGATGTAAGCAATTTCTTAACTGGGACACTTGCGCAAAAAAAAAAAAAGAAAGAAAAAAAAAAGAAAAAGAGAGAGAGGGAAGGGAGATATTGAGTGAGTGAGAGAGAGAGGGGGAGAGAGAGAGAGAGCGAGAGAGAGAGAGAGAGAGAGAGAGAGAGAGAGAGAGAAAGATGTAAAATAAGTTTGAGGCCAATCCTACTGTGACAAGCAGTGACATAGTGAGGAGGTTTCAGTATACTGCCTGGTGTTATTAATTTGGGACATATGGTTCGCACAAACAAAAAGTTATGGCACAAAAGAAAACGAAAGAAGAATTATAAAATGTCACGGAGTTAGTTTTATAATAGCCTGATTAGTGCCAGCGCTTGTATTCATCTGAAATTAATCAATATAATATTAACAGACTATTTTAATTGGAAGGAGGGAAGCTTTGTCAAAACAGCGAATGAGGATAGGTGATGAAAAGAGCCCGTGGAGAAGCTTGTGTTCTTCAGAAACATCTGGCTCTTCTGACGTTCCCAAAACTTCCTGACGCTATGGCCCCAAGATGTCTGAAAGTGTGGAGTAGATTGTTACTGACTTTTGCATTATCTTTTATTCTTATTTCACAAACAGAGCAAAGTCAGAGGTTATGGCAGGTTTTTTTTTCCTATCTAGGCCTGTACCAGCAGTTATAACACAGTTTTTGTTAATGAGATCCTCAGATATGGCTGATTATCTTTGGAACGGCCTTTTCCTATATACAAATTAATAAATCATAAAACACAAAAGCATGTCAGGAATCACGCGTTGGCACTCAGTTATTGATTTCATTTAGCATCAAAGAGACAACACATACAAAGTGTGTAATGTATTGCAATCAGCACTCACATCAGTGCTCAGATTTCAGTTTCATGCACCTCCAACTTATAGTTTTTCCTGTCCTCTCTCTCTTTTCCTGTCTGTGAGATTTCATCTTTGTTTGTTTTTATACAACAAGAGGTTATTTTCTAGCCCTCTGGAACATGGCATCACCACTCAATGCAGAGAGAGAAGCATGTTGGCAAAGTAAAGCAATACATCCACTTTTCAACTTACCCAATGACTGAATATAGGCACAAAAATTACCTACATGGCACTGACACTCTTAACATTTAAGAATATTGTGAGTGATCGTCAACAACTTGTATTATCTTAAAGTAAGAAACTCAGAACTTATAGCTGCTCTAAAGATACATGGTGAGTAATTTTAGGTGACATACTTTTAAGTCTAGCAGTTTTGTGTAGGATTTTAGTGAAAAAAGGAGTTTCTAGGCTATTTAAGGTGTTTCTAGGCTCTGGATACTGAAGACTGGATTACTAGTTCCGTGGTAATTCCTATATCATTTTCATTCACAAGCGCCATTGGTTTGGTGTTACTTGGTAGTAACTAGGTAATTCGTGGTTGTTTGATTGTTTATTACATGTTCACTCAATAAGTTCCCTAGGCTGTCTATGCTATATTCCCAGGGCAACATCTTCCCTCAATCTGTTTTTTTTTTTTTTTTTTTTTTTTTTTTTACCCAAAATGAAAACATGATTCTCAATGTAACTTTTTTTTTTTTTTTAAGCCGTAAACATCCTCATGCTCCATCAACATAAAATAAAGAATATTTTGCATGCCCCTGCCTGTTATACCAACAAAAATGCATAATCTGCATCTTCAGTGAATAATTTCTGAAAAGGTGTTCATAGTCAAGCTGCTTTCAAAGGTACTCTTTTATTTAAACACTATTATCACTATTAGAAACTATTATCAACAAAGGTCTTGTGTTCCCTCAACATTGGAAGCAGATAAATATCCATAATGTCTTTATCTTTTGGTTGATGTTCCTAAAATTTGGTGAGCTGTGGTGGCTGACCTTTCTCCTTAAACATCCACTTACTGCATTGTTTTGCTGGCACTATGACCTTTCTCTGGTCAAGCTCAACCTCAGGCCAAAATGTCCATTTGTTAACAAGATATCACAAAATCTAATTAGTGGATGGACATGATATTTGGTGAGTGTATTCAAACTCCCCAAAGGAAGCTTCCTCTTGATTTGGTGACCCTTTGACCTTGTCTATGGCTTTACCTTTTGGCCAAAATGTCAAATTTGATCTTTTAAATTTTATCTGGCAGATTTCCATGACATTTGGCAAGCACATCCATGTTACCAAGAACATGCACCCTGTCAACTTTGGTGATGCTCAGAGCCACCCTTGGGGCAAAACATTCAACTCAAATAAACAAATGTCTAAAAGTACTGAATGGATTACCATGCAAGTGGACTAATGCTCCCCAGAGAATGATCCCTATCAAGTTTGGTGAGTGAGCCTAGATTATCCATATGACCAGACAGTTTCACCCACTAGGGGTAAAAAAAAAAAAAAAAAAAAAAAAATCTGGAGAAAATGCGATGTTGTCTAGTGTACCTGCAATCTCTAACTTTGCAAAAAAAAAAAAAAAAAAAAAACACCCTGGTGCCCCTGTGGTCCAAGGACACCAGGGTGTCTTAATCTGGACTTGTTGGTGAGCCTAACATTAAATTTCAAAACTACATTCATGCTCCCACAAAAAAGGATTGTATCACACTCCCCATTAATTGACCCTGCCAGTTTTGGCAACCTAATGACATTCTCTCTGCTGTAGCACCACCCTAAACCAAATCTACTGTACATACCCCATTCCCCTACTACATGCCCTCACTCACCATACAACATGCCAACAGGCCGACCTGACCTTGTTTCAGTAATTACTTAAGAGTAATTACCAATTGCCAATCCTTGCAGTGCTGGCTAAACATGGATAGCTCAGTGTCTTTGACATGGCAGTTACAGCCTAGACACATTCCTGCTTACAATCTGGTTCTTGTCTGACAGACTCTACTCTCACTGATAAGCACAAGAGTCTGAGCCCATCGCACTTTGCTTTCTCCTATCAGAAAGTCCATGAATGCACACTCAAAATGTCTGGAACATAATTATGATTCCATTTCAGTCTGTGCAGCAAGAGGACTGGTTTTAAGGAGAAAGGTCAGCTACCACAAACTATTGATGTAGTCTGGAAATCTTATTTTAAAAAAAATATCTCCTAATGAAACAGCTGTGTTTCACTTACTGTTTATCAACTCTTTCATTAAGTGGGGAGAATAAGACTCAATCACTGGCAGAGAGGATGAACACCGCACAGTGCTGCATAGCTTGTGGTTGGCTAAGTGAAGAGTGGGGCACTGCTGGTGGGCTTAGAGTAGATGGCTAACTGGCTATCATCAAGTTGACATTTGGGCAGCAACAGGTTCTTGCGCCCAGATGTGTGTTTCAAAGTGTTGAATCTGAACCAAAAAAACAAACAAACAAACAAACAAACAAAAAAATGCATTGCAAAATCCCCTTTTGAACAAGTCTTTAAAATCCCATATACAGAGATAAAAAATATTGTTTTTCATCAAGCAAGTGAAAGAAATCTGCCAGTGGGATGAGATAATAACAACTGTTTCCAATGGAGTTTCACAACTTTTCTGGGAACAGGAATAAACAGACACAAGTTCAGTTCAAATATAATCATTCTGAAATTCTCAATGTCAATTTCAAACGGTGCCTGATGAATTCATTTTCTTTTAAAAGTTATTTAACAGATCCATTTCTTTTTATTTCAGTGGTTCTACATGGGCATGACAAATTAAATTTTATGAAACTGAAATAGAGTCTCTGCTGGCACTTATCTCAGTCCCTGTTCATCTTGTGGTCAAGTGGTGACACTCTAATACGTTCTTTGATCACAGACATTCAAGAAATAAGACGACCTCTACAGACAGATGAACCATTGCATGAGGCCTGATGTTCACTGCAATAAATCTTCTCCAATTAGCCACCTCAACTATGCCTCACTCCAAAACCAGCAGAAATTCCTCAACTACAGATGATTAGCACAGCAGTATCAGCAATTTTTTATACATGCAACCGGCTCTCTAAAAAGTATTCTGCTGCTTGATAAGTGTGTTTGAGTATGTGAAAAAATGTATTCCTATATGCACTTTTGTTGCAGTCTCATCAAAAAACGAACAGCTGTGATCAAGGCTGCTTAGCGGGGCCTTGGTCTTTTCCTCAGGTAGGGCGGATTTGGAAAACATCTGTGGACAATTTGAACATGGCATGCTACTTGTAAACACAGCTGTGAATACCAAGTGGCCAACTCTGAAGATAAACCACAGAGTCAAGAGAGAGTAATGTGGCTTCACTGGTCGAACCCCAGATGTTGCTCAGTTTTGGCTCATTGGTGGATAAAGATCTAATATCAGTCAGAAGTGTCTGAATATATTTCACCTGCCAATTTCATCTATCTGCTCACTTCAGCGTTTTTATAAAGAGATTCTGTTAGACAAGAAAGCAGCATGGGGATCAAAGTCAATATTGTAGTTAAAGAGATGGATAAAATTGCATGTGTCTTTGTTTAGTCAGCTACAGTCGGCTACAGGTGTTCAGGAGATTTACAAAGTCTTCCCTTGATCGTTATTGGCGATCACATTGACATATGGTTAGCAAATGATGGCAATCTGTCAAGTGGGGCCCTGCTGTCCACCAACCATCAGCGTGGGCCCCTTTCCTCCATTGACTATCATATCAAATTGCTATTTCCTTTTAACCAATATTCTGTACACCCCCTTTGACTACATGGCAAGATATGATAGTGTTTTAAAGAAGAAACCCACACCCCCATCCAAAAACAAAAAAAAAAAAAAAAAAAAAAAAAAACAATAAAAAAAAAACAAACAAACAAAAAAAACCCATTAACAATAGGGCTTTGCGCTGTTTCAGCGCTTGGCCCCTAAAAATGCAATCAAATATCAGGTTACTGAAACCCTGGAGCACAACCGACATTGCTTTGGCTGACTATGACGGTTTGATGTATCCTCATGCCAGCCAAAATACTTGTAGTTGCAGTTACTGAATGTAACTGTGAGAATTTGGTGTTACCACTTTTACACTTGGTATTAATATGCATTTCAGGGGATCCGAAAGTACTACAATAGTGATGTAGCAATCTCATAAAAATACAGGTGTAAAGGACCCAAACCCCCTCCTGAGGCAGTCAGGGAGACATTATGACCACACAACTCCATTCCACATACAACAAATAGGTAGGCAGAGATATGTGTAGACATGGACATCCTTAAAAACAGCTGATGTGAGGTGTGTGTGATCAGGTTGCAAGTGGATCTCACTGTGGACACTGGAGATGCATAGTATCACCAGGTATAAACAATGTGGAGATGACATATGTCTATCTATCTATCTATCTATCTGTCTGTGTGTGTGTGTGTGTGTGTGTGCGTGTGTGTGTGCGTGTGTGTGCGTGCGTGCACATAGATACCTGTTTACTCTTTTCAACACATCCAATATGAACTCACTTGGTAAGTGTGTGGGTAAGTCTCTGTATTAAGACCATAATCAGTGTTTATGAATGTTCATTGCTGTCTCACACGTCATGATGTCAAACCATTGTGGCCTTGCAGTCTATAGCTATCTCGTACAATCTTTGTGCATGACTCATTACCTTTCCTGGTAGTGCTGTGTTTATTCTTCATGCTGATTAATGGACCTCAGGGATCCCCTCGCCCCAACTGGCCCATCATACTGTATGAACTCCTTCTGAGCTGCACTCCTCCACTGGGCTAGGCAGCGACTCCCTGGACCTTATCATCCCCGCTTGTCTGTCAGAGAGAGAGAGAGAGAGAGAGAGAGAGAGGGAGAGGGAGAGAGAGAAAGAGAGGGAGAGAGAGAGAGAGAGGGAGGGGGCAAGCAGGGTCAAAGGTTGGAGAGTTGAAGAGTGACACCATCTGGCAGTGATTATGTCTCTGATGAGAGGTTGAGATATCATATGTGACGTGCTTTGTGTGTGCGTGTGTGTGTGTGTGTGTGTGTGTGTGTGTGTGTGTGTGTGTGTGTGTGTGTGTGTGTGTGTGTGCATTTGTGTACTGAGCATGTTGGTCTGATAACCAACCATTTGGGCCAGCATTAAGAGAAACTACATGTATTATATCTGTTTACACACAATAGCTTCCAGAACGATGTGAAGATGTGAATGTTTCTATTTCAGTTTAATAAATGAAAAAAATAAACTTTGTAGTTGTATAAAACCCTTTGAAAGAAGATGGGAGTTTTGATGGCCTCAACTGCTAAAACATCTGGATAATCACACTGATTAGCTTTGATTGCTGTGGTTCATGGGATATGCATATCTAAGCAGCGCTCAGATCGATTAGCCGCAAGCATTAAACTGACCTCTGACTTTTATAATGGGGTCCTTATTTGGCCCTGAGGGTCAGCGCATGCTAAGAGGCCCACCTGTGTGAACAATTAAAACCAAGAAGCTTGTTTCCAAACTGAAACATAACACCGAAAATGAGATTTTGAAGCTGAAGAAGAAGTTGAGATAAAAGGCTATGATTTGACTTGGAAAAACTAACATCGCAGACAGAGGTATGATTTATAGTATATATTCTACATTTTATTTGAGTTGCCTATAATGGCACAACATAAAAATGTATACTGGCACAGCTACGAATTTAGTGACGTTTCGGCAGCTATAATATATGGTACGATGACAGACTTATCTTGAATTGTGAACCATCTGAACCATAAAAGCATATGAAGAGTTTTTTTCCCCTCAAATCTGCTAGTATCTTCCAATAAAATAGAGGCACCTACTCCGCCATACTGACTGCTGGCATTGTAGTTTTGAAGTCAATAAGACATCCGCTTGTAAAACAGCACATTTTTTAGAGGTCAAACCATTAATGTTTTTTGAATTTTGTTTGATGAATTTCAAATGTTATTTCCCCAAAATGGATAGATGGATAATTGGTTTTAGAAGAAAACCCATAATATTTACTGAGGTCAGTATAACCACACTAAACTATGCTGTGGCGCTAGAGTTTCAGTAACACTTATCGCTTATTCAATCAGCCGCTGGGTAGAGAGTAATACAGACCAGCCCTTTCACATTGACTGGTGTTTCCTGTACTTGAGGATCAAAGCTGGGGAAATGGGCACTGCCAGGCTCACGAGGGCAGGGCTACCAAGCATCTTACACAAGGAGATACGGGTTGTTAACTTCAGGCTTCGTGCTGTTGTAATCACTGTATTTTCCTTTATTTTATTTATTATTTTGTGTGTGTTTCCTTTGGATCTCTGTTGAGTTTGCCGGGTTGATAAAGATCAGTGAAGAGTTTTCAGCTTAAATTAATTTTCCTTTTTTTTTTTTTTAATGGCTGTTTGCACCCACATGGTACTTGTTGATTGTGTGGAAGAATACAGAGATGGCATTAAAAAAAAAAAAAAAAAAAAAAAAAAAAAAAATCTACTGTGCACTGTGCAAAAACCATAAAGATTTTTTTGGGGGGAAACAGGGCAGAAAAAAAAGATTGAATCAGTTATTGCAACATCTGGAGAGACAAAATAAAAGGCTGGAAGAATGAAAACCAGATATGAGACAATTTCCTTCCAGTTTCCCATCACAGTGAGCAGAGGAGAACTGAATTTATTTGTTTCATCATATAGCAAGCTACAACGAACAGCAGCCACCTGTGTGCTTCACTGTCATATTTGCAGGTGGAGGGAAAACAGAGTGGCGTGTGTGTGGGATGGCTCACTGAGACCAGCTCACTGTCGTACACTGACGTGCTCTGACTATGGAGCCAAATGCTTCTGTGCAGCTTAGCAAGAATCTAACTGTGTCAAGCTTGGGAAAGTTTTTTTTAATGGTATGACATTCATGTATATTCACACGCAGCTTAGACGAAATGATGCACAGTCTGGCAGCCACTGTGTTGACTCAGCCTCACCCAGATGATTTCCAAATGGTGTGAACCATGTTCGCATCAAACTAGCTCAGGACCGAGAGCCAAAAACTGGCTTCCCGAAATGCATGAGCAGACCTCATCACCATCATCATTTCCTGTGCTTGTTTACACTGAGAGTTCCTCTAGAAGACAGGGCTGCTGCTCGTGTCACAAAGATCATCAGACGTCTAAAGTAATGAGTTTCAAAACAGTCGCTCAACCGCTATGTAAAATTTTATCTGGGGCCATGTTTTTGAAGTATGTAAGTATATAAGTACGTAAGTATATAATTATATAAGCACCGTAGCATAAAACTTCATATTGTCGTATCCATAAAGCTCCAATCACCCACTTTTGCAAATCACTACATGCATTTTATCCTGCTTGTTTTCATTATCCTGCAATTAATTCTCTATTGTCCTTTGCTGTAGCATTTCCTATAGGATGAAAATATTGCAAAAAATAGTACTTATTAGTGGCATTATATTCTTGACATATACAAGAAAGCATCACATTAATGTATAATATGAAATCTTCAGCAAGAAAAAAGGTGATTAAATGGAGGTAGAGTACCTGTACAAAGAAACCATATAATAATGCCCTTTGGGACTGATTGTTCTCTATAAGTCTGGTTAATGAGTGAGATCATTCCTCTCAGAGAGCATCTTAACCTCAGAAGTCTCTCATGTTACATAGCTGTATTGAACATAATTACATTACATCTATTCTTGTTGAGATAACAGCATCAAAAAAAAAAAAAAAAAAAAAATCTATTTACTGACTCCGGTCTCTGATATTGAACACATGAAAGTAGACATCATAAATATCAAGAGGCAAAGCTGATTCCATACTTTGTGTTCCAAGTGTTCTCACCGTTACCGTCTTTACTGCCATATAAAATACGGTGTCATATATTAATTCATTACTGAAACATGTGGAGTTGCACTGAGGCCATGAGATAGAGATCAGTGGAACGGTATAAGAGGCTTCCTGTGGTTCGGGACCCTCAGAGGAGACTGGATTACATGTTTAGAAGTCTTGGATCACAGTGGAGCCTACAGCCATACCTCCGACTCCATCTGGTGTCGTAGCCACAGCAGCCTGGCTAATGACCCCAGCCTGCTGGCTCTCTACTCAAACGGGCGAGTCATCAATATGTCTGACCTGAGGATGGACTTGAAGCTCCATGTCAGCAGGAGGTCCAGGGTGCTTCAAGTCCAGTTTCAAACTATTTTCTCAAATTTGATTGTGGAGCCCTCATATTTTGACCTGTGCGAAGAGAAGTGGCTCGGTGTGTCATGCTGTCCATCTCATCTAATTTAAACTGGGCAAACAACAGGTGAAGCATACATTGGTCACCTTTTGTATCTTCTATGTGTTTGTTTTTTATTGAAATGAACTCTCTGATGTGCCCACTGAGTGATGCTTTCCTGCAAGCTTTCCGCACTGTGAGGTCCATGCGTGCGTTTCAGCTTCAACCTGATACTTTGGCGTCGCTCTGATTTCAAGAACCAGTGAAAAATGGCTGTTTAATGAGATGTCCTGTGCTGTGGAAAGTGTGCCTGGACTGAATTTGCTGGTGTATGATTTAATTTTTTGACAAAGAAGAATCAGGCTGTTCTGCTTCCTGTGTGTTTTAACTCAAAGGCATTCTACCCTCTTCTTTCTCCCACAGGAATATTAGATCTCCTTGGGACTCAATATTGGCCCATGAAATTCAATAAAGAAAGGAGCTACACAGAAAACACTCCTATAATGGCAGATAAGTCCACCATTGCCAGAAATTTCAAACAAGGACATTGTCATTTCTGTAATTTAATAGTCCATTTGAATTCACCCATAGCAACCACAGGCACCAAAGTAGTTCACATGGTAGAGTGGAGAGGATGAGAAAAAAAATCTGACGGCCTTTTTGGATGAAAGAGAAACAAAATTACTTTCAAGTCTGTTCAGCTCTTATTCTCTTTATGCTTCGTGATTTTTCAGATACTCCTTTTTCTCATTTTATTAACCTCAGCCTAACTCTCTTTATCATGGTGCCTGTTTTTAGTGTACGGGAAAATCCACTTCTGTTTCCACCCTGTGCCACTCACCACAAGAAGCAAGAGGGAGACAAATCCGAGAAGTCTCCTCATCTAAGGCTCACTCTGGCCTGTGAGTGAACCAACGACAGTCACATGAGTTATGTGCCTTTGTGAGTTCCTTAATAATACATAAACACGGTGAACCCACCAAGGCCTGAGATGACCTCCAGCGTATTTTGAATGGGGCCCACCTGCTGGGAGCCTCTTCAATCAAAAACCCAGGTTGCTTGTGGGGTTGAGGTGCAGGGCTGAGATGACTATGTATTCAACATTGTTCTGATGTCCAGAATCCAAATCTCCACCATTGTGCTTTTATTTTATTATTTTTTTTTTTCCAAAGAACCCAAGTCCCAGTGAGAACACATGCAGTTTCATGAAAAATGTCCAGTGAAAACAGCCACCCCTGTGACCTGTGGGGATTGTCCATACGGGCCTCTAAATTCTCGAGGGACACCCCTTGGACCAAGAATGGGATGATTTAATTACACAAAGAAAACACTGCGTGTGCATGTGTGTTTGCGCGTACGTGTGCGTGTGTATATAGACACTGTATATAGAGACATTGCTCCCCTCCTTGGCTTAACAGGCTGCGCAGACCACAGAATGAATGATGGTTTGAACCACATAACATTTAATATTGTCGCATGTCCTCTAATTTCCAAGAAGACCATTGAAATATTTGAATGAGAGGAATGCAATGAGGTTTGGAGTGTTTGTGCATGAGGGAGAGTAAGCAGGAGAGGGAGAAGGGAGCGAGAGAGTGAGTGTGGTTGTGTATTGGTGTCCCCTGTGGTGGGATGCTGGTGTATGTTTACAGGACAGAGATCCTTAGAGTTTCTCAGAAACAGAGAACCCAGATGAGTTCAGGTCTGGTTTTGATCTGGCTAAAATGTCCTCTCTTGATGAGGATTGCGCTCCTTCGCCCTCTTGCCTCTGAAACCAGTATAGCTTCCATTCTGCAAATACAAACAGAGAAGAATTATGCGAGTGTCTCAGTGAAATGAAGAAACAGACTGATAGGTGAGTTATGCAGTAATCTATTTCTTTTATATTTATAATGAAAAAGAAGAGAAGCTCAACCTGATTCATCTACATACACACACACACACACACACACACACACACGCACACACGTGCACACAAAGGCCCACAAAGGCACAGACTGACTGCCTAATGCTGATGGTATGCATAGACCACTAAGATTTTTCTCCCTGTCAAAGCCACATAAACCATTACAAGAAACTATACGGCGGTAATTATGATTCATTACTGTGATGTATCTGGCTTATCGCCTTTTAATTAGTGGATATCAGGCGTATTTCATCCAAACAACTCCACAGTATCAACAGGGCATGTGCCAGCAATACATTTTTTCTTTGCTTCTAAACACACTTATTATAACTTAGGTTTAAACACCAAAACACTGTGCGGTGTTCCTATTATTTATAACAAAGCTTCAGACAATTTGGAATGACATTATGAAAAGCAATTAGGATATCTTTACTTCATAACTTGTCCATAACTACATCATCACATCAAATGATCAACCAAATGTTCACCTTAAAAAAAAAAAGCAAACAGGTAATAAAAAGACTGCAACAAATAAGTAAATAAATAAATAAATAAATAAATAAATTAAAACATAAATTAAAACATAAATTAAAACATAAATAAATAAATAAAACAGCATGCTGCAGTTTAATACCTAAGAATGAACAAATTTAGTGCCCAGTCATTGCTGAACAAATGCCAGACTGACCGCTTGGACAAAACGCAGAGTGATCCCTGTGACTGTTGTGATTTATTGCACATAAATCCAAGTGCTTATAAAAATGAAAACACACCGCTCTGACTGACATTAGTTTAAAAGTTCACAGATTACACTGATACACTGGCGCTTATGACAAATTTTATCCAAGAAATTTCATCCAGGACATTAGTGCTTGACAGTTAATCATTTCTATCCAGGTATCCATGTTATCTGAATAAGACATTTTAACCTTCCTTACACTTAAAATCAAAGTAAATGTTAATGCTCTCAGGAGGACATTATCACAATCATGGAAAAAAAAAAAAAAGACCCAGGCAACAGCAAAAAGCCATTTTCAAAACAAACTACCATTTCTTGGCTGCATTTTTTGTTTTCCTTTGTCATTTTGCACTCTTATTAATAAAGGGCTGATAACAATCAAACCAATTTTATAACAAAACTTGGCTTCATTCTTTGTAATTGTATTCAGAAGCTAACTATTCAATAGTATGTGACACATTTTCTGTCTCTTAATGTCTTGATGTCTTTGAGTTTGGTTTTGTAGCACATATAATCACAGACATGTGACAGCTTCAAAAGAACCTTAAGCCTACATATGGTAGCACTTAATTGGTAAAGACTTGATGGCTTGTGTTGAAACAGTTCCTTGGTGGGACAGTTGGTAGGACTGAGCTCTGTCAAAGAAACAGAGTGGAAAAATCAGGGACCAAATGGCAAGAGAAAGCTAAACACTGCTACAAGCTAATTAAAAATATACAATTCTCTATTCTTGAAACATAATTTAACTTATTTGCTTTCAAATATGAATCCCTCACATTTTATATAAACATTTCTTGGAAACGGCTGCTGACAAAATATTGTGACTAAGGAAAAGCATTTACTGTGGTGACCTTGACTGGCATTGCAAATATTCAAACTGTGGCTGTGATGAGTTTGGTCTGTGTATTTACAGAAGCCAGCAAATATTTCTCTTTTTAAAATGACATATTTGTTTCTTCAAAGTTAATGATGTCCGCTCTTAGGTGGAAAAAAAAATATTACAGCGTTAAGATGGGTCGCTATCCTAATCAGAATTGTTTTTCGGCCTATTTCAGAAGGTAATGTGGCATTAAAAGTAAAACAAAAACAGAAAAGTCAAAAGCAAGAGACGGAATGCCAACTGAAACACATTTTCAGTCACCACTAACCACCCTTTGAGAAGTGGAAATACACAGAGTCGCATAGCAACTGGGCACTGATTGTGTTTAGAAACCCTGTAAACTGCACACAGGCATCAAAATGCCCTCGCCCTGATAAAGAAATAATACTACAAATCAGTTGTCCAGGGTGCTGTCTTGATAATGTAGCAGCAGGAATGATCATGTAATGGCAATGTCTACTTCCACATGTCTGCCTATAGATGTGACTGTCTATGGAAATTTGATATGTGAACCCTTCCTTTGATGCCCCTCATCAAAGACGAACAGCTGATGTGATGATCCTGCAGAGGAGACAGACATGTAGTCGTTCAACATGGGCATGTCTACCAGTTGTCTCTGTGTTGACACCAGGGTTTTCAAAAGAAAAAAAAAAGTTTATTTATAAGCATATCTGTCATCATGTTTGTGTAGCTGGCATCATGGCAGTAATACAAGCATGCTTTGTGCAGCCTGTTCTGACCAACTAACAAAACGCCTGTTAGTACCTTAACTCTTTCTACAGCCACAGACATACAGTAGGCTTTCAGAAATACCCTTGTAGTGCATTCTGTTATCGACAATAAATTACTAAGCGCAGACTTTAAGCAATAAGCTTGCTTGTTGAATTCCCCTGCTTTTAACGTTTATTTGGTTCAAAATGGGATTGGCTGTCTTTTGCCTGCTGGCTAGAGACTTGCATGAGAAATCTTTAACCTTTTACAGGGTTCAGCGGGTTTTGGCTCTTTGCCTGGAATCGTAAAGTCCCAAATGCTTTTGGGGCCCTATGATTTCTATGATGTAAAAATATACTTTGCCAATAAAATAAAAATACACAACTTGGAAACAGAGGCCATCTTACATCAACAATAACCTCAAATTAAATTTAGATATATTGGAAGCATCAGATACATAGAGACTCATCACTTCAAGCACTAGTCTGCACCTTTGTTGGTTAGTAACGTTAAGAAAACAGTTATGGTTTTCATGTGAGGATTGTAGGCGGCACAGCTTGTGCAGTTTCTGTTCACTCAAGCGGTGTATTTTGAAGAAAAGACCACTAGATGTCAGAGTTGCTTGGTTTTCAGGGAGGTCCACCAGCATGCCTGAAAATCTTTACTGACCATCACATGACAGTGTCTCAGAAAAACTGCCCTAAACATTTACAAAGACAAGATGTTGTTTCCATTGCCCAGAATTTGTTCATGGGTAAACAATGTTCGATCTCAAGTTCAATCACAAGCTTTACAGGTATTTCTATTATTACAACTATATTATGCATGTTCATCAGTGTGATTTACAGTTGATGAGCATTTTTAAATTACACATCCAGTGTCACAGCAATAATGATTTGTTAGTATAAATATGGCATAAATGCTGAAACCAATTCATGATACACCTTTCTCATCATTTCAATACTGGTGTAAGAGGGTATTGTAAAGGTACAAATAAAAATACAAATACTTCTACTAGTACTACTACTAATACTAATAATAATGATAATAATAACAACAAATACAGCAACACTACTACTACTACAACTAATAATAATAGCAATAATAACAATAATAATAATAATAATAATAATAACAATAATAATAATAATAATACATGATAATAATACATGATAAATAATAATTGCATTAAATGAAAAACTTCACCTAGGTGTCTCTTTTGTAAAGATTCAAAATTGCTAACATTTAAAGCTTCAGAATTTTTTTTTTTTGGAGGGGGGGGGGGGGGGGGGTGGGGGGGGGGGGGTGTGTGTGTGTGTGTGGGGGGGGGGGAATGATAAATAATGGCTAAAACTAAAAAGTAATACAGACACTGCTGAATCAAATTTCAGAGGCAATCATTCAAACTAGGGCGCTAAAGTCCTGCAACAATGCCGATAAAAAAAAAGTCTACCTTTAACATTTGAGTTGCCTTCTGCACAGTCAGAACAAAAGGAGGGAATCAGCCCCCACATGGTCCCCCCCCACCCCACCACCACCACCTCCCCCCTTCTCTCAATTTCTCCTCTCTCTCAATTTCACTCACTGTGCATCTCTCCGTCTTTCCAATTCAAGTCAGACAGATGCCTCTCCGGAACTTCAGAGCTGTGGAGTGGAAGTGATGAAAGCCACAAGCCGGGTCCCACTGCAAGACCCCAGCTTCTCGTCTGCCAGTGCAAACTCCCTCATTTAGAAGCACATCCTGGAACTGGGGCTGCTTTTTAATTAAAGCCTTGGTGGATTGGGCGAAACCCAGTAGAGGTTGCGAGGGAAACTTTAAAGTTGCACTTGACAGGTATATTTAAGTTCACCAAGTTTGACCAGATGGAACATGTATATTGTATAAGTCTTTGAATATGGTGGTGGGGTGGAAAGAAATATATCAAACAAGTGAAAAAAAATCATAGAGGGAAAAGGGGAAAAAAAGGCAGAGTAGAGGGGTGGGTGCTAGTTGAGGGATGCAGGCATGGAGGGCATATAGGGAGCCCAGAGCAACAAGCATGGAGCAAGCAGAGGAGATCCTTCTGGGTGATCTTCTTAGATGTTTTAGGGAGGAGCATCTCAGGAATTAATTCACTAAGAGCGGCAGTCTTTAGCTGGCATCGGATAAAATAAGACATTTGAAAGACTTAATTGTTAATATTCATCAATGTATCTAATTACACAGAGAAAAGTAAAAAATGTATTATTGGTTTCTCTAAAGATGAATGCAGCGGTCCCTCGGAGAAGACACTTCTAAAATGTCTTTTATGATTCATTAATCTATCTTTGCTAATCAACACCATCATAACATGGGACAAACAAACACTAAGTCAACTGATCAAAAAGGACGCAGCATGAAGTATTAAATTATTTTCAACGCATCCTCTGCATTAAATCATCTTTGGGAGGCACAAACACTCTCTGGCTTTGCTTTGGAGCAACCCTTGTTACCCCCTGCCATTTGTGAATGTTCTTCATCCAAAATGAAAAGTTTTCAAAGTGTTGCAGTCTCTCAGCACAAACAATTTGTCTGACAAAAAACACTGCACAGGAATGCTGGTCATGAAGGTGGTGAGAAATATGTCAAATTTCCTGGGATTATGCGTTCACTTTGAAATATCTTCAATACATTTCAGACTGTATACACAAAAAGGTCTGAATTAAGATGGAAATTGATGAGAAATTAATGAGTACAAATGAGAAACAATAGCTTTTTTTGTCCACTTTTGTCTCACTTTTCCAAGTGTGTAGGGAATGAAGAGCTTTATATTTGCTCCCTCTAGTGAATAATTTTGGAATGGACAAATTTGGACAGGCACAAAAATAGAAAGAAAAAAGAATTGTTTATACATCTGCAGAGTAAAGATCAGATGCATTCTGTTGCATCTTTGTCCATGCATTTTTCATTTAAACTGTTTTCTTAGATAAAGACTTGCATTATCATTTTGCAACATTGAATATTAATACATATCATTAACAAATAAACTGCTAAATATACAGCAGAACACGTATTCTCTTGGTATGCAAAAACCATTTAGAACTGTTTAAAACCCCACAGCCAGAGAAAAGCTTAATTCCTCTGAGTCCAGTTGGTCGGCCTGGCTATTTCCCAGCACCCACCACTTCTTACATTCTGGCCATTTCCCAGCACCCACCACTTCTTACACTTTGATTTCATCATCATACCGGACTTACATAATTGGGAAATTGAAAACTGTTGAGGAAATGATTTTAACAGTTGATAATATTTGCCATATAGACAATTTCCCCTTAATGTGTAAACAATGTATAAGCTATAGGTAATGTTTTCTATCTGTAATCTTTTCATATTGGTGGTTTTATTCAATATGCAAATATGTATATGTTAATAAGCACACATTAAGCAGTGTGGTAAATCAAACTTGGGGAAATGTTAATGCTACACTAAACGCTACAGCACCACAGAAAACAGATATAAATGGAACGACCTACTTCTATGAATCGCCTGTAACTTTCCAACTCCTGGGCCTATGGTATGTCTCTCCCATAGATGATAAGCCAGAGAGCAGTTAAGATTTAAAAGCATTGGGCAGTTCTCTTTTGCCTCTGTGAATTAATAATCAAAGAAAAAGGGCAGAAGAAGTGAGGCCTTAAAAAATCAATGGACACATCAGCAAGGCTCAGTGTTGATGTGTGTGCTTGCCCTCACCTGGGCGACTGAGTGTGTATGTGTGCGCATACCTGCATGCACCATGTGTGTATGTGTGTGTGTGTGTGTGTGCACGAGCCTGTGTGCACAATAGCATGTCCATGGTGGCAAAGCTATTGTATGAAGCTAAGCAATCCCTGAATCATTCCAGCAGTTGTACATCTAAATCAGTGGCTGACAGAGAACAGGGCTAACTGGTGTAGAGACAGAGTACTCTTTTGGGTTTGCTCCTTCTAAACACCAGTTGTCTCCTCTAATCAGTGTGGTCATGTCTGCATTATTGATACAGCGGGGGCCTGAGGGGCCCAGGCTCAGATGGTGCAAGGGCTCACAATGTTCTCCTGTGTGTCTGGAGAAAGGCTGGTTCTTGGGAGGGCTCAGAGGCAAGCTAGGACAAAACTAAAACTAGGCCTGCAGCTGAAAACCTGAGCCAACTTATTATGGCGTTTAACAGAGAATGAAATCTAGCAAGGCCTCTTTTGGGATGGTTGATGGTCGGCTGGTAGACGCATGCATGGCCAGAGCAGGCGAGGGAAGAGAAGGTGTGCGGGACAATGGATGACAAAGGTGACAGAAAAAGAGGAAAGGTGAGTGGATGAAGAGAGCTAGAAGTTTGGCACCAGCAGGTCGTGTATGTTCTCAGTTGAAGGTATAAAATCAGTGAGTATTATCAGAGTAGACGGCTCACGCGAGACATTGAGCATTTTTTTTCTAGGTTGATTCCAACAAGGCAGAAACTGTTTTTGGCAGCTCTGTTCTATGGTAGACATTTAGTGTTCCAGGTCACCTCCACTAAAACACGGTAACACCACATCAATGAGCGGCTGAATTTTGGACTCACATTTCACAGACGTTTACCCAGGTACTGCCGAGTTTTCTCTGGAGGGCTGTGTCATCATCATCTCAGCAATAGATAAAGAAAAACATCGCTTCAGCAATGTTGTGCAATACACACAAAAAACCCTTGATCTTCTAAAAATCTAATCTAAAAAGTTACACACATTATTATTTCTTTGTCTTCCTCTATTCTTGTTTTTTTCCACGCGGGGACCCCTCCAAGGAACTGTACCTGAATTACAATAAGAGTGCTGCCAAACGCATAACTTAGACGATAACAAGACTTGCATTTGAAAAGTAAACGGCTAAAGTATAAATTTTCCATTCTTTTGACCTTCCAGGGCTACAATTTAATTGAAGCTTAGTGCTGTGAAGTGCACTACCAATTAGATCTGGTATAAGTGAGTGGTTAAATGCTCTGGGATTTGAATACATGGCTTTTTGTTCTGGCAGTGCAATGATGCGGTTAGTCTGAGAGGGGTTAATGCAATAGACTGTAATTGGCTCCAGGATCTGGAGGAAATCTGGCTCACATTTAATTTAGAGCCTCTTTTTTCACTGATTCTACAATAAATATCGGACCGTCACACTTAAAGACTCGGAGGAGAGAAAGTGAAAATGACAGCGCTTACCAAATAAATTGCACAGATTAAATTGTAAACAAAACAGTTGTTGTACCTTATTTATAAAATATGGCCCTATTTCATGTGGGAGGTAAGGATTGAAGAACAAGAATAATATATAAAAATACAAGGGTGATTATTAGCACAGACGTGCGCACACACACACTCACACACACACCCACAAACGCTCACAAATAGGGGAAGTCGACTATATTCCACTATTTACCATCATATATGTGGGCAATTAATTACTTATAATTTATGTTGCAAAAAATGTTAGTTTTCTAAACGTCAGTTACATATTACATACAAGCCTTTTCCTCAAATATCGGATCATCTCAGAGGAGGTTTTCAAATTGATTAATTGTATTTACTCAATCCATTTAATATGTTTTAATCACCATTTTCAACTATAAATCAGCAGTCACTGTTTGAAGCAACGCTAAATGAAACACAAAGTGGGAATACAAACATAAATCAGTTCTCGGTGACCACAACAGTGTGTTCATGCAATCGGTTGATTTTAAAGTTAAGGTTTTATTATATAAGTTATAGAGCAATATTTTTTTCACATCTGTCATAAAGGAATTGGGAATATGGTTTACCTTGATGTATTTTGATTTATTCTGCAAGCCCTGAGGTTATACCTGTGAATTAGACAGCATCAATAAGGAAAGGCCATCTCCCTTATCCCAAAAGTGATAATTACCAACATCACTATTGATCTGACTATTGATGCGTTGCTAATTGTTTCTTGCTCTTATTTATTTAATTCCGTCTCTGACCATGTGAATATGTTAACCTTGGGCAGTACGAACTATGAGGGTCGTTCACTGGAGGAAAAACACACATTAAGATTCCACTTAAAACCTTAAAACAGCAAGGACTTTTTATTTATTTTATTTATTTATTTATTTATTTATTTATTTTTTGTTTTGTTTCCCTACTCAAAGGAAAGAAGTTATGTTCTGTTCATGAGTGTGGAGACTCCAAGTGGAATGGCAAGAGTCAAGACAAGATCTGCTGAGATACGTTCTGTTTTTTTTTTTTTTTTTTTTTTTTTTTCCCACTTCAGTGCAGCCTTGAAAGCTGATGTGCTTGAGAGTCTCCATGGACCTTATTGAGAGTTCAATATGGCATCATATTGATCAATTACAACACTATATTATCTGAGGTATGGAATAATGATGAAGATTATTTATCATTAAACGGGTATTGGATTTAGTACATCAAATATGTATTCAGATCTCTTAAATTTGTTTTATCTACGAGTTGGCCCTAACGTAAACTCAAGGTCTTGCTGCATGAATATGTGATTATATTTTGGGTAATTGCAGAGAGAGGAGATGTCGAGATTGTGCGTAAGAATATGATCCTTATTTAAACTAAGCTAGTTTTAAGTTTTGGCCTAGATCGATAACATAACTGTAGTCCATACAGTTGTTACATTAATATGCAAGACTTTTTTTATGTATTGATGGTATTCTTGTTGAAAACGTGTCCAATATAATGCATATTTTATTTGTGCATCAGAATAATCAATGTCCTGCATGTTTTCAGAGATAATACACAGATTGGATGTAGCACTTACAGATAAACCTCGCTGAAATATTGACAAGAAATGGAGAGTGAGTTTCCCTGTCAAAAGTAACTTAATGGGTGAGTCTAACAACATTTTGGAAGACTTAATAAACTCCAGCACATGATCTTCACACTACAGTACATAATATATCAGTAACCTCTCAGTACAATGCAACACCTCACATCTTACATCCAGGTATGTAAACTCAGTTAGCACTTTCTTTTGTTTGCACAATAACGTTTATTTCACTTTTTAAGCTGGCATAAATCTTTTAATGTTAACAGTATACATCACAATAAGTTATGCAAAACTGTTCAGGTATATTTCAGGTTATTTAGTTGTATGAAGGCACATTCTTTTGATGAAGGTCACATTTTCCTGAAAATGTAATTGTTTTTATTTGTTTGTGGAGGTCATTGTTTATAACCTTTAATACTGTTTTACTTACCACAAGATGACGGCACACTCTCTTGCACATTGCAATATGCCAGGCCACTGTTTGTGTGTGAGCAGCACATGAAGGATGTTGGTTTTCTTTTAACTGAGCTGGAGAAAATCCATTTACAGAGCAGCGCCATGTGAGCGGATATGAAGTACGGCATACAGTTTTTAAAAAAAAAAAAAAAAGAAGAAGAAGAAGAAGAACCAAGGAAACAAACATATCAAAATGGAAATTTTACAAGTTGTAGACATCAACTGAAAACTCTTTTGAATTTTCTTTACCTGGGGGTGTAAAGAGGTGGATATGTTTGTTGGATTTTAACAAGACTCATTACTGATTTTCATGGGAAACAATTGTTTGCTCGGTGTGCGGTGTTTCTGTACCTTCATGGCACAATGAAGCTGTCTGGAAACAAACAAACAAAAAAAAGTTGTAATAGACTTGTGCATGAATTTAATGTCTTTATCAGTTAATGAACAATGAGACAAAATCTTTCACAAATAGGAGTTTTTTTTGTTTTTGATTGATTGATTTATTTTTTGCTCAGTATTAGTTTGCACTGCATTGTTTTAATAGTTCCGTTCACTGTGTGTCAGGCCATACATACTTTGGGATATTCACTGACTGGAATGTGCATCAGGGCCAGCTGCAGAGAGCGTGCATGTGTGTGTGTGTGTGTTTGTGCGTGCGTGCGTGTGTTAGGTAGGTGTCCGTAGAGACAGCTGGCCTTTGCCAGGACATCTGGTACCTGTCACAACACTTTGTGTGTGTGTGTGTGTGAGCACTTCATTGGTGTGCCCTGCCCAGCTCTGCCCACCCATCAGGTATCTGTTTAGACCTTTAGTCAGAGCTGTAACAGAACATCAGCAAGGGCCAAGTAGGTGTCTAATGCAAGGTGGGAGTCAGGCTTCTGTCACAGCATGTGGTAGGAAGTCCTAGATGAGGTGTAGAGGCTTTCTGTTCATCACCCATAGAGGGTATTTGGGCTTGATCCAGGAGTTAGGTGATGATGTGAGTGGACGTGACATCGCTGGCCTGAGGACAAGTCTGCCTGACCGGTGACTTCAGTATCTTCACCAGACATAACCCAGCCCAAGGCTGAATCCCGTTTAATAAACTATTGTTTTGATGCAACAGTGAGTGATGCAACATACTGTAGCTTTTAAATACAATGAAACACATCCTCACTCACACAAACATACACATATACATACACACGCATGCACATATTTACAATAGATGTCAATGGCTGATGGTTTGAAGATAATTACAGTGTATTTATTTTCTCCTGCTCTTCCCTCTATCTCTCCCTCCAACTCCCGCCCCTCCAGATTGTGAGGCCGAGCCTCTAGCAGTGTAGTGCTGAAGGTGTGTTTGTGCTGTTATGCCCTCTGGCTTGGCTGCCAGCTTACTCCCACTGATCTGAGCCAGAAGGCAGACTGCCGAGGAATACCGATCACCTTGCCCAGACCGAATCCTTTGAGCTCTCTCTGGCATCTTTCCCCCTTCTGCCAGTTTCCTCCTCTGCTCCTCTCTTCCCCCTTCTGAAGTTGACAACAAAGACATCCTCAGGGTCCTCCTTGATGTGAGACCCACTCTTGATCTTTTTTCCCTATGTTTTTGTACCTTATAGTTGCACTACTTTCATATTCCGCTAGCACAATATTTACACACCAGAAGACAAAGAAACAGGGGTCTTTTCATGTAGGAACCCCTGCCGACATGTTAATCACCTGAGGACCAGCACTGGTCGTGTTGGCCAGGCCGAGACAGGACGGTAGTGAGACACCTCTGCACTTCGCCCTGCCTTTGACCAAAGTCTTAAGACATTTTGCAGGTTACACTGTACTAAATTAAAACTGCCCTCTCTGTCTCTGGCTTTCTGTCAATCTGTGCATCTACCTGTCACTGGCTTTAAACTAATTAAGAATATATTACACAATTGCTTTAGGAAAAAAAACTAAAACTTTTTTCAAGTAAAGGCATGTCTGTACCACCACCTGCCCCACTAAATCGTCACCACCACAACGACCCTCAATAAGACTAACTCTGTAGCATCCTGCTGCTTCTTCTTCTCTCTTCACCCCCTCCCCCCGAACCTCAAGCCCCCACAACCCCACCCCAACCCACCCCACCACCAACCCCCCACTTCCATGAAGAGAAGTCTCCAAAGAGCTAATTAGTGGTGGAACGGAGTCCAGGAACAGCCAACGGAGCTGAAGAAGGGAGATTGGCGCTGGTGCTAGCTTTATCGGTCAGGGCCTGACAGAGGGGTGACAGCGAGTGGGGGCAAACCACCGGCTCACAACTGACAGAGACAATAAAGTGAGCCTCTGAGCAAGAGGGAGAGAGAGTGACAGACAGGCAGGCAAGGCGAAAGCTGGCTTCTAGGGGCTGTCCTGAGGGCTAGGCAAACTGCACAGTCTCAGTCATTGAGGCAGTTTCTCCCTGTCCCAGCCAATAGGTTGTAAGTGAGTGGCTGATCCACCACCTCTGAAGGTGTGTTTGCACGAGCTGAGAGTGGACGTACAGGCTCATAGGCATGACTCCATGAAATTCAAAACATCTGTTTCATATCAAAGAAACTGTAGTATTTACACGCTACAGTGGGTCTGCTACTCCGCTTGCTGGAAACAACACCGTTGCACAAAGCATATGTTTGCTACTGGTTTGAGTGCAGCAGAAGCTTAAAACTTTGCAGAAACACAGAGGCTAAAAACAATTACAAGTTAGCTGATACCCCACAGGTTGATGCATTATTCCTGTCCTTTGCAGCACTTAGTGCATTGTTGATATAATTGGTGTTTGATATTTGAAAAAATAAGACATGAGTTTGATGGGTTTTAACAACAACAGTGCAGTTCACTGTTAAAATGACTGTCACTGTCTTATTTCTGGGGAAAAAGACATTTCTTGCACATCATTTCTTTGATTTTAACACTGTTGCAACAGCAGTAAAATTTGGAGTCAGAATGGGCTTACACAAAAACCTAAATTTAATTGAACCCACATTAAGTAATATTGCATGCATTTTTACAGTAAAATGATCAGTTGCAATGTGAAAGTCAAAACTGTATCTTCTTTCCTCTATACAGCTTACAGCCAGCCCTTTCCTGGTTTTAGCTAATATATCCAAATTTCAAATCAGAGGAGTGAGTGACTCTGTCATTGCAGTCACAGTGCAGTGACAGAGTTCATTCAAAGCAGCTTACCTTGTTAGCTGAAAGTCTGCAGCTTCACCACATTTTCAAATTGGAGGTCAGAGAAAAAAATTTCAAATAATCCAGCAAGACCCTTGTGAAAGTGAAATCAATCCCTCATTTCCATCCCAAAAAATGCTTGTCTTTGCTGTAACCTTCGGTTTTGTATAATCAAGCTGCCGTGAACCTAGAAGTAGGACTGACTCTGTTTACAAATAAAGTTTTAGCTCTCAATACCCTCTAGTGGTCAGAAATAACTTGCTGCACTTAAAGTAGGGTCATTAATAGAATTTTAATACCAAGATGAAGACATGTGCGGAACGTTGCTGGAGGACTGTATAGACAAACATCGAGTACCACATTCTTAGTGTTCGCAGTTCATCACCCCTGCATGCTGTCCTGTCTGCAGCATCAGCACCCGCTTACTCATTTTGCCGGCACAGGGAATTCAGTGTCCACAAGTAGAACTAAAAGACATGAACTTTCCTTTCTACCTTGTGCTTTTCAATTTAAAAAAATGACCTATTTATTTATAGTAATTATGCTCTTCATTTTATGTGATCAGTGTTTGATGCATTTGATGCAATCTGTGTTTTGTACACTGTTGTAACCCTGCCTTGTCAACTTTTAATAAATGAAACTATTTAACTTTTTTTGAGACACTCTCATTTCTCATTTTTTTTTTTTTTTTTTACTTGTGTTTGTGGAAATAAGTGATGTGTGGGAAATGCATTCAAACAACACATGACATTATGGAAAATTGCATGGAAATGTAAATATTAACAGTTTTTTTTGGTTTGTTTGTTTGTTTTTGCTATTTGCTATAAACAGCTTAATCAAATTGTTCTCATATACAACATACAGGCATTCATTACAGTGGATGGACCATTAATCTTGTATGGGTGTGCTGATGCTATAAGCATATTGATAAATACAGTGCACATGAATATGCATTATTTAAGAATTTGGGGTCATCAGGTGGGTTAAGAAGGAGGACCAAAGCTCCAGAGTTTGCTGACCCTGTGGTCTGATCTTCCTGTGGAGAGGGGGAAAAAAGAGAATTTTCCTATGGGAAAATCAATAAAATATCACATCATAATATTATTGCGACTTTTGAATTTTAAAATCCGCTTACAGTCTGTTGTGTGTAATGTGTAGTATGTGATGGCCCGCCATTGCCTGCTTATGTGGCTGGTGCTCCTGTTATGGAGGAGAGCCGTCAGGGGATGTGTTTCCCCTGGGCAGCTGTGGGCCCACAGTTATAGTGCAAGTCACTAATATCGCTGTGTGTCTGTCTCCTTGGTCTGTACAGGTCTCCACCCGTCAACACTGCCTGTGCAGTTCTTTTTACACTTTCAACACTTTTGAAGCAACATTTTAGACCAATAACATGCCAGTAACACGCACTCATATGCCTTCATATCTTTTATGTTAATTTGGGCCAGTTGTGGGATGAAAATATATCATTTTAAGAACTTACATTCAACTGTGATATCCCTATTTGTCACTCACGTGACCCAGTTTGTGACAAGTATGATGCCAAAACAATATTGATTTGAGTCATGTTATCGGTGTGTTAATTCAAAACACAGTTCTGAATAGCAACATATATCTATATCAAGATCGCATTTGGTATAGACTAGCCAACTTCAGTCTCTACATGAATAAACCAAATATGTTGCAAAAACATGAGCGGACACCAAACAAAAAGAAAGGAAAACACTACAAATCCCAACAGCAAATAGGATCAGGGGTTTAAATTCATTATCCAGATAAGTGATTGCATTTGCCAGCTATGATACTCAGGATGTGAAACACTGTGATTTTTATGCTTAAACCTGCAGTATGCTATTTGAAATACTATTAATAATCCTGAAACTAATGTGTTCTTTCTGGACCTTTTGCAATGTAATGATATAAATCAATGATATAAATCAATACCAGTCATTTTTTCAGCCTTTTTTTCCTCCTCCCCAATGTCGGATGCCAAAATTTGTGCAAACTCCTCCCGCTGCCTCCTCTGCTGTTAAAAAGATTCACACTTCCCCTTCCATTCCCAAAAATTCACAGTGGTGGAATCCATGAAGTAAGAGAGTGCAACTACTGAGGCAAGTGGTGGCAATAAGCCAAAATTCACAGTCAAAAAGAGAACAATGTTTGATTGAAATGTACAAAAACACACCATGGTTGTTCAAGATTGCCTATTAGCCTGCAGGCATTGTGCTTAGCAAAGTTTATTGTACACCTGCCCTGCCTCTGTACTGCTGTGCCGGGGATGGGCAAGGTGGTGCCAACCTGAATTCTACTTCCAATTCTCTGTGCCCAAACACCTCCAAGGGGAGGCACCCTCAGGGCATCCTTACCAGGTGCCTGAACCACCTCCACTGAATCCTCTATGGGTGGTTCGACACTAGAGTCCTCTTGAATTCTTGAACTCTTTGCCCCATCACAAAGAGTGCGGAGAGCCACCTCAATCACACTGTAACCATATCCGAGGATCAGAACAATGACTGACAAGTAAATTGAGAGCTTTGCTCTGTGGCTCAGCTCTCTTTTCATTCTGATTCAACACCTGCATCACTGCAGATGTCCATAACTAACCATCTTTACCTGGATGGGGCAAGCTACCTTCCCAGGAGAGGCACATGGCCTCAGATTTGGAGGTGGTGATCCTCATCTCAACCACATGACATCCTGTACGCCAAAGAGTAACATGTTTCATTATGATCTTTGCAGATTCTTTGTGATGTTATTGTGGATGTGGATGTGGACTTGACAGTCCACAGATATCTGCAAACCAGTGTCCGTGCATCCCAGAGTTTGTGACATTTGTGCTCTTGTAGCATAGTAGCGTAGTAGCCATGTCGAACTTTGACCGACTGTGCATGTGTTGAATGTGTTCTTCAAGCGGACTCCAGAAAGAACTTCTATGTGTACATAGTGTCTGTCGGTGTTTGTGTACACTCCAAATCTGGACCATATTCAGGTCTTAACTGTGCAGCAGCCACCTGGGAACTTGTGAGTATCCCCATACCGGTCTAGTGTCTCTGTCCTTGAACCGCTGAGGCACACAAAACCTATCGGGATTTGCTGCTGAATAGCTCTGTAATTATATAGAATGTTCCTTTATAGTTATACAAGCAAGTCTGTGGACAATGGGCAAATTTAGGATGCTCTAAAGGATGTCTTTTGGCTGACTCTGTTGTCATCAGTTGCCCCATACATTGCAAATTATGTTTTCAGATGATTCAGATAATTGAAATGTAGTGTTCTATACAATCAGCATTTTATGTCAATATGTGATGGATCCTGAGGCATAAAATTGGATTGGTGCATCTTTATTTATAATACTCTTAGGGCAAGTATTTGACTATCCAAAAAACAAACAAACAAACAAACAAAACAATCCCACATAAATAGCTCATCATAAAGCTCTCAAGTGACAGTTGAGGAGTCAGACATACTGTTAGATTTATTGATGCATACCGTTCTCGTGATAGCTAAAACGTTACCACATGAATAGTACTAGTAAAGTTACCATCTCTACATTTCCCCAAGGCAGACCTAGAGAAATTAAAGGATGAGGAAACCACAGCTAAATAGCCCAAAATGCCCAGTATTTATAGAAAAAAAATAGGGATAATGGGAAGCACCTGTTATCTCTGGCCATCGCTGGAACTTCCAACTGGGAAAAATGCGATGTAACAAAACACAGAGTTCTCACAAGGAAATTAACAACATTAACTTGGCCAGGAGCCTGCAATGTGATGTCACGCACATATAGTGTCACACAGGGAGTTACACAAGGTCAATGGTAAACAATCACAATTTTATATAAAGTTGTTAATAAAGCATGTTTTCTTGCAAAGTTTGTTGCAAAGTTGCAAAGTGTGTAACCACAAAAGCTAAGCAAGAAACCTTATTGTTAGGGTATTAAGCAAACATAGCTATTTCTTTCCAACATGTGGTAGTGCTGTATACCATCTTTTTGAACTCTCACTCTAGGACGCTTGGCAGCTGGCAGTTGGAAATTACTGACTTCTGACCTGGTTTTGCTAAGAGCCTAAGAGTGAACTAATCCAGTGGAGAGTAATTCCTGAGGTGGACCAGCCTCTTGCTATTGTCCTAAATTGAAGAAAGCTGGAAATTACTACTGAACTGATATGTTTGCAAAACATAAATACAGACTGAAATGTCATGCCATGGTTCTGGGCAGTAGTCTTCACATAGGTATGGAAGCCTCCCTGAGTCAGCCGGGATAAAAACAGACCCATGTGTAAATCGTATGGTTCATGAACTGATTATGAATCAGAGAGCATGCTTTGTTAACTGTGTGCACAGATTTGTAAACTGAGAGTAGCTACAGATTTACAAATGGCACTTTTTTAATTTTCTCAGCAAACTCCAGGATGGGCTTCAGAGTAATCAGTTATATTGTGTCAAGAAAGTCCATAAAGGACAACTTCTATGTTACTTCGGCTAGAGAAGAAAAAAAAAAATGTGCCTTTCAACATTTGCTGTCTCCAAGACAACCTCTGTGGCTGTTCAGGTTTCACTGATCTTTTCACGTAAAGTTGTGTATCATCGGCATAGCAATGGAAGGGGATGTTGTACCTCTGAGTTATTTGATTCAGTGGGAGCATAGAGACTAGATATGGAATAAACCCAGTGCTGGGGAAGCTACTTTGAAATTGTAGCTTGAGAAGCTACAAACTACTCTTGATTTAAAGTAGCCAAGCCACAGCCAAGCTACCCTTTACAGATAGTAGCTTGCAACATTACAAGCTACACAGAAAATGTAGCTAGCTACACTGATGCTAACTCACCAAACTATGGCTGGGGATAAAAATCTGAGACCAACTTAAATTATAGTGATGAATGGGGTAATTGCAATAAAATGTTTAGTGACAAGTTGTTTTATAAAAACTAATACTGTATGTAATTTGCAATATTGCTTGTTTGCATAGACATTCCACGTTTGAGTTCTTTTATCCAATAAATGCCTTGAAACAAGCAGTCATTTATAAAGTTGCCACTAGGTATCGCCATCACACTGGCCAGCAATGCAGCTTGAGGGTCATCCTGCGTGCAGTGATGATGTTGATATACATGGTTTTACTATTCAAGATTTGTTAGATTTTAGAGACACTGGCTTATAGTCAGTATTACAGTGCAACATTTTTGATGTGATATTCTCAAAAAAGAAAACATAATCAAACTTTTTTAAACCATATTTGTACTTGCATTTGTACCTCTGCAAAGTCAATGTTAATGTCAATGTCAGCTGCTCCAGTCACATTTCAGCTTCTTTGCGCATTCTTTGCAGAGACATGATTGTTTTTGTCTTCTTGTGTGCACAGATACATTTTCAAAAATACTACAGTGTGGATGGATTTTTCACTCATGAATTACATTTTCAAAAATATCCATGTCCATGTAGATGTGGCCTAAGTGCTGCCTTTAAACATCAGCTATTAAAGCATTTTGACACACTTTGATTGTTGAGAGTGTCAGTGTTACATTTTGAGCTTCAGGACACTTTCTCTCAGCATTGTATAAATCACTTTTTTCTGAGTATCCACCTTATTATCAGTAGAGATGTCAGAATAAAGTGGAGTGAGGTTTGAAAGTTCAACATATATCCATAGCAATATGGTTGTTAAAAATATAAAATATCTATGTATATGACATATCTTTTCCTGTAGGCTGTCGTCAAAGACAGAAATTGTCAAAACCATCTTTGTAAAAGCATGCAAGGGCCAGAATCACAAACAGCAGGCAAAAGCTCAGTGAGGAACACACACAAGGTTTTCCCTGGCAGGCATCAGAACTGGTTTAAGAGTCAGAAAGTATCTAACGCAAGAACAAAAGAATCCAACGATGTTTGCTCCACCATACCTTTGCAAACATGGCTCAAGTATGGGGAAAGGTCAGGGAGGTGCCATTACACTTTCATGATGATCATTTATTTATTTTGTCAAGTAAATCCAATCAGAATGCCTGGGAGCTGCCCAGAAAGCAAACAGGGATAATTAGCAACACTGGGAGAGGTGGCGTCTCCTTGTACTCTAGCCTCCACTCGCTTTATCTGTGGGAGAGGTGGGGTGGTGGAGGAGCTAAATATTGATGGAGCTGCCCATACTCTGTGAAACTAAAACACACTGTCCAGCTTTGTTGAGGGCTATGTTTCAATGCTGGAACTTCTTCTCACACACACCTATTCTGAGGATGAGACAGGCTGCCCCAAAATTCATTTTGACATTTTTATCTCTTGGCATTGAATGTTCCGTTTGTAATTACATTATTACACCTACTGATGAATCACTGTCCCCAAGCATAAAGTATATGACTTACAGAATATTCAGTTGGCATTATTGTCACAAACAACATTTATTCATGTATTTTGATTAAAAATAACATTTGTAATGTATTTAATAATTTGCAAAAAACTGTTTTTAGCAATGGGCTCTTGGAGAATAAGACCAGTGACAGCTGTGAAGTGGCATAAACAAAAGACAGAAATGGCCCAAAACAGGGGTTTTAAAACTTGTTTATATTCTGGAACCCCAAGTTGAATTTCATTAAGCTGTGCACCCCCATTTGAAGTGATTTTATCTTGGTACCCTGAAAGTAAAAAGGTAATTTAGTTTTAATATGAAGTGTGAAAGTATGAAATTGTTTGAATACTAATGAATACTGATCAATAGATTGAAAGTGGTGAGGTTAAAACATGAGGTTAAAATAATCAGTCATACACATTTTTTGTCCAAAAACAGTTTCTATCCTTTGTATGTTTTTCACTTAGAAAATTTATGCTCATTCAAGTTTTTTTGTTGGTATCATTTGAACAGATAGAGGGTAGCAGATAGTTTTGTATCAAATAGTGACATGTGTGCATATTGTGAGACATTTCAAATAGTTCATTTTCAGTAAAATGTGAACAGTAAGTAAGTAAAAAAGTGCTACAAACTTGCAAAGGTAGAGGTATATACAGGCAGGTTAGAGGCTTTGAATTGGCTGGCTGAGTTCTGGATGTACGATTACAGCTGTTATACAGGTTTGGGTGTGGTGGGGCCCAAAGTGATATCCCTTCATGTGGCCCAAAATCTCTGGTGGCATCCCTGCAGGTGTGTGATGCTCAAAGCACAAAGTTGCATCACTTTTAGAAAACTGGCAGAATTCCTACACAGTCTCCATGACTTCCAGTGAAGTTGTGTTGTTGATGCCACCAAGTTGACTCTCTAATTGACTCCCAAATGCCCTGACCTAACATTACTCGACTCTACCCACCCTATCATAACCTCACACTACAGAGAAAAAATGAACAAGCAAATATCTCACTTGACTTTGGCAGAAATTATATTCAAAGAAGATCAAAGTTCCTGGAGCACATAACCTTTACCTCTAACATCACTGACATATGACCCTTACCTCTAACAACATTACTGACACAAGTTGGACAAGTTTGCCTTCCTGATCTAAGTCTTTCATCATATCAACATTTCCCACTACATCTTATTCACAGCCAGTCTCCACATTCGGAAGTGATGCATTTTGATGTTTAATTTCTGAAAGCACCTAATTTCCAAGTGAAAAAAGTTGAAGGAATTGTTGCTGTAATGTCACGTATTATATTATTCTTTTGCTTCGGTAGTGGGCAAATAGTAAACTTTCACTCCTAAAATACTTATTTCAAGCAATGGCATGACATCTCACAGGTATTAGAAATGGTATTCGCTAAGTGTTTATTTGATAAAATAATAATGACAGAAATTTTCTCAAACAAACTATGACATGATGAGGAGAGGCAAATTGTTGTTGATATAACATCAGTATAACAGTAATATTATTTCAAGGAATGGACATTTATCTTGTTTACAACTGTAGCCATTACTAAGGAGCAGAGGCAGAAAAAGTATACAACTCTATCATTTGAGTCAAACTATAGACCGAACTCCTGGTCAAATTTTATTCCATTACAAGTGAAAGGGGCTGTGTTATTTTGTTACTTGAGTTAAAGTATTAGAGTACTTGCAATTAAAAATACATAAGTATTCAAAAGTATATTTTATGTATGTCAAAATACATGAAAAATGCACTTAAGTACAGTACCCAAGTAAATGTACTTTGTTGTCGTCCAAGGAGCTATCTGACTTAGTTTGCTACCTATGTAGCTGGCTCCCACACAATGAAAAGTCCCCAGACCCTTTTAACTTACAGTCTGGCATGTGTGGGTTTATTAAGTTAAAGCAGAAATTAACAGAGCATTGAACTGGACTTATGAGACACGCAGTAAGACTATAATGGAAATGCTTAATGGCATGTGTAGCACTGGAAGACATTGTGCAGGGACTCAACATGCTTTAAGAACACAGCCCACTCCAAGAGATGTCCTTTCTCATGTGCTGTAGGATTTTCTTTGATACTGATGATCACGCCTCCTGGACCCTCAGGGCACCCAGAGCAGCGATATTGATTAGAGATTGTGTCTCCTGGGTACTGGAGACCAATTTAAATAGCTGCTTGGATTATTACCACTACTTTTTACTGAGAAGAACACAAACACATACCACATACCACTAAAGAAAAAAAAAAAAAGCAAACAGGAAAACTGTCATGTCCTCCAAAACAATGATTGATGGCAATCCAAACTAGAGGAAACTGGCAAGTGAAATTCAGTCCTTCACGCTGTCTATTGGGGAATGAATATTGTCCTGTTTTTGATTCTTGTTAGAAAGATTCTCTGTATACCTTGGGGTGTGCTGAATTATTTACAGTGTCCTAATGACAGCTATAGTCCTAGATATAAGCATGACCTTAAAAGCATTGATCTTCACTGATGCACCATGACACGATAAACCATAAATCTGTTTTCATTTGACTGTGGCAGAGTGATCTCAAACTAGTGTTAGAGATCAACATTTGATACAGAATTCACCCTAACCTCCTCAAAATTTTCTATTTAAAGTGTTAATCTGGAGGATCCATGTTTCTTTGATATTCACGAGTCTTTACAATGCCCTTCCCAGAGATCAGAAGAGATTCTTCCCTTGCATTAATCTGTTAATGAAGTTGATGAGTTTTGGTTGGCGCCAGCTTTTCCTTTGTCAGATCATCCTTGGTAATAGCGTGGTTTCTGCTGCTTTTCAGTAAATTAGAGCACTTTTCCCATGACATGGTCCTCATCTTTCTTGTAAAACTGTAAATTAATTGTTTTGCATCACTGTAATAGGCAATATATATGAGAGGGAGCAGCAAAATGGACATTAATTTATTGGAAAATTTGCAAAATATCAGTGTGACATAATTCATTCACTGTAACCAAGCAGTTGCACATACTGTTCAACATCAACTAAACAAAGATATTAGCTAAACATTTCACAATGTCTACCTATTAGCTATTTTGTATTACAGCTTTGCTGTGAATATATGCATATAGTGCCTATGGTAGCTTGGCAGGGAGCTACAGGGAGATAAGAGGCCCTGTCTGTTGCCTTGTCTGGCTCTAAGTGGAGACGACAGCATTCAAACATGGTGACCTTGCAGAGGGGACCAGTGACGGCTTCCCTGTGATTGAAGGAACATTTCTGGAGGCACCCTGCAAGGCTTGTTGGGTTCGGAGGACCAGTCATCAAGGGAACCTGCTCCATGGCAACAGGAGTGGCTTTTTTTTTTTCTTCCTTTTTTTTTTTTTTTTTTTTTCACGCGCTGCCAACGGCACTCCACCAGCAAACTCACTTTGACCCCACACCCATACAAGTAACTCTTTCTGGACAGGCTCTGATGGGCATGGGTGAAAACTGGCTTGTGAAGGAAATGTATATTGATATGATAAAACATATTTCATCCTGAATGTGTATGGTGTATTGATTTTGGAAAGTTGTACGGCATAAAAGTAACATAAGGTGTGAAGTATTAAAAGAAATATGAAAGCTTGTAGATGAGGAGATGCACTGCGTTCAAGCACTTATTCATCCTTGGATCAGTGATTATGCACAAGATTATACACAGTCGATACTTCAAAAATGACTTCAAATTTATAAAATGTTAAATATATACAGGTTGGGGAAAGCATGTGGAGGACTGTCAAGGTTTTTAAAGGTCTACTTAGCAAAAGTAATAGATGAGAGATGTCAGTTTCACAGTTTATAAGCCCTGTGTGTCCCTAGGGGCTGCCATAGCCTCTGGCCATTCTCCCCTTACCTTAGGCATCATCTGGAAAAAAACCTGATGCTTCTAGTCATTCTGCATCCCTGCATCTGTCTGAAAATAATTGGTCAGGAACCTTCTCTCCAAAAAGGGGCCATGAAAGAGTAATAGCTTGCAGCAAAAACACACATGTCTGACAGATCACATTTGAAACAGAAAATGTATAGACCTACACTACGTGTAGTACAAACACAATGGCTTCTTTAAAAAAAGTTTCCTTTACTTTATCCCTAGGAGTAAAATTTCAGGTCTATATGGTCAAGCATCCAGAGAGCTCCAGGGAGGCTTTTTTGGGGACATTTTTACAACAACCAGTGCTATAATGCTGAAAATTAGCATACTTTAGCTGATTTATGCTTATTCTCTTTATTAGTTTGTTCCTCAAAAAGAAGATAACTATCCACTTGTTATTATAACAGAAGTTGATGATGAAAAAAAAAAAAAAACAACTAAAAACTTGCCCCACATAACTGCATGCCGGAAACTTCTCTTTCCACATCCTACTGTCCATCATTACTGTGATGGAAACAACATCTGACATTCCTCATTCAGTCACATCCTCATGTGCAATGGTGCATATGCACAAAAGGAATACTGTTTTCAACCACGCAGTAAATGGAAATATATGAAATATGTACATTTATTTACTTGGGATCCAAGCATTGGAGGGGACATGGAATGCATTCGGTGGTTTGGGCTCCATTCTTGACTATGTAGCCAACCTCTAATGACTTGACATATCTACATTTGCCATTCTTTTTGGCCATGTCTAATCCAGCACAAGAAAGGCTCCTGTGCTCAAGTACTGCGGGGAAAACAATACCACTGGGCTTTGCTCTACCTGTAAGCTCACAGATGAGACAGAAACAGAGAGAAAATTAAGGGGGGAAAATCATTATTCTCTGAATGAGATATCTTGGGCTTGATCAGAGTATGAATCAAAGCCCATCTCTTAGACTACTTAAACATTCACTTTTAAAATTCCAACCTGATTGTACTTTTATGGAAATTTCTTGCCATCAGTGGCTGCATTCTCTCCTGTCTCCAGGTCCTCTTGTATCCCTGTAGATATCTGACTCTGCCCTTCATTAGAATTCTCTTGGTAAGAAAGCGGGAGAAATGAGGGGGAGATGTAAATTCAGTCGAAAAGAAACAGGTTTAGATCTTTTCTTTTTTTGTCCAGGGAATAGAAAAAAAGAAAAATCGTGGATATACCACATCATCGAGTCAAACCTGACACCAGGGCAGAAGACTCAGGAATTTGATTAAGAATATGCTCACATTCATCACCATCACTGTCATCATTGTAACAGAAAATATATTAAAAGCATCTAGACATATATAAACTTAGCAGTTACTAACATTATACCTGCAACAGTAAGGATGGACAAATATTGCAGCCTCCCAAAGGATCATTCAGAAAAGCAATAATAATAGCACTGCAACAAGTATTCAATAGTATTAAAGAGAAATTACATATATACACATCAGCAAGAGGTGACACTGATGGCTTGCAGACAGATTAAATGGTTCAGAAACCACGGTGTACAGTTTCAACCTCAAACTAAAGAGGCCACACACACATCCCTGGATGTGTGAAGGCCTGCTCAGCAATTCAAAACCTTATTAAGCTCCATCAAACAAATGTCAGTAATTATGCTTTTTGCTGTTTGAGAGTCAAGGATTACACTGGCAAAAGAGACAAATTTACTAGCCCTCTGCGAATTCATTAGTTTTAGTATATTTTGAAAAATGGGGGAAATATGTGAGGTTTCATCATAAAAATACAAAACAAGGCAGATAAAATTATCCTTCAAAACATAAAAATATTTCTTATGATGTGAGACATGTTTAAAAAATTACCTCAAGAAGCACATTTTTACTTTCGGTAGTTGGGTCTCTCCTTTTTTTTGACACTTTTTTTTTTTTTTTAAGTTGGAGGATAACTGACTAGTGTTCATCTTATGATTCACATTAATTAATAAAAGTGTGCCATTGCTAATTCACCAAGGAGTTATATCAGACAAAGTTGGTATAAACATAGTTAATGCTCTAACATGGAGCACACAGCACATACAGAGAGATGTGTTTTCGACTGAGTTCCTCAGTTTACCAGATCCTTGCTAAATTACTCCGGCAGTCTTTCGTCACAGAAATCACTGAACAACTCTTTTCCAAAGCCAGAAACAAGAAAAGCTGGACTCTAATGTGTGAAGTCATCTTGAGACAAAGCCTGGAGCTCCATTAAATAAATGTAAGACTGGTTTTATGAACGCTGCAACAGTGCTCAGAATGGTTTTCTGGAGATATGGGCTCATTTACTAGTTCGCAGCTATTAGCTCTGCTATGAGGTAAAGCTAATTTAAGTATAAAAGCTTGAATATATTAAAGTCAGGCTCCTTTGCATTGTGAATGGAACATTGCCAGGTGGTCATTTAATGAAATAGGAGATTCAAGTTTTGATCCTGAGGCATGAGATGTTTGCTTCACAATCTAAGAGTGTTACACTGAAGACTAATAATAATAATAATAATAATAATAATAATAACACAGTTTTATGACTTACACACACACACACACACACACACACACACACACACACACACACACACACACACACACACACACACACACACACACAGTATATGGTCCAGGACACTTCACTGCTGAGAGACTGACATCTAATCCTCATTTCCCAGCTAATTCTCTTCACCTCTGTAACTAGCTGTGGATTTTCTCATAGAAACCACTATCCATGGCCTTCTAGTTAATCAATGCCACCTCTGAGGGAGCTGAGTGGAGGATTAAGTGAATACAAAGCACATTATTGATGATTTGGATGATTAATAATGCACCCAAGTGTGATGTGGTTTGGTGAGTATTCATTGATGAGGAGTAGTGGGGGTTAATTAGATAAGGCCTCCAGACAATTGCCAAAGCCTAACACATTATCTTGTGGACAGACGTATTACATAACACTTAACTCCTTATTTTGTCTTTTAACATTTCTAGCCTTTGCACAAATTGCAGTTTATTTTGGTGGAAGTTTTCTTTTGATTTATTGAGCATGGCTTTTGTTGGGTGTTACACACCTGACAAGGCCTACAGATGTAGAGGTCCCAGTTCTTGCTTCATGCATCAATGAACGACTACAGCCCTGTTTACCTGCCAAAATGCTGTTTAAAACTTTGATTTTATTCTTGTTCAGTACAACCAGAAAGTGCCAGGAATCGACTGGCGATCAATATCTAGTGATAAATGATGTAACTCTGGTGCTACTTTGAACCAAGTAAAACTAAAAACTAAAAACTAAGCTGCTAAAAGAGACTAATTTAAGTTAAAAAATAATAATAAAAAAGTTATTAATTTAACCAGTGTACTTGGTTGTATGCTTTCATTATGGTTACGGTTGTTTTTTTATTCTTCACTGCAGGATGCAAGCTTTCCTTTTTTTTCCTTTTTTTGTGTTTTTATCTGTTTCTAAGCCAATCACTATAGGGCCACACAAATTTTGGTTTATTTAATTATCATGATAAAGAGCAGGCTGCTGCAGTGACCGCTTTAGTCAGATAGACGCAGCAGAAATATGAGTCTTCTAGTTTATTTCTCTAGTTCCATGTTGCCAGAGTTTTTGTGCATGAGGACTTCTCTGGCTCTGATATTTGACCATGTCAGCTGTCTGTGGCAGCACCAAAGACACCAAACACGATGAAGCTGGCATGGCAGAGATCACCTGCCTCTGGTTCCTGGCAGGCGCACTGTGTGACACTTTATGTCACACGCTCCCAGGGTGTGAGGTGTGTTACACTCAGCACCTGCAGGTATCAGTGCTTTTTGTTTCCTCACATGAAAAGCATCACTTTAGCAAACAAAAGTGCAGCTGACAAAATGGACAGATCTATGATAATATCTTGGCATTGTTTAGTTTTGGAGATTTGGAGACCCAAAACTGTGATCAGTGAACTTGTATGATTTTAGAACCAAATATGTTGCTTAATCCTATAAAATGACATAAGCATGCTGTTTTGCTCATTTAAATGACTAAAATGTCATAATCCCACACAAGTTACAATGATTTCATTCTGATGTAATGAAATACTGTAAGCCAGTGTGGTCTCACTTGATTCCTATAATCAGCCATCCTGCCTCTGAAGACCATTCACTGTTGTTTCATGTTTGTGTTTAGTTTGGGCCTTTCGTCTCGTAAAACAGCTGAATATTAAGAAATTGAAGTGTAAGGTTTCTGAGTGACAGAAAATTGATTGACAAGGCCATTTCTCCACATCCAAACTAAATAAGTGATCCAAACAAACACAAATATATTATTACATACAGACATACGGGTTGAAACAAAACATTAAAATAAGGATTCTTTCTCAAATTCCTCCCTAAAATCTATTTGTTTTCATATTTTTTTTATTTTAAAAAATTTATCTTTAATGGTTGATCCAGGGCCTTTAGTTTGTGGAGCAAGGGTACAGCAATACAACAGAAGTAATGAATAGAAAGAGATTTTACAGAAAAAAATTCAGTACTTTGAAAATACATTAAAAAACTGCCCTGAGTCCATCAATCTGATTTAGTTATATTAATCAAACTAGATAAGCAATTAAAAATTAACCCTAAGCACAGTTGCTGTACACCATTTTTACACGAGGACAAGTAATTATTGTATTTCGTTTTAAAATATGCGGTGCACAAAGCTATTATAAACATTTTACTTTCATCTAATAACTTTCGTTTTGAAAATAATTTGTGCAACAGGATATGTTTGGTTGATGATTTGTGGCCAATTTCACCCTTTCATCTTTAGGCATAAAAATTATGAAATATAGTAATTTCATAATAGAAGTGAATAGGAGATAATAATAATTTCCATATTTTTTTTCTGTCTTTCGCTTGCCTATGAAATTATTGGTTGTGTTTTCTCACCAAAAGAGTAAGGTCACTAAACTGGTCATGCACAAAACGTGGCCACACAGGAGCATCCTCAGATCTGAAGTGAGACGCAGCCACATCATCATCATCATCATCATTCTAGTGATGAGTTTGCGGGAAATTAAGAGACCTTTCAAGTTCTTTGAATGGCTGGATACCATGATGGACACAGAAGGAATGTAGGCTGTGATAATTGCTGGCTGCCCAGGGAAATGGCATCAAGGCCAAGGCGAGTCACATGGTAGCCAACCAGCACTTCCTCTCATTACTAAGAAGCCATGCACCGGCTCCCAGATGCTAATCAGTCTCCCAGAGACCTGAGCGCTGTGTGGTTGGTTAGTACAGATTTACAGCTCTTCTCAGCCCTCTACTTTTATTAAAGATGATATTTCACACAGAAGGAAAAGGATGTTCTCCAGACAACTGTTAAAATGCAATGCAAAGTTTCAAGCATGAAAGGCAAAAACTGTAGGATTATTCCACTGCTATTCCAGGGAGGATGAAAAAAGAGGAAAGAATGTGGAACAAAAACATCAAAGGAGCATAGAAGAAGGGGAAAAAGAGAGAAAAGCTGTGAAATATTTAGCACGGAGCCCCAACAGGTGGTCAAGAGTGCAATGCAAGGCTATGGTTTCATTACTATGAATAATGAATGAAGTGTGTACATATGAAATTTAGTCATTTGTATCACCCTAATTGAAAAAGAAATGGGATACATATAAAACAACAAAAAATGCAAAACTAGATTATTCCTACATATTATTATTATGACATTTAAGTTGCAAGGTTTAGATGCGGAAACTAAATCATTGATAAATGTTTTTGTTTAAAGCTTTTAGTCCCACTGTTAAGGACTGGTTATGAGAAAATGAGAGCTTTAAAAAGTGATTTCAAATTTTGTGCAAATTTATGACACTGTTATCTATCTTTTCAGCAGACTTACGTTTTCATTATTACTGAGAAGGAAAAATTTATGCTGCTGATATAAAGAAAACAGAGGTCAAAGACAATCAGCAGACTAAAATCATGCCTCATCAAATCTGCAAGCAACGTCTTAAGAAGATGTGAAATTACTTGCTTGATACTGAACAAAATTATTTGCTGCATGAAAAAATACTGGATATTTTTCAGCATTAATTCCTGTATATTGACTAATTTATAAGGATTTTTGTCGGCACCCCTCATACAGCGTACAACAGGTTTTTATGGGTTCATCTGACTTGCAAGCTGTAAATGAAAACCAGTGGTGCATCCAAGAAAGCTCCTCTCAAGATGCCTGGGTGATATGGCAAAAATGGGCCACAGTTGGTCTTGAAAATTGCAAGAAAAAGAAAAAGTGAATGAGGCGGCTCTGATTTTGGGAATGGAATGCCATGGATAAATTATAACTGATGAACATTTGGGAACATTAGGATTGCCAGCTGCTAAGAGTGCAGAGGATTTCTATCTAACACTGGAATATGATTATCCACCATTACATCTCATCAGTGCTGTCCACCCATTCTACTCAAAACACATTCACTGACGCAGCTCTGGAGTTTCACCCGTTGGAGTTTGTTTGTTAAAGTAGTGAAACACATCTGTTTTGTGAAGTAGTGCTACCCTTTTCCATTGAAATCATGAGGCACGACCTTCTGTAGTTATTGATTTTGATTGAATATAACTAATATTAACAACATCATGGCATCAACTGGAGCGAGCTGACGCTACACTACAAATCACACAAAATTACTTTTTTCTTCATTTTATAGAATCTGATTTTACCGGAATAAATTATTGTCTAAAATGAGATGAGCTGACACTCTGAACAATCACAACACTAGTCACACTTCACAATGCAAAAATGAGTCAGCAGCATGATTAACTTCTTTGCTGCATAGTAAAATCAGAACAGATACATTTTAATGTATCTGTTCTGTATTAAAATGCCTCATAGAAGTGTCACAGTGGCTTTACCTGAGGTCTTGATATCAAAACTATTCTGAGACTGTAGTGAATAAAAGGAAGCAGGTGAAGCTGGAGAGTCTCAAATCTGCTACAATGTTATTTTAGTTGATATTATTACAACAAATCTTGGTTTGGAAGGACCTGCGGTGCTTACTGGTGCCATGATGAAACTATAGATGATGGACTTTAGCTGAATATTGATAGATGGTCTTGTCTCCACTAAGGATAGTATTTGTAATTGTAAATAAATAAATTAGCAAACTGAGCTGGAAACTATATAATTGGCTGAGGGTTAGGGTTGGTGACTGTGGGCGCCCCAGTGGGTTAAATGGTAGAGCTCATGCCACTTGTCTCTCTCCTGTAGCTATCAAACAAAGCAAAACTGCCAAATAATAATCCTAAAAAAAAAAAAAAAGGTTTGGTGACTGCAAAATCTTGGTATGATGTGTGCTATTTGGCATTGGTGTTTGTTGCATCATTTGCTGGTATGTTGAAGTTTGCGTACGCGGCCACATTTTTGTGCTCTTCTCCTTGAGTTTATGCTCTGAAGTTGCACAGCCTGCAGTGAAAAGCACAATCACACACGTTTGTCTCCGTACTGCAGGTTACTGGACTTGCTGCTTCTTCTTCTCCTTCTCATCCTTCCTCACTCACCAGCCACTATTGTATATCTTAATATAGAAGCAGAGAGCCTGAACATCACTTCCTTCCCTCTCTCTCATCTACAGGCCATTTCATTAGCCGCTCAGTCCACCAGGCAATACAGTATTTTACACTGTAAAGATAGACTTTCTTTTAACATTTAATCTGCATGAAACTAACAGTAAATTATAGACGACAAGTAACAGCACCAAATCAGTGATCTTTTAAGACAAGCCTTTTAAGTTTTGTCGGTCTTTCACAAGGGCAGATCTCCACAGATGAACCCTGTATCTCTAAGATTATTAAAATACAACCCTTAGGGAGAACAAACTGCAAGTCTAGCAACTACTTTATTAATCTCCCCTTAAATTAAGGAGCAGTGGTGGGCATCCTTTTCCTGTGGTTTTCCTTTTGCAGGTTTTACACACACACATGGATAGCAGAAGCCTGCATAGGTTCATAAACCCAAATGTCCCCTGGCGATTATTAGACACACTAACGACAATGCAATTAAGACCTTCGCCTAACTAAGAACAACTGAGTGTGCAAAAAAGTAAACTGTGCAGGAGTGTTTTTATTTGCCTTAATTCATAGACAGGTCCTGAGTCTATCTGCCTTATAGGTAAGTTTGAATTTCATTTGGCTGTGCTCTCTCTTAGCAAACCAGGAGATGAAGAAAATGGGTTAATTAACATATATTTACAAAATTATACTATTCAAACTAATTTAGTTTCTGAAAAAATGAATCTCAATTACGAAGGAAACTGAAATGGAAATTTCTGAGCATTAAAATGGATGAGTGTTGTATTATGAGAGAGTCTTTAGCATCACAGATCTTTTATTAAAGTTATCTACTAGCCTTTTGCAGGATTCTGAATGAACAGCGCTTACAGAAGATCACACGACAGAGTATTCCCAAATTATGTATGAATTCACACTGTGCAGCGTTCATGGAGGAAAATGCAACTGCAAAATACTGGTGGAGGTCACCTTCATTTTAATTTAGGTTTTCAATTGGACCACGTGCCAGCAGGAAATTGCACCCATAGTTTTTTTTTTCCTGAAAAAATAAGTGAATACATAAATAAAAATGTATTGATACATTACATCATGTATTTTGTATTTCTGCAAAATCGGACTTAATCAACTTTCATGCGACCATCCAACAAAACATGCCGTATCATTTTGAGATAAGTCTTACACATTTTTACATTTACGTTTTTATTTTATTCATTTACATTCATGCACAAATCTAAATACTACATTATTACTTTTTATTCTGTCACATCTGTCCCTCATCTTCTACAGTCCTAGGCTATAGCTGCCCAAAGCTGATAAAAAAAAAAAAAAGTGTAATTCTTTATCATCATTAAGTCATGTGATGGTAAAAATCCTCATAAATATTAAGACATATTTACAGTTATAAGACATATATTCACATTCTATTTATGGTTCATTAATTAAAGTTGCACATAATGTCCACAGCATATGACTGACATATCCTTGTTACCCATTTATGCTACATGATATTCAACATTACACACAATATTGTGCCTTCAGACAGTGAGAACCCTTAGAGCAGTGTAATTATGAAACCGTCATAACACACAGCAGCCCCATACTAGTTATTTTTGTTCTACATATTTCTCTCACATTTTACTTATTATTATTCATTTCAACAGTGAATATACATATCATGATTTGATAATGTGACCATAAAGAAAGATTTTTTTTTTTTTTTTTTGTACAGCCATAAAGCAAACCATTTGTTCGTGAGCCCCATTTTTGTTCCTTTGACTCTGTCATACACAATTTATTATTTATCCCAGCCTTCTGTATTACAAATGGTCTTAGGATTAGGACAAATCAGGACTCTCCAAACTATCAGGAGGGAAATGGATTCCTGAACAATATGTGTCGACGGAGAAATTGGCAAAGGAGTGACAGTGGCTCTGGAGAGGGGCCAAACAATGCCGGTATGTCACAGGAGGAAATCGCACTGTTCCACTTGAGACAAACACAATTTCATATTAATGAATAATTGAGAAAGTTTAGAACTGGGTTGAGATAAATGTGTGTGAGTGTTACATGTATCTGTGTCATGGTAATACCCGGTGTGTTTCCAGCACCGCGGCCATACAGAGCTATAGGATTCTTTTGTGGGATTCAGCGGATTGTTCATATGAGGTCATGACAAGACATGTAGTTCAGATTTTATTTAATACTTACCTTCAGAATGCGATGGTTAGAGTACATGTTGAGTTTGGGTTTAGTTTCAAACGTCTTTTCTGTTATCAAACAGGAGAATAACCTCACAAAGGCCGTAAAAAGTCAATAATAAAAAGGAAAATAAGTGTCATGAAAAGTGTATTTTAAATTATTTTACTGACTACCATGCCTTAAATTACCTGTAACCTGTACTAATTGGATGTCTCATACATGTATTTACAAGTGATCAGCATGAAGTTACCGTGCCTGCGCTTGTTAACCTGTGCCTTAGTAACAAGGCCAGGGCTCGTTTGTGACATGAGAGGAGAAGGAGGAGAAAGGAGGGGGTGGTCGACACGGAGCACGGTACCTTGACTGGAGACGAGCATGCTCCATACTGCACCCCCATCCATGCTAATGATCCAAGCTCTGCACATAATTAAAGCCCTGCTACCCCTCTCCTGTGAAACGCAAGGGGGGGGGGGGGGTTCGTGTACGTCTCCCAACGTAGCTAGAGGAGGTTTGGAAAACTTCTGAACATCTATGGTCCATTATGTATAATTTCAAAACACATCCCAAGTATGAGGAAAAGAAACTTTTCATTTTTAATGACAAAATCATGAATTATTCTATTTATTGTATACACTCACTCTTTCAAAGGTAGCTGGTCCATGAAAGGTGAAACTGAATCATGAGGAAAGTCTTTTTGCTGTTAAGGACGGTAGCAACCAACACCTGTTGAACACCCTGGAAATGAATCTTTTTCTTCTTCTTCTTCTTCTTCTTCCTCTTCTTTAGTGTTTCTACTTCAACCACCACCATACTATTTTATGAGTCCCAGAAGACAATGGGAAGGTAGCATGACAACAAAACAAAAGCCAGCTACTGTTCGTTCATTCCCTAGTAAGCAAGAATGATAGAAACTCAACTCACTAATTTCCTGACAAAAAATATGGACTCTGTCATTTTAAAAAAGAACTGCAAAATGGATCTATGATAAATTGAAAAAAAAAATCTGAAAATAGTTAAGATATGAGCCAAGTGTAACAGCTCAAAACAGAAATTGAACCATGTGAGGCACATTAAAATTTTGGAGAGAGAAAATCAGTGGGAGTGCTCATTGTGACAAAAAGGCCGCCCAGGACCCGTGTTTTTCATGTTGTCTAGAAGTACATGACTGCTGTGTTATTCTGTTTTCTGAAGTCTGAGAATTTCAGCCATGTTTCTAGTTTTAATTACAATATTACTAGTTGTTGCATATCCTGGGACTGAGCTGTGTGCTTGTGGCTTGTGAGACGCTAGCGTTTAAAAACCAATAATGATTATCTTTTATACATGATTCATTAGTATGTCCTAAGGAAGCAATGCTTTTTTATTCCTAACAGGCTGACTTGACTGCTCAGTATGTGTCTGCTCTCTGGATTAAAAGTTGAAAAACTCCAGCCCTTTTTATGGAAAGGGAGATAGGGTATGCATGGCGCTTTAATTGTTATCCATTATGTATGATAAATCTTGTTTGTTATTCAACGTTAATGAACTACACAAATTAAAAAGAATGCACTCTTGATTGGTGGGACATTTTCATCATATGTGTGCTTATGGAGGAAACTGAGTGTACTTTTCGCGTTCAGCCAATAGGTGTCCCTGCAAACCATATAAACACTGCTTGATGCCATTCCTGCCTGCAGCGTGGTACTGTTGCAACTGCAAACATTACAGTCACCACCATCTCTAGCACCATCACCAAAACTAGGAGCCACAGTGCCAAAATAATACCGATAATTAATGAAACTTACTCTATATTTTCTTTTGGTGTTTGCTGCATTCTGTTAAATTCAATAAACACTATCTAACTTCCTCAAGGGATTTCTGTAAACCCATTTTTTTTCCGGGTTAAAACATGAAAAACACCAGTGGATCATCAATTAGATTTGATTGAATGGGTCACAAAGGTTTAACTGAAATTATTTAGAAATGGAGTTTCAAAATTTAACCCAAAAACAGAATGAATTATGTTATCCCTGTGATTTCAGAGTGCTTAAGCAAGTCTCTCCCATAGCTAGAAACAAATGTTCCATAAATTTTATAGTTAGTGATGTTGGCAGTAATGTAGTGATTAGTGATGTTTGCAAATGGCATTATTGGTAAGACTAACTAGCACTAACTTTGTGGAAAATCTCACAGTGGACAAATAGACCCATCGATTAAACAAAGCCTTCCACGAGTGCGTGAAGTTATTATCCTATACATTGTCGATGAAACAGCCTCCTGATAATGTCATTTGATGACAATGTAGATTAGATTACAAATCTAAGCATGTTACAAATCTCATCTGCCACTTACAATACCCGATCTGCCCATCAGTTAAAAGTCCCCAGAGCGAACGCCTCCATCAAGCAGTGCTCATTACAATTTACTGCTACCAACAGCTGGAATGAGCCGCAGAGCAATACTGAACTGGACATTTTTATGTCAACAACTGCATGATTTTACTGATGTTCGTGCTGGTAATTGCTTTTGTTCCCTAAACCCGGCAGTAACTGTAACCTGAGATGTGCTGTGTCCCAGGCTCTTTCATTGCTTTTGTCCGTCTTGATTCTGTTTTTGTCTTCACACTTTTATGTTTAGACTGATATTCTGTTAGTCTTGTTTTCTGGCCTGATCCACTGACTGAGGAGTGTTTCTGCTGCTGATTTCCAGGCACTGTCCTCCGATTTGTTGAGCATCTCTGTCAATGATTCACAGTATGTGATCTGCTGTGATGTTTATATTTTACATGGATGTATTTTCTTGTTAATTAATCCAAATCTTTTGTGCTCGAAAGGCCTTTGCGTCTCTTCCAGACTGTCTTTGTGATGAAGCCATTTTTCTTACTGACCAAAAGGGACAATCAATTAAATATGTGATAAAAAATTACACAGAGTAAAAATCAAATTAAGATGTTTGGTTCTACACACTATAGTTAAAACAAATAATGATTAAACAATCAAATATTACGCACCTCTGTTTAAGTTAGGCTATAGTGTTTTATGCCACCCTATTTGTTCACGTGGTCATACACATGTTTAACACTGCATACATTTTATAAGTAGCCCTGGTGTACTCAAACATGTAAATGACATCTGCAAACTCCCACAGGCAACCAATGCACACAGCACATAAATAAACATACACAAATTAGATAACAAGGTAGCCAGAAGAAGGCCTTTGTAGGTCTTTGATAGCAAACCTCTATACTACAGAGGATTCTAATAGGTTGGCCTCTTTGCCTGTTGTTAGTTTACCATCTGGTCCATGTAACAACTATATCCCTTTAGGCCTGCAAATAATGACTTTCTATATCCTTGCATCCAACCTGTGTATAGCTCATTGTGCTTTAGGGGAATATGTGACACTTCACGTCCCTCCCCTTCGCTTTCCTCTTCTTCACTATACCTTTACAGTTGATGTCTTTGACTATGGAGGGAAGCAGACCTTCGCTTGCAGGATAAAAGGCATGGGTAGGGCCCCTCAATCATTCTGCCCTCCAGGAGGCAAGAGGAACGAGGGATGAGAGGGATAGGGGGCCTAGCAGGGTGCAGAGATGTAAGACACATTTAGATACAGCTTTGGCTGGTGGAAAAACTGTTGACTTTTTTCCCCTCTGTCTCTCCCTCTCTCTCTTCTCCATCCGCTTTTGTTGCCTTTGGGGACAAAAGCCATGCAAATATTGGCACAGGACCATTGAAACCATAGGTGAAAGCATATTCAAAATGTCAGGGTACTGCCTGGAAAAAGTGAAACAGCTGGAAAGTGCATCTCCCACATGGTGTTGTGAATATCGTGGCACTTACTGTTACAGGTAGAGCATTCAGTCCTTTTGCCAAACTATGTGGTTGTTGTAATGCCGCGTGTATCCAAACACTGGAAAAGAAAACCTGCCTCACTAGACAATATCTTTCCTATCTGACATCAGCCAGGAAATGAAGTGTGTTAAAGGGTCGAAGCATCCAAATTAACCTCTTTGCATGGTTCCGCTACCCCCTCCTCTTCTTATTCCTCTCCCCTCTACAGTTCTCATTTTCAGGAATTTGCTGAAACACAACATCTGTGTAGTCATGCTGGGGTGGAGGGGGATATGGGGTGAGCCTTATAGTTAGAGTCCTTACTCTGATCCAGGCGCAAGTCACCCCTGGGGAGGCTGCAGGGCCTGGGTCAGCCATATGGTGGCAGAAGCCCCTGGAGGAGCCAGCCCAATAAGCTGGATCAGCTTCAGCACTTCCTGACCAAGGCCCGGGACACACCACCAAGCAGGTAAATAAAGGGGGGTGGCGGCGGCTACCCCTTAGCAGCAGGAACCAGAGCAGCACCATTAGGAGCCTGAGGGGAGAGAAATAGAAATGGTTTCATCCATGGGATCTGCAATGCTAAGGGAAATTAAAGTCAGGGATCCTGAAACTTAAGCTAAATCTGCTGAGCCTCTCTGATAAAATATTGTAAATGCTAACTTGTTGATTGCCGTGGTTTCTTTCTTTCTTTCTTTTTCTTAGATGCTGTTCAGTTTTGCGCAATTCTGCAATGTACCTACTGCTAATTTGAAGAAATGGAGGATTCACTGAGGTCATTTCTAACAAAACTCCATGTGGAAACATCTTATCTGTTTCATACTAATGTTATCATATGTCATGTGGAAGTAATACTCAGTAAATAAAAAAAAAAAAAAAAATCTATCAACAAATTTATGTGGAAGGCATTGTTATGTGCATGGTGAAAAAATATTTCTATTGTGTACTGGACTGCAAAGAGACTCCTACAGCTGACATAAAAGATCCCATATGAATTAATAATTGACACATCTCTGCACCATTAAATATTTCCCAGTGTTTTCTTTACCAGGCAATTTGGCAAAACCTCATCCCCATGCTCATGTTTATGAAGATTCCTTTGACTCCAATTTTAGAAAAAAAAAAAAAAAAAAAAAAGATCCAATCTCTAACATACAATTATTTTAAAGCTGAAATTAATTACTTACTAAGCATTTATTTGTCAGAGTTGGATGAAAACGTCCCAAGAGAGTGCATCTGTGTTTCGAATGCATAATGCAGTAACACTTGAATCACTTGAAGAAAAAAAAAAAGTTCTTTCTGTGTCATTTCTTTCCTATGATCTTAATTCTGCAAGCAAAAAAAGGGGTGGTATAATAGCGAGCATAACAGGTTCAATAAATGTGTTTGCCAGTGAAAAAGACAACACATTAGTGAAACCTGAATAGATTACACATTGGTTATGTTACATTAGACACATTGGTTTATGTGTCCAATGTAACACAACCATAAGCCCTCAGGACCCGTGCACGGTGCCTCTACTGAGAAACAGACAGCCCATTTGTCTGCCGGCAGGTACACCAATCTCACTGTCAGAGCGGACCGTACCATTCACTGGACTGAACCAGGCAGCCCTGCGCTCCTGAGCAAAAAGGCCAGTGGTGGACATGGTGTAACATGTCCTCAGAGAAATGAAAAAAAAAAAAAAAAAAAAAACAGGGACATGCTCAGTTTTGGGTAGTGTATGACACCAAGCTGAAAACATGAATGAATCCTGGGTTTCTTGTTGCACTCAATCAAACACGGGGACAGTGGGGAATTATGAAAGTGGTGACATTATTCTTCAGGCCGACCTGTGCCTCAATCAAGCATGGCCAATAACATTCGTGATATTTATTCAGTTCTGCTTCTGTCTTTAGTAGCTACGTCTGTAGAGTAGAGTTTTGCTTTATTTTGAGAAATAAATAGCATTTCTCCCGAGGGCTCTATATAAAGTAAATGTGAATTGATTTGTACACGCAGTAATCTGTAGAACAAAGCATCTCTGATTTTTGCGTTATGGCATTTCTGCGCGTGCAATATAGTGCTGAGTAGCCACATCTTCCTCCAGATGTGCTTTGCCCTCAGCATCCTCGGCTGCAAGGCCTTCCTCCTTTTACTGCTCGCTTGCGCTTGTCTGATTTTGGTTTTGCAGCCAGCGATGTCAGTTAAGAAATATCAGAAGACACGTGTGCAGGATCCTCACCTCTCATAGTTTATGTAACACAAACTGGTAAGATGCACTGCATGTAGTGAAATCCCGTGTACAGAAATCTATTTGATATCCAGTATTTTCCTGTGATTGCCTCAATAAATGAAGAATTGAGGCTTTTCAAACCTGTGAGAATATAAAATGAATGCCTGCCTTTTACAAATAGGCCAATTCCAAAATCTTATACATAGTTTGAATGCAGTTTGCAGGCTAATAGAGACATTTTTTTTTTTTTTTACTAAACAGCTCGAGGTGAGGAATTGGTATCCCATAATGATACTGTCACCTCAGCTTCTGCGTGCTTCTGAGCTAACTACTCTGCCTGCTTGGTGAGTCTTCTGGAGACATTAAAATCTTGAGTTTAAAGCTACCTAGCCATAGGTAGTCTGATTAGGCCTGAGATTTCCTCTCAACCTCGACTCAGAGTTTTCATATTTAAACTGAATGTTTAAGCGCTCTCGGTTTTTCTTGGCTCCCGCTACAAAGAAATGTGATAATATTCACAACCACAGCGATATTTGATGTTGATGTTCATTCACTAAATACAACAAGAAAATGGAATTATAATGCTAACACAATAAAAGCTTTTCTCCTCCTGGTGAACAGTATGGATAGATTAGTTGTAACTTACTGTCAGAGTCTAAGAAGAGACAACTTGTTCCTCTGAGAAAAGCCCATTGTCGAAAGTTTTCACTCTGCGCCAAGTTTCTGTGCAGGGGCATGTCATTTTCATTTTGTTTGGCATTTTTGAGACGTCTGAGGGAGTTGGTGCACACTTTAAGAGATGCTGACATGTTTTTGTCTGAGTGCCTTTTGGTCTTCATCTCTAATAGAGAATGGCTTGCCTTTTGTATTTATAATGCATGCTCTCTTTGAGGCTGTTACAGGTGCCACTGTGAGACTCCTTATCAGTCTGTCCTTGTTGATATTCACACCAACATAATTGTTTTGCCTTTGCCAACAATATATTCGGAGGAGTATATGTAACATATTTGCTAATTATGAATTCTCTCAACAGTGTGGCCTTACCAACCCTCACCTGGTTTCTAATTAATTAGCTGTGTTTATGCTAGCCATTATCACCTTGACAGCTCGTTACCTTCATCCCAGGAAAGGGTTCTTTCATGACAAATTACTAGGCTGGATGTGTGACACCTCTCTGATTCGCCTGTGGTGTCCCGTGCCGGGGACAAAAGCCCAGATGACTCTAACTGAGCTGTGTCTTGAAGATATGAGATATTCAAATGAGATGCTAACGGAGAGGGACTTTGTGATGCTGGATGTCTAATGTTAATGTTCTCATTTGAATATAAAAGAATCTTTGCCATTTTTTGTGGATCAAAAGTGAGTATAAGAGATTTGAATCGGAGTTCTTCAGGCATGACTGACAAGACAATGGCAAAGTTTTAAAATGTTGCTGTCTTTGTCAAGATGACATTCTGCTAGCTCTCAAAGAGAGGAGAATATGGGTTAAATGCAGGACAGTCGGTTTACCGCAAAAAATAAATACCGGTTTAAGTCTTAAGGATTAGCCCAAATGCTCCCTGTTTCACAGATAAACTGTATAATACTAAAAAAAATCTGCCTTACTTTGTATGTAGGGCATGCAATCTACTTGATACTACTCTCAACTGTGTGTTCACATTGTTAGTGACGACTTTGCAATACTGGTATGTTTTAGCAGAAACCTGCGAACCTCGGCCTGCAGCTGCATGAAGCAATGAAGCAAAATTTACCAGCTGCTGATGGACAATGTTGTCTAAAAGTCTGCCAGTGTCTAAACCCTATATCACAGAAAACCTTAAAAATATAGCATTTTATCAAAACCCCTAAGTCATGACTATAGATGCTTTTACAAGTGTCTCTTCATAGTTTTCTGATCTATTTGTTATCGATTTATTTTGTACGGTTGGTATGCTCAGTCACTCCTATGAAATCCATGATTTGTATATGCAACACGGTCAATCACATGCCAACATAATGGATTTTTTTTTCTGACTGTTCTTTACAAGAAAAAATAATGTTTTTGAAGCATTAAATGAATATCAAAAATATCAGAAAAAGAGCACAATGTGAAAATGTATATCAAGCCCCAGAGAAAAGGCATTCTGATGTATTCATATAATTTTCCATTCTCACTGTTGATTGCTTTGTGCAAATGGAGCAACTTCTTTTGTATCTGTGCATGAAAAGATATGAAAATACAGGATGAGTGATTTAAAAAACACTGTTGCATTTGGTCATCAGTTTGTCACTTTGTGGTGCCTTTGCTATATACTCTGTTTGGTTTTAATAATATTTGAAAAAATATTACTTTTTTTCTTTACATGTCCTGAGAAAGTAATTACAGCTTATTCAGACAAACAGGCCTATTCATGAAGGGTTCATGATTTCCCTGAACCCAGCAGAATGTCCTTCAGTGAGCAGGAGATAATAATTCATGCTGCGAGGCTCCATGTATGCCACAGGTCTTATCTACTACTCATCATTCACCATCATTGTTCAATATACCGTATAGTCAAAGGCAAACTGAGGATGTATAATTCAATAAGCAATGTGCTAAAGAATTAATATATTCAAGTTAATTATGCCACCGTGTGAGGGAACTGTTGTACATCGGATTACCAAAATGATTTTTACTTTTGACCTTGGTCTCTGCGGATCAGCTTCATTAGGTTTTAGTTATAGCTTAACATTTTAAAACAACTGGCGTGGAGCAGCCTCTGCGTTTATTATTCAATCATTGATGTCTTTTGTTTAAATAAAATACCACGAAAAGTGGGAATATATGAATCTTTTCAACCGAGTGATTAGATGGAAAATTTATTTATTCATGTTTAGGTTAAGATTTCACCATTCTAAAGACAGCTACTCCACAGAGGAAAAACTGGGGAGCGAGATGAGAGGGGATTGGCTGATATAAAATGTTACCAGAAGAACTAATGTCATACGAAGGTTGTATTGAGAGGTCCTGCTTCTCCCAGCCTTCACACTGTCTATATGCAACCACCCCCTCCCCCTGTTAGTCCTATACATAGTCTCAGTTGAACAACTTGTTCAGCGGAAAATGAGCGGCCTCATTGTGTATCCTCCTAACTTTGACAGCTGGGAGACGCCTTAGGCTCATCCTGAAGCTACTACCTCAGTTACTGCTAGCAGAGCTACTGCGGAAAGGCTGCATTGGCTTTTCACTAACTTCCATTAATAGGGGTACCAGTGACTTTGTCATCCTGATACCGCATGCCTTTTATGGCTCTAACTGACAATATTAATGTTAATGCAGACAGAGCAGCACTGAGAACATGGTTCTTTACACCAGTTGGCCAATGGCCGCCTAACAGCGATGAGAAGCCAAGCCGTGAAATAATAGAGGTAGTTGTTGTAGGGTTGAAGTCTGAATGTCTGCCTTAAAGGATCACCGCTGTAAATTGCATTAACTTTTTACCATGTTGGCTAGGTGCTTTTGTGTCTGCTAGCCTCATCTCATTAGATTTTCCAATTATTATTCCTTTTCACTTTGTTACTACTGGGCAAAACCGCACACCCCTGACATAGTAAAAATAATTAGCTACTCCCAGTAATGCAGCGGTGTGTTTGGAGCGGAGTGAGGTCACAGGGTTCCCTTCTAAAGATCATGACATTCTGAATTACCTGAAGAATACCTGAAGCTATCTGTGAACCTAATTAACTTCCCATAGAGATCAAATGTACACATCATTTAAAATACATACGGGACAAAAAGAGACAAAAGGAAAATTCGCCAAGGTGTTGTGCACGTCACTCTCCCTTCTCCTATGGCTAACGTGTGGAAACAGCTCCGGCTCGCCTGTAATCCATTGCATGTGTGTAGAATTGAAGAATGAGAGCGAAAGGTGGTGGGAAGCGCCCATTTATTCCATCAAGTAATCAATGTGCTGTTTGAATTCATTTGAATGCACTCAATCATGCCCCTAATGTTGATGGCTCACGGGTGTGAGCATCAGTTATGCAGGAGTGTTATATAGCTTTGGTTTGGGCCCATTTCATCAAATATTTATGGGGTAAAAAAGTGCATCAAAATAGGAGTGAAGAGAATTACATTTAAGTTTCTCCTTTGTTAGGAGCCCCAGACTCGCATTGTTCTCAATGTTGAGAGTTCTTTTGTCCAGGTTTCTTTGTTGTTGATTTTTGGCGTTAGGGGTGTTGGGGGTAGCAAACATGTCATAAAACATACTTTTTTCATCCTCTCTTTGCTTATTTACTGAGATGAACTCATCAAACTCTTACTTTCGTGCCATAAAGGGCCCTTGTCTGAATGGACATATAGTACAAAGCAAGTGATGCAAAAAGGTGAAATAGTGGTATATCTCTCCAGCTCAATTGAGTCTGCCTTTTCTCCTCACTCTTCATCAGTCTTGCCTGCCTCGCCTCTGTCTGCCAGTGTGTTTGCCTTTTAGATGTGATGTGAGCGTAGTATTCTCTCAGACTCAGGCAGTTACTTTGTGAACAGCCTCCACTCGCACGCTGATGGTATTTCACTGCTGCATCCCCCAAGTTATATTAAATTTGCAGCTGGCCCTCTTTAAGTCTTTTTCATGAGATGTATGTTTTAAAGAGTGTGTCAATTCTTAAAGATGCCCTTGGCTTTTATCAGTCGTTTTTAAGAAAGCTTTCAATAAAGAGTGAGGCGAGATCTCAATGTGGTGGTGGCCCATTTTGCTTGCATAAACTGCATATAAAATCTTAAAGTAAGATCTTAAAGGCTGATATGATCTGACTTAAAACCGTCTCAACGAAGCTGAAGCTTCAATATTAATGAATTTAACTTAACATCCTTTTAACAATGATTCAATGTTTGCTCTTTTCAGTTTAAAGCACTTTTCTTATTCTTAAGCTATAACTATGCATTCTTTTTTACGCATAGTTCATAGATTTCAGCCACAATTTAGACTTTTAAAACTGGCTTTTTTTTTCTGAAAACACCTCTTTTATAGCATTGGACAAATAAACAATGTCTCATATCTCGGGTGAAATACATATATAATATAATACACACACACACGCACACACACACAAACAAACAGCAAGTAGTTCTTAAATATTTCCAAATACCTACTGTTCCACTGACCTGCGTCTCTTGTAGGGTACAGTGAGCGCACAATTACTTCTTATTAAGGCTCTGATTCCTGATGTGGCTCCAACTGGTAGGGGCAAGCCATCAATTTCAGACATGCTAAGCCTCGTGTAGCAGGAGACAGGGAGAGCCCAGCAAATGTGAGTTTATGTCTACGGCTGATATGATAGTGGAGCCAGTGATAATGTCCTGCTGAGTTCCCTCACAGATCAGAGATCACAGATCCACAGTGCTCACTCCAGAGACTCTGGCCTTCTACAATATTTACCCACTACATGGGCTCCTCGAGCTGTCATTCACACACACACACACACACACACACACTCACACTCATACACACACACCCACACACATACAGGGTGAGGAATGAGCTTTAAATTGCACATCACCCTGCAACCAACTTTTCTCTAATAATGAGTTACTGGGTGTTTTATGAGTGGCCTGAATTAGTCATGTCTTGGTTTGCATTAGGACCAAATTCAGTCTTGAACTTAATTGGTTATGTTTCAGTTTGCTATGCTTAAAGTAAGTAGAATGGTGGGAGTAATCATTCTTATTTGAAACAGGGATGGAGAATACATATAGGAGCTTGTTTTGTGTTGTGCACCAATACAGGGATAGTAGTTTAAGTGGAGCTACAGGACAATGCCCCTGCTGTCCTGAGACTAAGTGTGTGCCCATGTGTGCATATTGCAGGTGGGCGGTCAGGTAGCTGCATCCTGCAGGATGTTATAATTTGCTCCATCATGGATTTATCCCAGTTCTTTTGGCTGAGGAAGGATGACAGTGCAGCCATCTTATCACCTGTAAGCCTTCCATTGTCCCCCTGGAGGATTGGAATGTTAACTCCACATGCAATGATCTATTATAAAAAGAGCACTGCACATTTCTGCACATGCTTCTGTAAAAAGGCTCTGTCATTGCTGTGACTATAAAACTGTGGGTGCTTGACATGAAGGATTTCATTTTCAGGATCCTTCTGTTTAACTGAAGGATTTTTGTTTGTTTATTTGATGAAAAAGAGGCTCTGATGCACTCTGGGGTTGCAACACGCAGCGCTGCATGGTCCTGCCACTTTATTGTTCATTTCTCATCAGCATGAGAAGGTTGGGTGTGTAGTGTTTATTCACACAGCATGAAAGAATATTGATCTCCTTTCATTTCATCATAGTTGATATGAATTTTCCACATAAGCTTGACCTGTACTTGACTTGTCACATTGATCCACGCAGAGTCTATACTAACCAGAGGAGAGAGGGGCCAAGACCATCAATACAGAAGAAGGTCCCAGTTGACTTTGCCAAGAGCTAATTATCCCTAAACTCTCATATGGACTAATCAGCAGACTAAAAACTGATCGATCGCAACAGCCATCAGCCCCTCAAATACAATACACAATGAGGTTTTTGTCACTCAGACTTGCATATCTTAAAAAGTCCCTTATGAAGAGAAGATTTCACAAGAGAGATTTGAGGGAAAACAGAACAAAAAAAATGCACTGAATATAGAAAACATAGTACATTACTGTGCATGGAAACATGCACGTATTGAGCCCCCTGATGTCAGTGGGACTGCCTGCATGGAAACATGCACAGCAGGACAGCACTTTATATATCGCTATAATGACAATATAGTATCACAAATATTTATCAATATGACAAAAAATGTGCTATTCACAATATATATCATCACTGCTTTGAGATCTTGTAAAAGGTAAGAGAAGGAAAGTTTAGATGACCATATAAAATGTTCAGGACTGTGCTCATAAACCTAGTTTTAATCAGTGTGGGAGAGTAGTGTTTTAAAAAGCTTTGCCACTTGTGCTACTCCACTACTTGAGGTAAAAAGGTAAAGGTGGTATGGGTTCCTGCAGAGTAACCTTTCAAAGATACCAGTTAAAATGCTGACCCAGCCTGCAACTGAGTGTGTGCGATGTCTACGTTATGACAAATAGAAATAAACAGTGTGATGATATCCAGTGTCAAGAGCATGCAATGTGGAGGAAGCAGCATGCACATAAAATAGTGTCACCATACTGTGACACAACCAAGTTTCCGCTCACTAGCAAAAGAAAAACAGAGTTTTGATCATTTTTAAATTCCAATTTTGGTTCTTACTGTCTTCACTCCATGTGTAAAGGTGAGCAGAAGGACACTTGCTCAATCAATGTACTAACCAAATATTAAAACAATAAAAAAAATCCTTTCATTTATATCATATGAATTATCTTTATCTATTAGCACTAGCTCATTTTCAGATCTGGAACCTATATCAGTATACGGTGGCTGATTTAAGGTTCAGGGATCTGATTGCCTCGGGCAAGTTATTCTAAGAGCCCCCTGATGTCAGTGGGACTGCCTGGCAGAATAAAAGGCAAGGCAATAAACTGGGGGAAAAAGTAGCACACACGCATTGAAATGGGGGCCTCCCCGAGGCGATGGCCCAACTGGCCCGTGGTTAAATCCTCCACTGAAAGTGTAATAATCACACGAGAGCCCCACAGAGGAAAGGAAAGAGAAAGAGAAAGTGTGGGGGAAGACACAGAGGTACCAAAACAAAAGCCACCCGTCTCCGTCCTGTTCTCTTTGTGTCTTCTATCTGAACAGAAAAAAAAATGAGAGAAAAATCTTGGCACTAAGAAAGGGAATTATAGGGGCTGTGATGAAGACTGATGGGAAAGTGGAACAAGATCTGAAACAGATCACAAGGGTTTATTGTAGCTGTACTAGTCATTCTGATGTGTTTGTAGATATAAGCATTAGAGTTGCACTCTAATCCTGCCCATAGGCTGTCATTGCCTTACCCTGGCTGCAGATAAATGGATAAAGGTACTTTGAGCACCCTAAGCAATAGGCTTGGCAGCTTTAAGATCACTGTACACACATGCACGTCTGAGCACAACGTGTCAGCGATGGTAATACTATCAGTGATTATATGGGCTTAGTCTTGTTTTTGGCTATGGTAATTTTAATTCTCTATCTTCCCAAAAATTGATTGCTTGGGTAATAATCAGCTCTGAATCCCTCCCCATTACACCCCTTTTGAATGTCTCTCAATGCTTTCCCTTTAAGAGTGCCCAGCAGGATCTCCTACTATAAATCACATTTAGTACCTCTGACATGTTGAAAGAAGTGATATAGCTGGCAGTGCTCTAATTGCCTTACCCCGGATGCCTTGTGGTTGCGCTCCTGTCTTATATTTTAAGACACTTGTCCAAGCTGAGTACTTTTGTGAGTGTATTTCAGATCTGGCTCTGTGTTTGGAATTGTGCAAATGAGGGACACATCGAACAAGACACCACGTATTGTTTGAAAACATCAATTAACAGAGGGTTCTCTATCCAGAAACACAGCTTGAGCGTTACCTCTTTTTATTCGTGCTGGTAAATTGTGGGAGGTTGAGTAGGCATGCTCATGCTAATTATGGCAGGAAAGGTCAAACTAATTAGCCCTCCCTTTGAACTTGCCACGGAAAGTTCCTGGTATCACCATTCAGAGCTGACAGGGTTCAAATTCATCAAGAGTTGCAGTACATGTGACAAAAATATCAATTGTATGCACAAAAAGGTCACCATGAAATTTTCAGTAAAGACCTGGATATCCTATGTTCGCATCAATGTTGTGTGAGAGGGCACATTTACTTTGCACTGAACCCATAATAATTCTCAACGTGAGGCTTTTATTTGCGGAGGGTTTGGTAACAAGACATTAACATGTTCAAATAGGCCTCTTTATCAAGTACAAAGAGAACACTTTGTGCACCATTAAACCTGCACAATGCCGTAATCGTCTTTGTTTAGATATGTTAAATAAAGCATATCATTATGCTCCACTGGGTGTTAAGTGGTATTTTAAAGGTCCATAAATTCAATTAGACAATGTTTAATGCTGCCCCTAGTCCATGTTAGTGCAGTGACGCACGTGAACCAGGGGAGGGTCATGTCAGCCATTTTTAAGAATTATTACTTAGGATTTACATTTATATTGTCATTTTAATGGTACACCCTTCTTCAACCGATAGGGGCCTCAGATGCTTCTAGGGCCCCTGCTCATGCCCCCTCCCTCAGGGCTGCATCCCATTTGTCATTATACATAGCTGGGAAAAATCTCTCCTCAGTCTCTCTGTCATTAGAGCGCTCCTGTTAGCCTGGTGCTAATGCACAGTTTAGCAGCCACTGCGGAATATGCTAAAGAGGTCCTGACAACTCCTGGGGGTCGGCTAAGGGTGGGCCAAGGGTTTCTGTGTGTGTGCGCACACGCATTAGTGTTTGAAGGGGGGTGGGAAGGGGTCCCAGTGGTTGTTTGCCTGTTTTCCATCAAGAGCCCTCATCTCCTTTATCCCCTTTGTGGCGGAGGCCCTCCTCGGGCAGTTCCCTCTGAGGGGGATCTAAAAAGAGCAGCTGCTGGGGAATGAGTGCCATTTCCTCCTGCTGTCACCAGCACACTGGCAACCCTTAGTCCTCCTGTCCCCCTCCACCCCCAAACCTCCTATTAATATGCATATGAACTTGTTTCTCTTAGTTCTGAACTCCAATGACAAAGTGGGAAAGCATATGCCTGAAATATTCATGATCGCACGCAGTAATTAAGCGGTGGAGAAGGGAACTCTACGAGGGAGAGTCACTACCCCTCTGCTGGAGTGAAAAATGGCTATTATTTTTTTTCCCCTCAGTACAAAAAAGCATGTTGTCCTCTGATTTTTCAGTAATTCTTAGAAACATTTTCCTTGTGGTGTGCGTTGTTGTGCAATACAATGAGGCTTAATGAGGTTTAAGAGAAGTGGGGTTTTGTTTACTGAATTAACTCCAGTTAAGTGCCAGACACAACACATACTGCACTGTGACGTCATCACTATTTTTCTTCATTTCGCTCTGCACAGTATCCATCATCCCCTTCCTGCTCCTTCAAATTAAAAAAAAAAAAAAAAGACTTCTCTCACCAAAATTTTGTGAAATTATAAAATGATACTGTTGCCAAAGAATTCCAATATCACACTATCTTAAAACTTGTGTAATGAGTGGCAGTGACCTAAGGTGCAGCAGCACAAAGTAAGAATAAGTCACATTAATAAGGTTTGGAGTAGTTTTACTTTAGTATTTGATTTAAGTAACCTGAGGCATTTCAGTCAGAGCTGAAGCTTTAACCCTGATACAATTGCAGTGTATATTTTTTTTAGCCACACATTACTTATTCTTATTCTTATTCTTATTAAGATTATTTTTCAGGATGATTATGTAGGTTAGTCTAAAAAATCCTAATTACCATAGTTAACCTATTAGACTAGAACATTTTATTCAGCCTTCCCTATATTACAAGGGTTTGGGAGGTATGAGCAATATACTGTAATACCTATTTTATCTTAAGAATCACTTTGGAGTTTATGTAAATGTTCCTGAAACTCACTTTTGACTCCTGCTAAACACCAAGGCAGAGGACATATTTAATATCTAAATTAGGCATACTGAATAACAAATTAGACAAAATTTACTCCTCCCTAGTTATACAGGCTGATCATTTTTGCACTTTTGTTTAGTGGAAATATTGCAGCAACTGTAAAACTCTGCAGTCAGTGTTCAGGCATCAATTTTGCGTTGCTCTGCAGTCTTCCCTGCCACTCTCTTGTCATTTCTGTGTAAAATTTCCAGTTATGTTATGTATGGGAAATGCACTTACTTTATGGATTGCAAAGACAGAGACTTTGAAGTGACAGAATAAAGGTTCACTACAGCGTGCTGCAGACCATTCACAGAGATTTAGTCAGAAGAGCCAGAGGACAGAAGGGTGGACCCTTGTATTTAGCCACCAGAGAGAGAGAGAGAGAGGGAGAGAGAGAGAGAGAGAGAGAGAGAGAGAGAGAGAGAGAGAGAGAGAGAGAGAGAGAGAGAGAGAGAGAGAGGCAGAGGGTAGAGAGAGAGGAAGAGGCAGAGAGGGCTGTGAGATGGTTGCTGAGGCTTGACAGCCAGGTAGATTGTATCTGACATGAAGCCCAGAGATGAAAGAAGAGCGGACAGCTGGCCCACTGCACTCAGCACGCTCCATGCGGTTGCACTCACCTCACCATGCCGCTTGTCCTCCCATTCCTCCCCCCTTCTTCGCTCTCCATTCTCCTCCTGTTTATGCTCTCCTGAGGGGTCCGCAGGGGTGTCTCCACTCCCCACCACCAGGGGATCTCCTGCCTCTGGGCCCAGTCTGGCCACGGCAGGCCCATCCGAGGACCAGCGATCCGGACTGCAGCCTCCCTTCCCCGCCTCCCGCCTCGTCTCCACGCCACTCTCCTCCACTCTGCTCCGTGCCTGTCATCTCACAGCCCGCTCAGCGCCACACTAGCTTGTTTTGTCAATAACCATTTATTTGTTGCTGGAATGGCAGCAGCCATTACATCTGACCTCCCTGTTTCATCAATTATGGATAGATTATTGGATGTGAACATCTGCAAGAGCTTGCTGTTGGACTCACCTCCTGGCAGGGATTAGATAAAGTATTAAACTGTTGTTTATTGTCAGGCCAAAACTCTACTGGGAAGCCAGAGAATTTCTACAACCCCACAGCAAAAAATAACTCCCATCAACAAGGCACCTTAAATAGTTTAGCAGTGCTGCCGAGGCCCCCTCTCGATAAGATATGGGCCATTTATTATTTACACTTATTACTGGTTGTTATAACACTCATGGTAAAGGCTCCTGGCAGATGGGGCTTAGTCATTGTTTGTCACCTTGGTATATGTGTGAACTGGGGGCCTGACACACACACACACACACACACACACACACACACACACCACAAGCATTTATCTCCTAAAGCAACTTTCTATGGGGATATGTCTTTCTGCTCTGCATATAGTAACGACCACTACTAAACCACTAATGATCTAGAGGACAAGCTCATGGGCAAGCCACACACACACACGCACACATACACACACACAGTCTCAGGGGTCAGAGAGATATTTAAAAACACTTTTAGGTTATTTATTTTTAAAACATGCCAAATAAAATGTTTAACACATGAATTATAGATCTTAAATGGATATCTTCTGGCTGAATATGTAACACTGGCATGGTATTTAAGTAATACATGCAAAAGGGAAATGGGCAGTGTTGGTGCTAAATAAGGATTAGTGTGATGCATGACCTGTGGCTCAAGTTGTTCCACAGTATTTTGCAAACGCTGTCAGAGATAAATTTCACTTTCCCATGTCGTGAAATGCTTAATTTGATATACACAGCACCACTGGCCTCTCAGTGTTTCATATATATATAAATATATATAAAGACATATATATACATATATGTGTGTCTTTGGGCTGGATTGGCTTTTCTTATTTTCTTATTCTCATTATTAAATGTTTAGTTTATATTTCAGTCTATTGTGGAATTAATTAATTTAAACTTTGAGACAGTAATTAAAATTTAATTGAGCAATCTATGTAAAAGCACTGATATCTCAAACGTATTGTTTTGTGCTGTGTTTTTCATTATCTAACAGAATTAATCAGCATGTAAGCTTCCTCCAGTAAATAATCTTTAGATAATGTGAGCTTTGTTTCCTATTATATTACAATTTCCAGGGCATTTGTACTCGCCCACTCAGAGGAATGCAGCATGAATGAATGCCTTGATATGATAATTACAATCAGAAAGAGGTGAGGACAGATTTTTTTCCCCCTCTTCTCGACAGAGTTGTTATTTTTATAGAAACACTATCAAATTAGGGATTTTGATGCTCATGTCAGAGTTGAAATAAATATTGGGATAATACAAATAACAGAGATTGAGACATTTTACTGTATATCCGGTAAAGCACAAAATACATTATGCACATTATTGGTATTCAATTTGTCCTGTTCTTTTTTAACCAGTATGTTGATACTGTGGACTTTTCTTTATTTGTGCAGGTGACCTGGAATAAGACTGATACATTTCTCCTGGATGCTGAGTGTTTTCCCTATACTGCAGTGTACAGGCGGCTGCTGCTCTGCCTTTTTAGTCCCTTGTCAAAGCCTCTCACAGTTCACCTTCAAGGCATCTGCTCAGCTGTCAACACCAGTTGTCAAACCGACACTTAGCATTCACATTGTTTCAGTGGAAATGAAGATATATATTTCCACAGTGGATCCAAAAAACCAGCACATAGCCCCAGCATTTTCATTAATGTCTTTAGGTGATTTAGGCAGTGATGTAACCTCTGTCAAACAGGAAGTGTCTTTTTTTTTTCATACTCTTTGAACAAAGAGCATGAAAACCTCCTGTGTGCTGGAGAGTAGCGGGGCACTGCGCATCAAAATATCAGCGCAGGTTGAAAGGCACAAAATAAGGTCAGTGTCACCGCACTGCATTATTAATACCCCACTGTTTATCTCCTCGCCCATTGAATCTGTGCACAAGAAAATGCTGCCTCCTATCAAATATTGATGCAATTTCGTAGCTTTACATGTAGAAAAAGCAAGGGGAAACTAGGTGGTTCACACTGGCAGGTTCCAGGATGGCATGTCGCCTGGTTCTGTAAATTGTCAAACGCAGCAAACACTGGTAAAACGCTGTTGAAACAAGCAGTCAGACTATAAGCTGCACATTACCACAAGTCAAAGTGGGAGTGTGTAGCTGTCATCTGATCAGTGGGCACTTTATGATTTCTAACACTGGCCACTCTGACACAAAGATTGTGAAGTAGAAATTAAAAATCAAATCAATGCTGTGAGCATGATTTATTTTCTACTTCAAAACAACTTTTTGCTGTGTCAATATAAATTAAATAATAATGCTGTCTGACTCACAATTTAAAGAGGGATGCCATATCATATTCCAAATCAGAGGGTTCTAAATAAATATTACAGTGCATGCGTTAATTCTATATCGTGTTTATTTTGACCTCTAACTCTGTTCAGCAGTCATTCAGTTCAATTATGTATATTCATTCCCTATTTAAACACTGACTTCTTTTTGAATTCATAGACACTTGGCTGTTCTTCCACCATACTCCAAAGAACAGAGAAGAAGCTGATGAAAACAGCAGTTTGTGAGAGAGGGATCATGCATTGTACTTCTAGCAGACAACCTAAGCAAATTCATGTTTGACCTTCAAGTTCCTACAACTTAACTGAAAGTATTGACATATGAATAATGTTTCAATGCATTATTTGTCACACTTCAAACATTTGCAAGTACTACCATAACACATACAGGTGGTATTAAAGGTGTGAAGCATAGTATTGATTCAGTTCAATTCACAATTCACCTGTTGGCAATTTGATTTAAGAACGATTTTTCTTCTTTGGAATATGCAATGGAGATTAAAGTTTGTAACCCACGATTTGTTTCAGTGGTAGCAATATATGCTTTGTCTTCTGGGAAAAAAAAAAAAAAAAAAAAAAAAAAAAAAGTATATATATATATATATATATATATATATATATATATATATATATATATATATATATATCAGACAACAGAATTACATTAAAATTATTACCATTATTTATTCCATAAAAAGAACCTTAACTAACAAAGTTGCAATTGCTAGTATTCTGTTTGATCACAACAATTTTAGTGATTGAATTGACCAAAAGCATTTTATTCTGATTCAGTGTCATCACATGCATTATTTTTTTTAGACTCAGGTGAATCGGCAGAATTTAGCATCGATGCATCAATGCAATAAATGAATTGTTATAGGCCTGGTAGTGGTGGTAGAAAACACAACTGCACCACTGTAGAGGCACGACACTCTTTCTCCCCTTTTGTCTTGTGTCTCTTTCATGTGAAAATCGCTTACTAATGAAGCCAAATGCCACTGCATCCAGATCGCACGCGCACACACAAAGTCTCACACACACACACACACACACACACACACACACACACACACACACACACACACACACACACACACACACACAGAGCTCTCTAATGATCAACATGCGCCAGCGTCTCTATTATCCCAGCCAGCCAGGCTGTGGCTCTACAGCAGGCTCATGTGCTGTTTAAGCGATTGTAAATCATCCCATAGTAATGGCTGAGATTAGCATACTATCAAAAAGCTTTCTTCATGCATGATGTGGTAACATCTCAGGGCCCTAAGTGTTTTATGGTGAGTGAGACCATATCACCCACTGTCATTAACAATCTAGTGGTGGCCATGCAGGCAGCTGTACTGTGGCTGCCGCTACTGTTAGCATTACCAGATGCGTGAGGAAGATGCAGGCTTGGACTGCAGCCCATTATGGGCACTGGCTGTCAGGAGCCATTAGGCACATGCTCTTTGATTAATGCTCTAAGTGATTGTGTGAGTAGTACTCAGGGACCGGCACAGGGAGAGAGGGAAAAGAAAAGGTTATCGCCTCACAAAAGAATGCCTGAACAGCCGCCTCAGTGTCAGTGATGATGATAATGAATATGGTCTACCTTTTGCCAAAGCAGTTGGGTGTGTGTGAGGCAAGTGCTCTGATGCCTCTCTGCACAGAGTGGTTTTAGGCTCTGATTTCTTCTTCCTGTTTTTTAGGGGATCCTGCTCAAGCAGAGGATCTCAGGGTGCTCCCCCCCACCCCCCGACTCGCTCATGCCTGCTATTGTGACTCATGAATTATTGATTAACCATGGTAATAGAAAAGATATAACTGTGGTATGCTCTGACCTGCCTCTTCTGTAGTGGATATGTGTTAATACCAAATAGATATGCATATGCTGGCTGATGATTACACAAGATTTATTCAAAATAAGAGAAGGAGCGGTGCTTCTTCTCGAGATGATTGCTGTTTTAATACATTTGATGCATCAAATTCACTCACCTTTTTTTTCTAATAATTGGAAAAAGAGTGAGTTTGGTTTGATTTTTTTTTTTCACAAAATTTGAACTGGCACTATTTGAGCTAGGTTTTATATGTAATTGAATCATAAGTCATGATGTATTGTCCTGAGACTACTATGAAAAATGGCCACTCGCAAACAGTAAACTTTTCAGAAATATGTAAAGCCAAAGAATTCCTACTATCACAACCATTTCCATTTCATATGGGCTGCCATCTCGGTGTAACAAGTTATTCTCCGGAGCAACTAGACCCATGTGTTCTCATGACATGTTCAAATGAATCCATCTGCTCAGCCTGTGTTCTTGTGACGATCTCTTCTTCCACAGCAGATCAATAAACGAAACGCTATGTTTAAACTGAATCAAATTTTCCACTTGTAGGGTTAGGCTTTCATCCGCAGCAAGCCACCCCAGTCCTCACACTTAGCTTTACCGTATATACAATTAAACGCCCCAGTAACCTGCGCGTTTTCATTAGATTGGACCTGCAGGGATCTAACCGCACATGTTTACCCCCCACCCCGTCCTAAAAAAGATGACCAGCCACAGTAATTGCATGGTGCTGTGTTTACATTTATTCATGAAATGGAGGGCCGCCTTTTCATCCCCATTTCCACCTGTCACCCATTCCATTTGCCGCGTCAGGAGAGACCCCTCCCTGTCCTCCCCCACCACACCCCATCAAACTTGGAGCTACAATCACTAATCAGTCCCTCCCCTAAAGAAAAATCACTGCCTACTTGTTCCCTACCCACATTTGATTCCCTGCCATTCTGAGCGAATGATTAAGTTTTCATGCATTTGGTTCCACCAAAATGTATGTGCACTCAGCCACATCCTTTATTGATTACTTCTAGTGCAAACAGTAGGCAGAGTGTGATATACATAATTGGACAGTTGTCAGGGGAGGTGGGAGGTGATAACTATCATCCTATTTCCCTCCCTGGTGATTACAGGACACACCTTGAAAGTGATCACTTTCTCCTTATGCAGCAGGAGGATAGACAAACATGTTAGCTATATACTTTAACACTGGAAAGCAGCATACACATTGAGCTAACAGTGATGCTTTGGCAATAACCTGATCTTGATCTCAGTGTGGAATGTGTTTGAAGATTGCTCTGATGATGAAATACAACAGTTTTTTGGTTCTAGATTTGGGATTCTGGGACCAGCTCCACTACACAGTTTAAAATGCAACCCTTAGTTTTTGAGCTTCTGAAAATAACAGAGAAGTCACTTTACATCTGACGGCAGACACCACTGGCTTATACTTAATATACACTGCGTACACAATGCTTGAGCTTACTATTTTCCTGAATGCTTGAAACCATGACAATGAAATGACTGATCAATGTGAGAACAAAAACAGGCTCTCTAAGCCAAAATCATCTCTCTGAGCTTCTAAAATTACATTTTCAGAGGCACAGTAGAAACAATAACACTCTAATCATCACCAGATTAAACATTGTTCTGTTAAGAAAAGCAAAAAGAGATCCTTAAAGTTTGTATTTTAGTAATGAAAAGCAAACAGTGTCTCTTGCAATTGCCTGACCTGTGACACTGCGGTGATGAAATGTCCCAACAGAATCTCAGCTTAGCTCTGTCCCTCCCCGGATAATAGATTCAGCCCCACAAATGGCAGCACCAGAGATGTGTAATAACTCTATCAAACTCACGTCTCCATGTTTTGACAAGGTTAGATACACAGAGAGACACCCACCGGAATTTCACATTTTTACTCCTCTTCAATTTCCTCCCTGTCATCCATTCCAAAGAATAATTTGGTGTAGTCTGGGTTACAACCACTGTTTGTTGGGTAATCACACAGCATTTCCAAGGTAAGCCCTGCTCCACTCTAGAGCTTTCACATTACAAAAACATCCACTTACATGGGTTCTCTCTTGCTGCACAATGCAAACACTCTGTTGGTTTGCCTTTGACATTGGTTGGAATGATGGAGAGTTTGGCAGGATGGGGAGGCAACTGGAGTGAGACCCAAAACAGAATCCATATTTAATGCTATATCTTCCCACTTGGATTTGTACTCTTTCGAGCCGGTACAAAATACAGAGATGTTGCTCTCATTGAGCGTGGCACTGTGGCATTGGGAGATGAACTTGTACCTTTGTAAGTGCACATCTGTATGTGGAGTATAGAGCCTTAACACAATGCTGATGGCTTGGCATGCACTGGTCATACAGACAAGTCCATATAGGTCGATATACTCGCAGTCTGTTGGCACATGAGCCGAGTGGAAATGACATGTTCAGCGATCCAAACTCAACCAGTAAGTCAGCGGTCACAGAGCACATGCTCACACAGGGCCAGCCCAAGCCATTAAGGGGCCCTAAGCAGAATTTGATTTGGGGGCCCCCCACCACCTCGGTGCCACCAAAGCTATTGACTATTGTCAGTGTTTGATCATTCACACATCTACTCTAAATCACACCCATTATCAATTTTATTAGTTGTAGCTGTTTTACATAATACTTTTTTGCTAAATAGTTTTTGCTGCTTTTTCCATTGACACAGAGAAGAGGATTGTAACCTAATGTTAGCCTGACTGACCGTGCTTGCATCAAAATGCAGTTAACGTTCGTTACGTGTGCATGAATGTGACTCATCGCTCTGACAGAGGCAGCCTGAATTGATTAAATCAATAGTACTAGCTAGCTAGCCCATTAACATAATAATATGTTTTTGTATGATCACCACTGACTTAATGTAATATATCACAAAAAAAAGGATATTTCAAGCTCTTTTGTGGGACATTTCAAGGGCTCTTGGGGGCCCTCTGGTGGCCACAGGGGCCCCCAAGTTCGCTTATGTGTTGGGCTGGCCTTGTCCTCACCTCATAATTGCCAGCCGATAACTCAACTTGCTTTACAATCATTTATTTAGGCTTGTTGCAAACCTTTCTTTACTTTGCCATGAAGAGCCAACTGAAGCCAATACCTTCAGCATGCTGGGCACTGTTTACCGTCATAGCATTAGCAAACTTACCTCAGTTGCAATAATCAGTGGTGCATTTCTAGGCAATATGTATGCTGCCATCTTGGTGCTTTTGTGTTTCCATTTCTGGTGCAATCTTTTTGCTTCCAAGTTAACAATGTTTTAATGAAACACCAGATAACCTGTTTTTTTTTTTCTCTTTACAGTTTATTACTATTTTTTTATTATTATTATTATTAAAGTTAATTATACTCAGTTTTGTGCATAAATGTATTGTTTATTTGGTTTGGGATTATCCACACTAGCTACTTTGATATTAAGTCCAGCAGCGGGAAATGCAAAGACAACAGAGAAAATGAGTGTAGGGCGGATAAAGACAAAAGGAGTAATCTCTCAAGCCAGCCTCTCTCTGCCCCAATCTTTAAATCCTCCAGAGAGCCTCTTTACAGTTACAACTGCAATATGAGACAAAAGATTTCATGACAGTTTCCACAGAAATGTGGTCACCTCAGAAACTTAACTGAGGAGGAGCAGGTTGTGGTGAACCACAGCTAGTTAGCATTAGGTAAGTTTTGAGAAGATGTTCCCAGTTGGACGTATTTACAAGACTGCAAAGCGAACGCAGCTGTGATGGAAATTACTAGCTCTGCCCTCACTTGCTGTTTCAGGCATGCAAAATCTATCCACCAGTGTGTGCAGCCTCTCCAATATGTAGTTTATCATATCAGTCTTTGTGTAAGTGTGCAGTCAAGTGAAATAGATCCAATACCTTACCAAGGCATTCACTGCCTGTCAGTAATTGACCAGCAATATCAATGTCAGTTTATGCAGACCGCAGTTCCTTCATGATAGATTTAAAATCGGGGGGGGAAAAAACACTTGATTTCAGTGTTTTTAATGTTCTCTACATGCCTTCATTCACACCATCTTCCTCTTCTTCCTCTCTGTACCTGCACAGTTAATGTTCCACGACCTGCTGTGTGTCATCTAGGCTGCTCATAATTATCCAGCCATTAAAGCAAAAGCTGCCGTGCCAATCAGCCTATCAAGGGTTAAGGGGACACACTTGTCTGCAGCACTACGCTGTGCACATCTCTGGCCCCAGCATATCTCAGCAGTCTTTGCTAATGACTTGTAGCCAACAAATTCCTGAGACTCTCAGGTGGCTTCCTCCAACCAGGCTCTGTGCGATGATGAAAAGCCTGAGATAAAATAAACTGACAGTTGCAACTCATTGCGAGGAGCAGGCAGCACCCTAGCAGCAGCTGAGACCCCGGGAGCCCAGCACTCTCTCTCTCTCTCTCTCTCTCTCTGTCTCTCTCTCTCCCTCTCTCTGTCTCTCTCTCTTTCTTTTTTTTCACGCCCCCTCAACCCCCCTTACCCTGCACCCTCCTCCTGTGTCTCAAGAGTGTGTATGTGAGTGTGTATGTGCTTACTTGTGTAAATGCATGGGTGGTAGAGTGCCAGTGTGTATATGTTTGCATTTTTGTGCGTGAATGCATGGGTGGTGGAGCTTTTGTCTGTGCGTGTGTGCATATGTGTTTTCAATAATCTGCATGCATTGGTTAATGAATGTGTGTGTGCGTGTGTGTGTGTGTGTGTGTGTGTGTGTGTGTGTGTGTGTGCGTGCGTGTGTGTTCTGCAAAGGGGTGGAGGGTTACTAGTGGGAGGAAATCTAGTTGCCACTGCCACTGTTCACTAATTAAAGCTCATTCCCGCCTCTTTTACTTCAGTCCATTAAGCAAAAAAGTGTGGCCACCCCTCTCTCGCTTCCACACATGACACACTCCAATCAATACACTCCCACTGGCTACCTCACTGGGTGCCTCAAATGAATAGATTGCAGTGCAGCATTATGTCTAATTGAATTTTGCAGAGGAGGCCACATTTTACCTATTGCCAAGCTTGGATGCAGATTTTTTAAGGTTAAAGAAACAAATGCCAAATGAAGTGTAGCAGACTGTAGCTTTTTGATTACAAAATATTTTACTGCATTGGCTTTAGTAATAATCCTTAAATCATTTGTCAAATTAAGCCATCGAACTCCCTTAAATATGCCCTGAATAGCTACGAAGTCCAAAAAACAAAGCAAAACAAAACAAAACAAAAAAACTATATTGGACAGTCACAAGTATATTCTTCATAGTAGCTACATCACACTTACTCTGAGTGAAATATTGAAAGCCAAGATTGCTTTATGGACCATGTGCAACATTATATCAAATAGAATATATCTTTGATGCCTTGTGCATCGTTCTATACTATTTTCCATATAATTCAGCAGGACATATTTGATATGTATTTTTGCAAAAAACCTTGGGATCTCCATTAGAATTTAAAATTTATTAGTTAATAAAAAAAAAAAAAAAAAAAAAAAAAAGAATTTAAAATTTAAACTTCTGTGGGTTTGAACAAGGCTTGGCCAAAGTTGAATAGGTTAGATGAGAAAAGCATACATAAACATAATTGATATGGGAGGTGCTTATTGATATATGTGTATCTGAGGGGATATATTTATGCATTGATACCCATGGTTATTTCTGAAGCCTTTTCTTGTGTATTGTGAGATCTTAGCAGCATGCCACAGCCAAGCTGTAGCCACCTAGCAATCCACTTACCTCAGCACCACAGAGGTCCACATTAGCACATTAGGCCCCGGGAGAGAGACTCCTCCTGGCTGGTGGCTGTGGGGGTTGAGCCTGCGATGGGGGAGAGCGGGCTGGCAGATGGTTCACTGGTATGTCTGTCTGACTGATGGATGGATGGATGGATGGATGGATGGATGGATGGATAGATGGATGGGGCTGACTCTGTCTTGGTGTGTGTGCGAGTGTGCATGTGAGTGTGTGTGTGTGTGTGTGTGTTTGTGAATGCTTCATAATGAGGATCAGATCATGTTTTTAACCAACAGAGTGGGGACATTTTGTGAAGTGAGGATATTTTGGCCTTTCCTTACAACTACAAAGGACAATTCTGGCTTACTAGTTAAGGTTAAGGTTAAGGTTGGAATTAGGATTATGTTAAAGGTTAGGGTAAGGGTTTGGGTTAGAGATGCATTTGTTATGGCTAAGATTAGGGAGAGGTTGTAGATGGCTGTAAAAAAAAAATGACTGCAAGTCAATACAATGTCCTCACAAAGATAGGAAGACAAGAATGTGTGTGTATGTGTGTATATGTGTGTGTCACATTAAGGGTCACCACCTCAGCACTGAGTTAACACATCACTTCATTTGACATTTACATGCACTGCCAGCTCTCCTCCTCCTGCTAAAGTCTCTCCTTGGCTTCCTGCAGCTAGGTGGCCAACAACGTACACACACATACATAACACACGACGGTTTGCAGGTTCCAGTCTGATCCAGTTGATGTCTCCTTGACACACCGCTCATTTCACAAACCATAGAGGTAGAGCTTTTCAGAAAACATGATCGGTTTACTTTGTTTAATAGATTCCAGAATGAGACATTGCTGAGATGTTAGCAGCCACCATTCAGACACTCCAGACAGTGCAGTTTTAATCTCCCTCCTCTAATTGATTTGTTCACCTTTGTCAGTGTGTTTCTGCCAGAGCATCGTGAGCATTGTGTGTCTTCAGTGACCACTGCAGCTGCTCCCATGCCAATTAGCATGGTGGCCCAAAGCAGGTGCCAAGGCAAATATTTAGCTAATTATCAATATTTAATAGCATTTCTGCACTGGCTCCTTTCCTAAGGTCCAGCAGATGCTATTAAATCTCACCCCATAGATACACAGTTATGACACGTAATAACTACTTGAATATAAAAGAGATTAATAATTTAAAGTGAGCCAACAAATTAGGACCATCATTAAAAAAAACTAGGCTTGAAACCATTTTGCATAAAACCAGCCCAGTTCAAGGTAATGCCAAGGCTCTCCTGATAAAGAATTACAGCATTAATTCAGCAAAGTGAACTTATTGCTCCTACTCCTTCTCAGAGATCCCTGGAGCATTCAGAGTAGAGGAATGAAATGATAGCATTCATGGGCACACAGGCGCTTATTTCCATTTCCCCCATCAAACCTAGTCTGAGTTTTAAGGATGTGTGTGTGTGTGTGTGTGTGTGTGTGTGTGTGTGTGTGTGTGTGTGTGTGTGTGTGTTGCGGTAGTGGAGGAAGGAGGGGTCCCTTTTCCATGTGGTACAATTGCTGAAGTCCCTATGAATAGTGTGCTTTTATACTCTGGGCTTTCTCCCTAGAGGGGCCGAGGCGGCACTTCTCTACCAGAGCTCTATTGTATGTACACACAAACAGGCTCACACACGCGCACATACACACACACACACACACACACACACACACACACACACACACCATGACCTCTCTGGGTCGTCACTGGAATTACACAAACATACAACACTTTTGATGTGGCGATCTTGACTGGCGTCTTAATTGACTCTCCAAGCTGTGTCAATTGAATGCGATCAACAGGAGTTATTCGTGCTTCACACTGAAGATCCAACTGGGTTACAAATTGAGGTTGTCTGTCGTCGCATAATTCTGCTTTGATGCGGCACGACACATGTTAAGTGCAACTGATACAACTCTTAACCTGTGACAGCACATGATACGGTTACTCTTACGTGTGCATTGTCTTGAAAAAAAAAAAAAAACTCCCGTGTTCAGAGGTTGTTTTGAGATTTTCAACATTAAAGTGAATTTTCAGAAATCCCATTCAATTCCCACTGAGCAAACAGTACAGTTTGTGTAGAGATAGCTGCAGCACCTTGCAAGGTAAACTCTTTTAATGGCACACGTTGCTGCAGGCACCATTGCTTGCTTGTGTGATATTTCCATTTACCTGCTGTTTTGAATTTTATTTGAATTGGGATGAAAAGATCAGGTAAGGTGTGTGTGTGTGTGTGTGTGTGCTAGCAGTCTTATTTTTTACCCCTCTTTCCTTTTTTTTTTAACACGTTCTAATTTGAGATATGCCAAATGACTTGACATGTTTTTTTGTTTTTTTTTTTGCTACCGCCTGCCTTTTGGGATTTAACCTGTGTGGGGATCGAGAGAGAATCTACAATATTTCCCCAAGGATATGCATGCAGAGGGCAGAAAAACATCAGTCTGCCATTTGATGGGTTACACCTCGGGTTTTTGTATGTACGACAAGGTCTTGTCAAATGTTTTGGATCGGATCACGCTCAAGAAGAAGAAAAAAAACACTAATGTCATCTTTCTGTGATTCTTCACCCGTCTGAGCAAAGGATCACACTGGATTAAATATTTTGGTGTTATCTATGTTTAACGATCTTGGACAAAATCTTGGATGAGAAAGCGACAAATCTCTTGACACTACTTTGCGTCAGTCACAAATCTGACTTCTAAGCAATGGTACACAGCTTGCAACCGCTTGAATGTTAACATCTATGTGCTGTTTGATCTTTATGTTTTGCTGCTATTGGACTTGCAGCAGACTCCTCTAAAGCTTTATTATTCATTTAAGAGGTGGTGTCAGTGACTTGGTCAACATAATGCTTTGTTGAGCAGTGTTGTCTCAAATGAAATCCTTTTGGTTAGATAAGGCCTCAGATTCTAATATTGTGCCCTCATGTTAGTCCAGGAACAAACATCCCGACAAATACACTCGCTTTTTGTGATTTACAGTTCAATATACCGAGAATGTGATGCCTTAATTGCCCTGCATGGGAGACGGTCTGGGCCCGAGCCCTTCAGGCCCTCTCCCACTGTGAGACCTGGCTCCCCTGCAATAAAAAGAGTCGAGCTTGTAAACTAGTGGGGGTAAGATCTTTGGAAACATATCTCTACAGATTATGTGTCAGCTCTCAGAGACAACAAAGGGACTCATGGAGGTAGCCCGAGGAAATCACTATCTTGTTTAAACAGAATATGCACAGTTGTACGGTAGATCGTTACTTCAGCAATATGTCTCGCAGCGGTGCACTGTTCAGTGTTACAAAGAGAGAAACTAGGATGAACAGTCTCGGCAAGACAGTCTCATTACTTTGTTCAGGGGTAGACAGTGCCAAGATATCCGGTTCATGTAGAAGTACTATCACATGAAATTTGACTTAGGCAAAGTAAAATTACTGGTGTAACAATCTACGTAAACGAATTTTGCTTAAAGTCTGTATACACCTTACAGTAGTTGAAGGTGCAATAAGATCTTTTCAGCCCTTAGCTCAAAATAAAAATAATGCCTGTGGGTGTTGGATAGAGATGTTGATCAGTAAATCTATTTGGCTGTTATATCACCAGGTGCTCAGATTTAAGGCTTTCAGCCCTATTTTTTTCTGCTCTTTCTCTGTTTTGGGACAAAACCTCCCAGCCCATCGGAGATTCAAGGCACTCTGGGGCCTTCACTCGTGCTGCATGCTTGATATAAAACTACAATATGGCACTTTTACATATAAATACGCATTCCTTACATTCAAACGAATCCTGACGAGCTTCGAAATGATGACTGGTGCATAGCTGACCTTTTAGTAACACTTCACAGTTTCTACTGGAACTGTGTGAGGGAAGTTATGGCTTAGCTAATCACCTCATCAGATGATTCAACGACTTTGTCAAAAAATGTTCCCTGTTTTCTTTGCTTGTTAAGATTGAATGACATTCCGTTGAGCAACCCACAAGTGTTTAATTGTATTTATTGCCGGAAGAGGGGGACAAATCATAGAAAGTTCTGTACTGCAGATTTAAGTTTGTGCCTCTCTTATTTTCCGCTACAAGTGAGCAACCAGTATCACAAAGCATCTTGTTATGAAGATGACGATGCAAATGACAAAGAAATACTATTTTGCATGGTGACATTATAATTAAATGGTGAAATCTAATCTTCTCTAGACGTTTCTGTTGGACTGGTGTTCTAATCAGCTAGCTTTGTAATCGTTATGGTGAAAATGTAATCTTGTTTGTGTCACTGACAAGCAATCATAAGTCGATCTAGAGAAATATCGATGTTGTTTCAGTTCTTTGGTGGCAAACAGAGGCCGATAAAATCCAAAGATTACCTCATGTCCCTTAAATGTTAAAACATGACTAGGCAAACCATATTCAGCTTGGGTTTTATAGTACCTTGGTACATTGAAACTTTAACATGCAAAAATTCTTTCGAACGAATCAAGTTTTTTTACATTATTTGATAAAATCAAGTAAAATTTGTATTACTTTAAAACTTCAATGTTTCAAATGTGTCAAACTTCACATTTTATAGTTGCGATTTAAAGCTCAAGTGTTGTGTTCATGTCATGTTGAATTTATGGTAAACACAATGAGCCAACTAGGAAGAAATGTTCAAATTAGTCTTGTAGTTTTAATTGCGAATGGTTTTGTGGAACTTTCTAGTAAGCTCCATTATCTCTGTTTTTTTTACAACTTGCTGAAGTGTGTCAGCACAGGCAACAAACACTGTTATTAACATAACACCTGTTATTTACAGGTGCACAGCGTATGGAAACCAAGTAATGTCTGAGGCATTATGCTTATGGTTGCATTTAAATTCATAAATAAAAATTTACTTGGACATGGGCCATTCCCATGAAATACCAACATTTCTGGATTTTAGCGATCAGGTAACCTTTTACAGTGTGAATGATTTGAATGATGTGAATGTGGCAGTAGTCCACTTCATATGCAGAGAAAACAAACTTCTTGGTTTCTTATAGTTCACATGGACATGCAGTGCTATAGATATAGCACTGCATGATAGTGTAAAAAAAAAAAAAAAAAAAAAAAAAAAAAAACACAAAAAAAAACATTGCAGTTATTTTGACAGATACTATGATTGTAATAATATTCATAATGTTAGTAGGGGTGAACGTTTTTGCATCATAATTTTTATTTTAACTAGAAAGATACTAGTAAAATGGGGTCTGTGCCAAGCCAACCTTTTTTTCTTTGGACTTGATATGACTTGCAGGCTAGGGCATCCCTGTAGCTCCATAACACCTCATTTATAATGGCATACCATCATATTTAACCTTTATGAAAGCATTACAGCTGCTGTGATTTGGATATCACACTTATCCATATTGAGACATCAATGTGATTTTGATTAATTGTGCAGCTCTACAGTGATATACAAAATCTTTTTATGCTGGTAAGACAACATAGCAGGAGGCCTAACACCACTGTTTTCTTTATAGACAAGATAAATGTAGCTGCTTAATGAGCAAACCAAAGGACTTAAGATGACATTCAAATAAAATCATACTTACTTAGGTCTGTGTGCTTACTGGAGCTGTGCAGAATCTGTAACCTGTTCACAAAGAAGATTTTAAAGACAACTCTTTTGGATGTTTTCTGTGAAAAGGTTTACAGTGGGATTTTGCCCCAAGCCTTTTTATTTGACTTTCATGAATTTGCTTGTTTTGTTTTTTTGTTTGTTTGTTTGTTTGTTTTTTCAGTTATTAAAAGTGACCTTATATTCTTCTTCAGCTGTTAATATAATAGTTGTCTCTTGCAGTCACTCATTTTCAAAGAGATTGGAATACTGTTTGTCATCTAGCCTGTCCTGGTAAAAGGTTTTAGAGTTTCTAGCTTAAAATGGCTCACAGATTAAGTTTAAAATGTATTTTAAACTGCTTAGTTGTACAAATGTACATTCCCAGTGCTTAGGCAAGAGCTAATATCATGTAGTCACAGTAGGGTGCCGGCTCTGATAATAAAGGAGAAAACAACATTTAGGCTACACACTCTGACATTGAAAAATAAATGGCTTCATTACTCTTAAACATATTAATGTGCGGGAGACAGCGAAAAGAAAAACTGAATATTGTAATTCTGCACGTGTATAAAAACTTTATATGGGCACACTGGAGGGAAATTTTCATAAGCTTCTCTGGACCCCAGTTACCTCGAATTAAGAGGAGAAATGAGACGCCGCGTAGTTGTGAGGGGTTTTGGACCCAGCCTGGAAAATCACAATTTTGCACAAGTGAGAGTTAAAATATTCTTAACACAATGAGAGTTTTACATCAGGTTATTTACAGTGTCAATCCTGAAGGGAAATAATAGCCAGAGCTCAAGAATTAGCAGAGGACACACTCTAATTAAAAAACACCAACTTAGCACGTTTATGGGTTTTTCACTTTGTCCCTGTGGGAGAACTCTTTGGGAGGGATGGAGGACTCCTTTTAATGCAGATTTTTTTCAGAGGCATGATGGTTCATCCTGCAACAACCTTTGCACAACACAAGTATAAATGAATTACTGCAAATTAGAGTCATTTTGATTTTTAAAAAAGAACTTAAACACTCCAAACTTCCTCCAGCCTTCTTCCTCAAAAAATGCTTTGCCAAAAATGTTCCAGCCAGAACTACACCTTACAAAAGATGTTTTTTTTCCCTCTTTTTTTCCCCAGAGGATGATCCAAGTGTTTTTAAATGCACCCAGCAGCAAGGGTCAGTCGGAGTCACAAATTTCACAAAATCCTGTTGAACCTGTAGCATCATAGGATGTAGATTTCCAGTAGTTTCTTAGTTTCTCAGGCTGCCACTCCATGAATTGTCATGTGAGGATCCTGTTTTTTTAACACGGGACATAGGTTTTTGTATTTGGATAAACAGAGCTAAACAGGTTGAATCTTACCAAAAATGACATGCCTGTTATAGGTTTGTGGCAACTGTTTGGGCTGCCCTTCTCATTGACATTATTCTTGGGAATGTCAGCACAGTTTGCAATGTCAGGGACTGGTTTTCTTTCCCTCAGAAAAAGCCATTTGTGGCCATTCATTTTTGTGCAGTATGAAAAAAAAAAAAAAAAAAACTTGAAAAACATGAAAATTGCCCAAACCACATCATCAATCACTGAGAACAAGAAACCTTCAGTTGGTTTTGTCAAAATGTCTGTTTTATCCTCAAGTGAGCCTAAATTGAGTGTTTTGGTTTCGGTGTGTGCACTGTGTTACCCATATGTTACTATCTGTTGCCTGATACTCACTGAAAGAAATGGAAGTACCCCTCAAAACATTGATGACTTAAAAATTTTGCGGTCCCATGGTTTGTTGAGAGCATCATTGTTAAGATGGAATAGCAGTTAATTTCAAGTTAGGATTGACAGTGTTAAGTTTGCATTTTAAAAACAAAAGAAAAGAAAAGAAGAAAATACTTAAAAATATGTACATATGGCACATGTTTCAAAATTATTTGAGCAACAAACATGTATAGAAGGGCAATAACCTCGATTGACACTGATATTCTCCTTTAAGGCTGCTTAACTAGCCAATCCAGAATGGACTGTAGATGGACCTTCAGTGAATTTGCGGACCTTGAGCATTAAGTATACTTGCAATATAAGGACATCAAAAAAAAAAAAAAAAAAAAAAAAAAAAAAAGACCTTTCCAAGGACGCACATCTACAGGTAAAAAAGGTGTTTTGAATTTAGGTATTAAAATGAACTGTGTATGAGACCTTAATGAGACAGAAAAAAAAAAAAATCACACAAGGTCGTCTTTCCTAAGAACAGAAATTCCATCCCTGTGGGGCACAAAAGACAGAACTTTTTGTTTTAGCAAACTGCCCATCAAATAAGCATAATTACCATCAGAATTCATACGGTGTTCTGAGACTCCTGAAGGCAAGCAGCCCCACTCAAATTAGCAGCTCCGATAAATCACCATTAATTAGCTAATAAAAGCCAGCAGGTGGTTCGGAGCCCAAAGACATTCCCTGGTTGTCTGAATTATGTATATTACAGCACTCCACTGATAAAGTAAATGAGCAGGGGGAACAACAGACAGGAGTTCTGGAGGGCCCTCATGTAGGGATAATGCCCCGATCAAATCTCCTGCAATCCCACAATCCCACCCACAGGAATACAAGTGGCTTTGACCCCCCACTCAAATCACATAATACACAGGGCTTTGGTGCTAGGCATATTTAAACATGGATTATGCATGCAGAATACAAAGTTTACGAGCACCACCACACCAGTCCCCCATCTCCAAATCAAGAACTTCTAAGATGTTTATACCTCGGTCATGGAAGCACACACCAATCATTTGCAAAAGAGGGGGAAATTATTTGATTGAGTCATAGTGACCCCGCAGTGTCGAGGTTATTAGGGAACCTTTTGCAAAGAGAACATATTATTGATCGTCTAGCCAAATAAGGAGTACAAAAACATTCAGAAATTAATGAATGATGACCCCTGAAAAAAGTATTAAACTAAAGCATTTTTTCATATCACTTGTTTTTAACTCAACAATAAACAAGGTGAATAAGCAATGTAATCAGCTATGTAGTTAATTTAATGGTGGTGAAATCGATGGTGACAACAAAGAAATGTTTGACTTGTGTGTCAAAATCAGAGGATACTTTGGTGACATCAGTGGCTATATCATCAAAAATGCAGTATTTGTATCTCCAGTATAATCTAAAAATGTCTTGTTAGTGCATGACGGCTGTGTATCACTGTGTGGGCTTTTGTTGCTCAAACAAAATGGTAACAGGAACCATGCCACTTACCTCTGGAGTGGTTTTAGCTCAAGTGCCCACTTCATATGATCACTGGATGTATTGAAGCACCATTAGCCTGAATGGGGTTTAGATCAACATGCCCTGTATAGCTGCTTGATCGCACAGCACTGCCGTCTCTTAGCTGATCACTGGCGGTACTCACATCTGATATTCTTACGGTTCATCCTTCTAAAATTGTTATATGTTCATTTTGATGTTGTGTTATTATTGTAGAGGGGCACATGGCATATTTTAACCCATCTAAGCCTGTTAAACGCTGTCACAAACAAGTTTCCCAGTCAGCAAACACACTGAAAAAATCTAGTTTGCTTCTTTCCTCCTTGGGTAAATGAGCTCTTTTCTCTGGGTTAGATGTCCTGAGGCAGCCACTTGGCAGAGGGTGAAAGAAATGGCAAAAAGGCATCCACACAAGTGGGACATGGGAGCAGATGGGACACTGATTGCAGTGTTGTTTACAGCTGTTGAGGTCCTTCCACACTGCTATATAGAGGTCAGAAACTGTGTCTGTCTGCCACATTTCACAGCACAGCCACTGGCATTTCATAGGCAAAGTGGTCCTGTATAATACACTGACAGTATTAGCAATTTTAAGGAAATGGGCTGATGGATTATATTTGGATGTTTTCAGCAACAGGAGTATTTTTTTTTTTTTTTTTTGACAAAATGCAGTACAGAGGGGTGATTCTGATTCCTTCAGAGAATATCAGATTTATTGTTTGCACAAAATGATTTCCTGGGGAAAAAAAAAAAAATTGGTCTGCAGATAGTCCTTGCTCATACCAAAAGAGAGAAGAAAATAAAAAAGGACAGCAGAGAGAGAGAGGAAGTGGAAGGAAAGCCATCCAACACAAAGGTCTTTGGCAATCGTTAACATTTCTTTATGTTCGCATTGAATCACTTTACCAGGAACGTTGCCCATTCAGGATCACTCCATCAGGGTTGTGACTGTAGTCTGTATCTCAAGCAATAATAGCCCCGAGCGGCAGCTGAAATATATCCAAAGTAATCAACCTTTTGCAAAGACACCTCGGAAGCACACATTTCAACAGTAAAGTCTAATCTAATATAGTGGGTGCCATCATGCTTTGCTGAGGCAGTACCTCCAACAGAGCATTTGCATGGCAAGATCATGTAACTTTTGTCCTAGGCAATAAAAATGCTAATATATTCTTCTCAGCTCCATTGCTCAAATTGACATAACACTTGAAACGCGGGCTTGATGGTCAAGAGAAAATGTGTCGAGCATTTCACAAAGATACTGTGCTAGATTATCATTTTTGACAAAATATGTACCTTTTCATAATTTCAATATTGTGTATTAGAAAGTGCCAGTAAAGAAAAGGCAATCATTTGTAGGGAACTCTTTCTATTGTTTATACTTGTATATACATATTTGTATGAAGTCCATGCCTTTTGGTAGGCCTCCCTAGATGGGAATGTCTGGCTGAAAGTCTCCTGATGGCTCACTGCCAGCACATTTGGCATCTCACAATCTGTACCCATGATAAGGACGCCTAATCCTGCCTTCAAGTGCTGCTGGAAATACCGTAATTATGACTTGAGCGCACATAAATTACCCAATACAGTAGTAAACGTGACAGGGAAAACTGGAGATTTTCTATAAGATCCAAGTAGCCAAGATGAGATGTTTAGGGGACACAGAGCCTGCTTTTATATGCCAGTAACTGTAACAATAACAATATAGCCTGTTACTGTTTGGCATCCTGTGGAAATAATTACTATTTTTGGGTGCTTCTATTTTCACTTCTTGTTTAACTTTTAGATTTCATATATTCTCATTTATAAAAAAAATTAAATGACGACATTGATAACCTGTCTGGCATGGGCTATCCACTCTTCTTCATTCTGGCATCGTGATACAAAATAGCACTGCGCCGCTTGAAAGGAGAATCTTTTGTTACTATTTCCCAAAAAAACGTGTTTTGAGTGTGTAACAAATTGCATTTAACTATTCTGATCTGAGAAGTACAGGCTTACGCAGAGCACTTAAACACATCATTAGCTCTGTTAGACGGTATAGCTGTGAATGGACCCTAACAGGATCACTACAGTGTACAAAGAAACCAGTGACAACGATATCAACAAACATCATCAATAAATAAAAAAAGCATAAAACAAATTTCTGACATTGTTATTGTACACTACACATGTGTATTTCTTTGGGCAGTGCTCTCCATTGTCAGCAATTGCATTGTGGTGATTTGAGGCTCACACAAACGGAGGGATATATAATAGATAAAAGAAAGCCAACAGGAATAAAGTGCAGCAAGCCAGGGACGCTTCTATACAGAAGGTCTCATTAACCAGGAGAGATCTGAGACTTTCCTGTAAACTGTGGAAAGCGCTCTACTAGGCCACTGATTGTATGTACTTTTTTATACTTTATAGCTTCACTTGTTGTATCATAAAACCCTCAGTGAAGCAGACGTTTTGTTTTCTTTGAATTCCGTGATGAATTGTCGTTACACAGGATTCACTGATCCCGGTGCATTTTGGGGCTGAATTCATGCTTAAGAATTTTGTGTTGTTTTTTTTTCTACCAGAGGCTTCAGCACTGAGCTTTACAGCAACTCATATGAACTGTAGGTGGCGCACATGATGGCCAACACCGTTACACTCTTTTTCAACTGAGGAACTGTTTGAATGAAATGAACCGTAGACATTACAGCGCAAAACAAAGCATTAGAACATTGATAGTAGTGACAGCCATGCTCAAATGCAATAATAAAATATATAATTTTATTTTTAACTTGATCTCACACCGTCACTTGAATCGACAAAAATAAAATCAAATTGCAGAAGCAATGACTGATTTTGTCAAATGTAAGTTATAAATTTCAGCAAAAAATATTTGTTGTAAAATTGTTATGTAAAATGATTTTACATAAGGTGCCGTATATCAGATTTCCTTGAAGCCCAGTAAAGAGAAGGATTTATTTTGTCAACAAAAGTTGGCAAATTGATGTAATGTCTCCTGCTTGTTAAATATGATGGCATTCTAGTAGTTAATGTATTTTTAATAATGCAAATATTTTAATTAGCCCAACCCCCTCTTCATGCTTGTAATCTCAAGTGTACAGTGTTTAATGTTGGTGTCTGCTCACGTCTGCCTCCACACACACACTCTGACGCACCTCCTTCCTCTCCTCTTTCAACGTAATTCTCATTTAATATGTTGTACATTATTTTACAAACTCTTACCTTTCAATCCAACGCTATTGAAAGCCTCTGACACGGGGTCAGAGTGAAACGATGGATTGATGCCACAACAAGGAAACCTATATTGCTTGACAGGAGCTTCAAACATAGTCCATCACCTCAATGGATTATGAACCGGGGCCATCAACATGGCAATCAATTAACACTGAATATATGAATGTAACTTCTGAATCATACTGTTTAATAATAGCACACTGTTTTAATATGATATATAGCATGCATTCATTATGTAATGCTTTAGATAGATTTAATCCGAATATAAAGCTGTGTTTGGGGTTTGTGTCGGTGCATGTGTATATATGCATGTGTGTGTGTGTGTCCTTATTGGTGCTTTGAGATGCATAGCCATTGAGGCCATAATTTAGTCCATTATGTCCTCTGGTTTGCAGTCGTAGCCCCAGGCCTCTGGCACTGAACGTTGTGTCATTTGCTACCAACTGGGTTTTTGATGAGAGTGTGTGACCTAGACGCCTCATCCCTCACCACTGTCTCATTCCCTTTATTTACATCTGTCTTTAGAATTCTAATTACTCTCTTTATTGCTTTAGCCTGGAGGAATCTGTTATACTGGAGAGGGGAAAAAAAGACTAAGGACACTGGAGTTTTAACCAATAATAAAGCAGCATAACTCCCATTACCCATAGGCAAAGATTAGGCCTGTGAGGGTCTCCTATTATGGGCTATGGGCAAGACAACTATAGAAAGACTTCTCAATACAGGAGATATTTGCAGGAGCCCCATTTGCATACCCGGAGTGTGCATTTCAAATCAATTTGTTTTCACGTGAAGGCTTGCACGGTCAAAGGAGAATAGGTGTTCTGGATAATAACCAATTTTATAGATGTTTCCGGTGGCACGATCATACTGTAAGCAAATGTTTGAGTAGACTCCAAGTCGTGTGATAGTTTTGCCTGGATTAGATTTTTGTTGAAAATTTGAAACACATGTCATGTAACACCAACATGAGCTTTTTTTTTTTTTTTTTTTTTTTTTTTGGCCTTTTGTTTTATGTGTAGCACAAGCACCATTCCAATAGGTTTCCTGTGCTTTAATCCATTTTGACAATGTCAGTGCAAAAAAACTTTTAAATGTTCTGTCCCTTTCCAGACAATTTTATGAAATAGCATCAAGAGCAGGCACAGCAGTCTTTAATGAGCTCTCAACTTTAAAGACTTGAAGGATATTAACAAGCTGCTTGACAAATGGTGCTTAGAAGCACATTAAAGACGCAGCTAATGGTGCGCATAATGACGGCTAATTTTCGATCAGATATAAATTAGAGCCCCCAACAGTTATTTGCCTTAAGGACTTTATGTAAATGATTCTGTTCTGTATAAACTGAAAACTGTGAGAGAGAGGGAGAGAGAGAGAGAGAGGGGGAGAGAGAGAGAGAGAGAGAGAGAGAGAGAGAGAGAGAGAGAGAGAGAGACCAGCACTCCTTGTGGGTATTATTAATAGATCTGCAACAGAGCACGGCTGTCAAAGCCCAATGAACACACATCCACTAGACAGCTATACCACCTTCTCATTAAGGTCCAATCTCTACTAGGCCTACAACTTACTCATTCGGAACACCAAAACAGCCTCTGAGAATGAACGAATCTCAGACTCGAACGCCCTGAGATGGTTGCAGTCACAGGAAGACAGGGGTGAAAAGGGAGTGCAAGGAGGAGACCTAACTGTTCATAAATGTGTATACCCATCTAATGTTGTTAAATATTTGATAGCTGAAGGCACTTTGACGCCATCATTTTGCACATTAGGCCATAATACATAACTGAATACACATGTGTGTGAGACTGAATTAAATGAATGAACACAGTGATTTGATAGCCTGTACTGTCTACATCATAAAGAATAAGCAACTTAAACTCTGATGCTAAAGGTCCTTGTCCGTGCTCATGCGCTGTTGGTACATGAAATGACAGGGAGACGCCATGCACACTGTTACACACATTTTGTATCTATAGTGAATAAGAAATGTGGAATATGTTGTACTGAGAACAATACATTTTCCACTGGGTTCTTGGGCCCGGTGCATGGGAACAATAATATTAGAAGGTTTCATCAGGTTTGGTGATTGGAACTGATATTTAAAATTGGATGTACTGTGTTACTTAACATAAACAGAAACATAAATAACTAAATCATTTTCATCAGGTCTAATAAAACTAAGAAATCATGGTGAATTAAGCACCAAGAGACTAAGACAGAGTTTACAAAATCTTTTGCAATTTATTCATATTATCTTGAGAGTAGGAAGCTTGTTTTGTTTTGTTTTTGTTTTGTTTGTTTGTTTTACTGATTAGTGATTAAGCATCTACCGGATATGTTTCAGTAACTCTATGAACTCTGATTAAATGCTGAAAAGAGGGTCTGATTCTTTGGCGTGAAGCTGTGGCACTGCAGTTTCAAAATTATCTCTGCCCTTCTGAGAGGGCGAAAGTGACCAGAACGGGTTTGAAACTTTATTTCAGTTCTCAGGTGAACCTTAAGATGTCTTAAAACAAAGTTATTGAAATTTCCATCGATTAATATATTATTTGATATGGCCTTGGGCACATCTTGACTTGGTTAAAAATAAATAAATAAATAAATAAAATACACGGAAAAGTGAGGTGAGTTAAAATACACCTACATCTTGAGAAATATGGAATAAAAAAGAAATTAATTGAACAAATTACTTTCTTTTCCTTTTTTGGGATGGCAGGTTGTGTGTGTAGCTTAACATATTTTTTGGACAACAAAAAGATGACAACTACACTGGCTCTTCTTTTCACAGATACCAAAGTAGTGAATTAATTTCTCTCCACTTTTCTGAGGTGATGCTGAATTTTTCATTTTGTCATTTAATACAATTTTTAAAAGAACTTTAGGAAGAGTGTGAAGTTCCAACAGACTTTTTTTTTTTTTTCAACTTTTTGACATTAATAAAACAGTGAGATAGCCTTCACACATTTTCACAGCCTCAAATTTCTGTCTCTCTCTCTCTCTCTCCCTCTGTGTGTGTGTGTGTGTGTGTCTGTATCTATTCATTCCTCATCTGAGACAGTTCATGAGGTCACAATATGTCCAGAAAGAAAAGGCTAGGCTAGATGTTTCAGGCCAAAACAGGGAACGGGAGAGCTTATAATGTTTTGCGCATGCTTTTGTAATTAAAAAAATAAAAAGCCATGTGCAAGAAATTTCTGGGTTCAAAATAAAAAATTTTCACCTCTAAATACTTGATCTTGAGTGTAAATCCTGCCTGGACGCCTGAGCAGGAGTATGCAAGGCTATGATCAGCTGGTGCTGCTCGCCCCCCTAGTTGTCCATGGAAGTATTGCAGGGAGGTTCATTAAAATATTTTGGAGAGAAAAGTCTAGTTTTATTTTTCACAGTTGTTAAATAGCAAATATATTAATAAACATATGACCATATATGGCTGTTGTGATAGCGTGTAGGCTCCATTTCATTATCTGAAGACTTCTCAAAATAACCGCACTTCACATTGGATCATTATTATTAATATTATTTGTGTTGATGAACCTCACATTGCTGCCTACTGGCTAGCTGCCATAAATTTAGTGACCAAATATTAATAATCTACCCTGACAAAGACTGAACCATGCTAGCCGGTGCTGGAGACAGCTATGCTGCAACAGTCTCGCCACTGAATAGACCGTATTTCCCCAAAGCAAGATAATTATCTTGTATGTTGTAATTGTTTTTTTTTTTTCTCACAAACTGTTAGAATGAAATTATCAACTGCAAGACCATATGACCAATCTAAAACAATACGAACAAACAAACAAACACACAAAACAATAAAGCAAAAACCCCCAAAATATGTCTGGGTTTTAGCAAAAAAATAAATAAATAAAACTCAAGTTTATGTTTATATTGATAAGAAATGTAACCTATGCAAGAGGCTTAAAGGCTCTGAAACTGGACAATATTTGGTTAAACTTCCAAATCTAAACAGTGGTGGAGGACACAGCGGGGCAGTCAGAGGCACCCCCCTCTTCACCACCTGCACCCAGCGACCCTCTAATCACGCCCCTGAGCTATTTTAGTTGTGAGGACTATGACGGAGATCCAATGACCTTTAATTGACAGGAACATGAGAAAAAAGGAATTTTCTCCCATATCCATTCTCTCTGCTTCTAACAAAAATTTGACTGCCTGAAATAGAAATAGTCTTTATAACTCTGCCATAATGGTTTGACAATTTAGAATTTTAATTTGTTGCATGATAAATACATATATATGGATTTTTTTTCTTCCTCACGCAGTCAGCACTAGGCCTTGTGGTTGTACGTGATACTGTTATAAAACAGTGATAGCTGGCCTATTTTAACATACATTTTATTTCTCATATTTAAAAAAAAAACGGTGGTCTATGGTAGAACTCAATGCTTAGAAATACATCGCTATGATAAATATTTAATATAGAAATTACTCTTGTCCATGCATGTGTGGACCAGATCGAACTGACGGTACATATCTACTGTAGGCTATGCTTTGAATTGAGACTGAACGCTATACAGCAATTTGCTTTATTCCCCCAAAATATTTCCCGTTTGTACATGTGATTAATTGATTGACAAAGCGTGATGCATATATGTGCAGCTCTGAATGGGTTTTGCTTGTCAATTCTTAAGTAGATGAAAAAAAAACTTGGTTGCCTAGTGAAACCCCTCCATCACTTGGGCGTACAGCGGATTGATGACGTAAACCTGATCACGTCCGGTTACCTTTCATTAATTGCTGGGAAGAGGAAATCAGCAAGTTGCTGTCTAATTTTCGCAGCATGTGTTCAGGATTTAAAAAAAAAAAAAAAAAAACTTTTGTCGAGTGCATTTGTTAAAGTTACAGCCTGTGGGCCATCTGACACCACACTATGATGTTTTTGATTTATGCCTATATTTTCACTATCCAGTCTTCGATCAGCTAAAACAGCGAGGATATTTAAATACTTTTATTGGGCAAATGGCAAATACAGCATTTGAAGAAAAAAAAGTGCCTCTGGCAACATCTCATTTGTGTGTGTGTGTGTGTGTGTGTGTGTGTGTGTGTGAGAGAGAGAGAGAGAGAGAGAGAGAGAGAGAGAGAGAGAGAGAGAGAGAGAGAGAGAGAGAGAGAGAGAGAGAGAGAGAGAGATTATTGGCAAACACAGTGGCTTCTCCTCTTTTACATTCCATGCTAGATCAAAAAGTATCCTATACCAACCTCCCAACCTCCTCCTAGCCATCCAATGCAGCTCCATCGATTAGTTTCTGGAAAACACTTAACAAACTAATGACTATTGATGGCTGATTAATATTGCATTAACAACAACTGATTGGCGACAATATCAAATGGCGTTTGCCGCTTTATATTCAAGCAGCCAGGCGGAGGGTGTGCGATATTTTGGCGGAGCAGAGGAACCACAGATGATAAATAAAGGGTTATAGTGTACTGCATTCAATTTATGGCTTACAGTTCGTCTAATTCGAGAGCAGTCGCGTCTTTGAAGGCAGACACTTGGCGTAAATGTACAGTTAAAATATTCTACTCTCAGGTCCCCAGGCGGAGCTCCGACAGTCCCTGGCTTCATTAAATTTTCATCAGTATCCCTGTGAAAGGGGGGAAATGTTCAGGGGAAAGAGAAAAATAAAACAGAGGGCGTAATTATAACAAAAGGAAACAGCGCTGCCCTTTCCTTTTTGTATACAGCTCCCATAGTGTCTCGCTGTACGTTTCAATGTATGGAGCATATGCACCACGAAGCTCCTGGTGTGTGTCTGTGGCTTCAAGGTAAACTGTTTTGGTTAACATTTTTTTAGGATCTTCGATTTTCTTCATTGTGCTGAGGCCTTTTTGCTGTGTGTGTGTGTGTGTGTGTGTGTGTGTGTGTGTGTGTGTGTGTGTGTGTGTGTGTGTGTGTGTGTGTGTGTGTGTCCTTTTTGGTGGTGCTGGGGCTAGATTGATTCGCTATCAAAGAATCTAAATCGATTTTCTCCCAGTATGTGAAAGTTAAATAGGCAGCAGTCTTGTTGGGGAGCTGCCTATCTGTCTGTGCAGTGCACGCTCTTGTCAAGCAGCAAAGCTCACTGCATAAAGTTAATTTCAATTCCCGATGAGACACTCACTCCGCAGCCCGCCCTGACCAGCGGTAATTAACAGGGATAGCTAATGACTACTTAACTCGCTCTTCATAATTATCTGGTTTTCATAATTCGATGTGTAATTTAATAATTCGCTCTTATTAACGTATTAAGTGAATGGCTCATTTAGGGAAAATTAGAAGCACTCACCAGGAGCATCTTTTAATTGATGAAACATCATGGCTGTCTCATTAATAAGGGTCGTTTTGATACTCTTAATTTGTCACAAGAATCGTGTGGTTGAACATATTTGGTCCTCACCATCAGATCATCGCAATAAAGGCATTGTTTTTCTATTCATATACAATTTATAGAAGTATTTTTTTGGAAACTACGTGGCGTAGTGTAATTAAGAAAGATGGCTTTAATATGCCTAAAAGGATGGGGGGAAAAAAGCATGTTCATCTAAAATATTTGTCTGTCAACTACAACTCAGTGATTCTGGTGAAATATTCCTGACGTCATCGCGAGACTTTCAGGAAAGCCTGGACGCTGAATACCAGCAGTGCAGTTGACGTGGTGCATGCCAAGGTTTTTATGGATTATGAAAACATACGGCTAAAAGGAGACGTCTGACACAGCAAAAATAAATAAATAAATAAATAAAACACAAACGAAAAACAAACCTGCAGAGTATTGTTGCAATTAGACTTTGCCAATGTAATCACTACGATCATTATATTGTAAGTGTACACAAATTCATAAACAGAAATTTAAATAATAATAATAATAATAACATCACCCTATAGAAAAGGATTTATGTGTTGCAGTCGCCAATCAAATTGAAATTATCTAAAAATAAAAATAAAAAGTAACAAAAATAATAATAATCACATGCAAATGCATTCCAGGTGCTATAAATAATCTGTGTAAATGTGGGGGACAGATTTCAGAAATGCAAATTGTTGGCTCCTGCAGCCTCCCCTCTCTCCTGCCTCTCAGGTATCTATCCATGGTGCTGAAAAGCTTGCTCAGTCCTAGAGCGCCTCAACCAAACCAGGCAGTCCTCATGCCCCCAGCACGAATGCTGCTACAGAGATGACATTCAAAAAATGTTCGTTTTTCAAAAATAATTTCTCTGCACATATCTAACGATGATAACCTCGAAACCAAGGTGTGCTTCAAAGCCCATGGCCGCATACGCTGATGCAGGAACGGTGGATGTTGAGTGTGTATTTAAATAGAGACGGGCACTTTGGCAGGCGAGCTGTTTTTCTGGCGGGCTGACATCTGGCAAGTCTGCGCTCCAGGGACCCATCCAGCTCTCCATAGACCCCCTGATTAGACTCTAATAGAATATTAGCATTTGCTCTCAGGTAAGGCAACAGTGAGCTGCATAAGCTGGCAGCAAGTCAGTTGAAACACCACGTGTGTCTTTAACATTGATGGAATAGTAGGAATAGTAATAAACTCATCTTGAAATAGGCTCCTGTAAGGCCTACTTTGTTATAAGCCTCTATAAGGCCCACGGGAGAGCGGCATAATTTGCTCCCGACGCCGAAATGTGTCGAAAACAAAAGTCAAAGCAACTTTTATTTCTATTTTCCATTTTCATTTTTTAAAATCTGACTTCCTTACATTATCCTGGCTGCATTACAAGGTGTAAACACGCTGGGTGTCAGGTTCTTGCTCATGGACACTGTGACAGGGCACGTGGCTGTTGCTGGGATCGAACCAGACACCTTCCGGTAACGTGAAGGTCACGTTACCCTCATAAAACTACTTTTTTTGTTGTTGTCAAATGAACCAAAAGAGGCTCGAAGTGTGTTTTAAAATTTGTGCAGCCCATAGCCAAAGCCTCCTCCTCCTCAATAAATAAATAAATAGTTAAATAAAATAATAATAATGTGTCTGAATAAGCCATACTATTCATTATAGTCATGGAAAACGTCCGATTAAATGTTAAAGTTTGTTCTTTAATGAAACACATATTGCAGTTCAATAATTAAATAACTTAAAATTACATGGATGTAATAAATTAATAGAATTATTTAACCAGTAACCAAAAGCAACATACATTACAGAAATAAGTTACCTCAGCTAAAACAGCAATACAGCAAAACCTGTACGGATATATTTATGTGCATCGACTGGTTCCAATGAAATATTTACATTGTACACGTATACTTCCATGAAACTGTTCTTTTTCTCTTTAAGAAAACATTACTAAACAAGGTGATTTTAACAAGCAACGACTTCATAATGATGCGCGTATATTTATACAAATAAATAGCAGAAAACATACATAAAATAATTTAAAAAGAGAATACTATCTCATATATATCTCGATTGTACCATCTCAAACGTTAGAAATTGTAAATGAAATTTGTGACTATATTTCACAGTCGTTTCCCTTCACCAGAACAACACGCTTAACTTGCTGTCAGAATTTGATTTTCTCAAGCAAAACGAGGAGGGGGGAATCCCAATAAATATATAATGAAGTAAACATGACCTCACTTAATAAATAGTTCATAAGACACCGGCCCACGCTGGCTTGCAAAGTTAGGGCAGCCGGTAAAAATCATATATATATTTTTTTTGTGTGTGTCTGAAAAAAATCTTTGAAATGCCTACAACTGTGTCACAATTTCGATGTTTTCATGTTGGTTATATTTGGGGCCTAATAAACAACGCTACCTTTTTGTCCAAACCGGAGGTCTTGGAAATAATTCCCTGAATCTTCGACTTTCATCACACATGTTAACAAAATAAGTGGAATTAATTACACATTTAAACACAAAATGGAGTGTGTGACAAGTAAATTAATAATTTACACAGGGTTATTTGGCAGTAATCTAATATTAGCTTTCAAGACTAAGTAATGTGTTGTCCTATTCCCCTCATGGACCCTGAATAAATGTCAGACTGCATCGTCATGAACTCGGAGGGAAAATGTAGCTTATCCTAGGCCAGAATATGAACACTAATAGTCACCAACCAAGTGCTTTCAGTTAAAAATAGCCCCTTAGTGTGTAAATAACAATAATTGCTATTTTCATTAGGGTGTTTCTGATCGAGGGCTAACGCAAAACTATAGTCCTCATCTGAACTTAATCATTATAAATAAAATGGGTGTAATTAAAGCATAGAGTCCTGTAAGTCATACTGCGTTGACATTAAAAAGGTGAAGCATAGTAAGTGTGGAAACAGTGGTCTTACTTGCTCTGTCAAACGATGCTTTACTTGACTCCACATCTCCCCCTCAGCGAGTAAAGACGTGACAATGGGTTTCGAGTTTTTCAGTCATTTTCAATGTTATGAATTTTTCGGAGCTCAAAGCACAAAGTCATCGATGATTGAAAAAAAGTGTGAGATAAGAAATATGATACAAATCGTCTCTAAACAGTTCCAAGTCTCTCGCTGACGGTGGTTTAGAGCGATTTAGACGCATGCAGAGTATTTCATTCGTTTCTGTTTCTGTCGCTGGTTGCAAAACCAGACCCGCACCACGTTCTTTTTGAGGTCCAGCTTTTCTGCGATTGCTGCGATTTTCTCCGAGGAAGGACGTGGCTGAATGGCAAAATAGGCCTCCAGTGATCTCTTTTCTGGTGCGGCTATCGACGTGCGCTTCCTCTTTTTCTCCGCGCCGTTGAACAACTCGGGTTTATTAAGTTTCTCCCTGTGTGATTTCTCGGCTTCTTCCAGCCACGCTTGCAGGATGGGCTTCAAAGCAATCATGTTGTTGTGAGAGAGCGTGAGGGACTCGAATCGGCAGATGGTGCTTTGGCTGAGGGAGCCCACCCCAGGAATCTTCAGGTTGGCCAAAGCTGACCCTACATCCGCCTGGGTAACCCCGAGTTTGATCCGTCTCTGCTTAAACCTCTCTGCGAAGGCTTCCAAGTCCCTTGGATCGGCGTCCACGTCGCTCATGCAGCCCATGTGAGACGGTAGCCCGTGGGCATGAGCCATGTTGATGGCTGCCTGGTGCATGTGGTTCATGCCCGCCATGTGGGCAGGGTGCGCAGGCGTGGAAACCACCGAGCCATCCGGCCCTGCCATGGCTCCTAGTGCCAGTCCCGGGGTGATGTGGTCCAGCAGGTCCCCCTCCAGCGCCTGGTGAGGCTGGTGGTGGTGGTGATGGTGGTGGTGATGGTGGTGGCCAGCCAAGGCGGACGGATGAGAAATAGGCACCGATGAGGAGGAGGACGAAGAGGAGGTGCAGGGGAGAGTGTTCATGGTGTGGTAGGTTGCGTCCGGCTTGAAGGGACTGTGATGTGGAGGGTGGTGGTGGCTCTTGGTCTGCGAGACTATATCCACCGCCGCTAGAGCTTCAGCCCGGGCCAACAAACTCTCATCCAAGCCTCCGAATATATTGCTCTGCAATTGCAAATAGAATGCACACATAACTGTCAGCAGGGAATTCTCCCTCCACTCCTCGGTTTAAAACATTTCCAGAATGTGAAAAAAAGAAATCCTAAAAAAGGAGCACACAAAACAAGACACATGCAACATCCCAGGTCATAAAAATTAATACGAAAGGCAAAGCCGACTGAATACATAAGTTGGGCAGAGGAAAAAAATATGGAGGTGTTGGGTGATTTGCTGTGCAGACATGAAAAAAACATCAAGCAAAAAAAAAAGTGGGCTGTCAAAATGTGCCTTTAAGCGGTGATTATGCAGAATACGTACCGGTGGGGTTGGGAGACAGGCTCGGCGCATCGCCTCCGAGCTGCTGCTGCCGCTGCTGCTGATGATGGTACTGCTGTGTCGGGAGGACGAGCAGGAGGATGAAGGTGCATTGGAAGTCAAAGTGGAGGATGAGGAGGAATGCAGTGAGGAGTACTTGGGCTCGGGCAAGCTGGCATGGGCCATGGCGAAAGGCTGCTTGCTGTTGAGAGACATCATCATCATATTTGCGGGCGTCCAAGCCTCTGCAAGTTCCTTTTAATAAGTTAAGACTCCGCCTCCTCGGTCGGGAGTTGAAGCCCAATTGCTTCGCAGGAATCTCAAGTCACTGTCGAATAAAGTGTAGGGTGAAGCGGAGATGATCGTCCAAGTCTGAAGTTAGCACGTCTATCTATTATTACCAACGGAGGTATGGCGGTATTGCGTCTTTTTTGCAAGTGCGAGAATGCAGGAGTCAACAAGCCATGCAACTGAGCGTCGCCGATGCCTCCCCCCGGTACCTTTTTTCCTTTAATGGACTTGTGTGGCGCGATTGTTCAAAAATAACCTCGATACTTCTGTTTTTTTTTCTCCTTCAATTTTCTCCTTTGAACAGGTTATATTTTTTTGCTGTGGATATTTTTGCAAAGCTCCTCATTGACGACGCCATAAAACGAAAATCTAAAAAAAAAAGTTTTCTTGCCTCCTTTTAATGTAGGATTTCCAAAATTTTGCAAGTATAAAACTGTTGCCGCTTTCCTTGACCTGTTTGCTTTTTTGGCAAAAGTTTCCGTCTTGAAAATGACCGTAATTGAGAGGTAATAGTGGTGACAGTCTCTGTACTGTACCTCTTCGACTACGTTGAATGCTGCGGGGACTCGAACTGCCTCTGCTCTGAGGCGAAGGGCAGGCTGACTCTCTCTCCGCCTCTCTCTCTCTCTCTCTCTCTCTCTCTCTCTCTCTCTCTCTCTCTCTCACACACACACACACACACACACACACACACACACACACACACACACACACTATCTCGACTTCTCTCTCCTCTCTCTCTCTCTTTCTCTCTCTCTCTCACACACACACACACACACACACACACACACTCGCTCTAGCTCTGGCAGTCTCTCACCCTCTCACACACTCTCTTTTCAGCTGTACCTGAAAAACCCTTTCATGATTTATTATTCTTCATTAGCCACACCACCACCACCGCCGCTGGGGACTCTGCGCATGGGCAGTCTGCGACAAGGCATTTATTTCAAATGACTGTATCCCCCCCTTCTCGAAGTTCAGATAGTTTTTGAATCCCTATTTATTATAGGCTATACTCAAAATTATTTTATTCATAAACACTGGAAACGCAGTTCAAGTCATGCCAGCTAGACTATAGACTCCCAGAGGGAGTGAAGAAAATGTAAAGGGAATGTAAAATATTTAGAAAGAACTACCATGGACAGCTCCATGTCAACCGTTTCCTGCTTGTAACAAAATAAATCAGTTAATATTATAAGGATTAATAATAGTTTCAATTATTTTGTCACGACACCTAAATTAAATTGAAGCTAGTGGAAATAAAACATTTAAGGTGATCGCCAGATGAACGGATCGTCATTATTAAAATTAGGCTATTTTCTTAACTTAACATATAGGTTAGGTACATAGCCTATATAGTAAGTTTTAGCTAATACGTCCCATATGTTTTTTGTCTATTTTGTTAATGCATTGAAGAATTTATTAGCATTTTAAAAAATGCGTAAAAAAAGAAAAGAAAAAGGAAAAATTATAGGCTATTGAGATTTTTTTGTCCATGTATGGGCTTCTCCATGCGAAGGCGTTGTATATGAAATTACTTTATTAATGACGACAGAAAGTGGATTTAAAAAAAAAAAAATCCTCAGCAGTATTTAATTGCAAAGCTATATACTTGTCATAGCAGGCTATTATCTTATCTTTATTCTAATTAAGCCACTTCATCGGTAACATAATTAAAACATTCAATCATGCCGTAATTAACAAGGGCTGTCTAATTTGTTTAATATGGTCACTTGCATAGGATGGGTTAATTGTTATGATGTAACTACAAGCTTTCTGAACAGTAGGCTACGAAATTTTTCTTATGGAAACAGTGACACTTTGATTTTTTTTTTTTTTTTTTTTTTTTCAGCGTAGCTCTAATTAAAACAGACCCAACCCCACGCACACGTTCAAACAATGAGATCTGACAATTTACAGCCGTTTCAGTATGAAGCAATGAACCAGCAGGTCTCTGCCCCTTTTTCTTTAAACGACTGATCTCCGAAACTGATAATGTTGCAAATGTCACATAAAATTTCCTGCAGTTACTCTTGGGACAATTAACAGTGTTATCCTAATTATTGGGCTGCATATCTCCGGTATGTGGGCATGCACAGCCTGTCCACCGCTTCTGTGAAAGTCTGTAAGTATTGAACAGGCTACAGATGTTAGGGCATTAATGCAGCATGCAAGCAGCATGCAAGAGGCTGACGCTGGAACACGGCCTTTGTAAGCGACTGCACGTCAATTTCCGTGATTTTTTTTTTTTTTCCTGATGCACATAGACATTTTCTGTGTCCCCACGGCTGCGGCAAAGCTGTTGCTGTACAGCACTTTACATTGTAAGAGCCATCCAACTGTAGAAAGATTTTGGGTTCCCAGGCGGGACGACAGGCGCTGGAGCCACCTCTAGACATCAGGAGACAGAGATCAGGCTCAGGAGACATCAAGGGGCAATCAGTGTCTCCTCACATATACCGAGAGACTGATTTATGATGAAACTTTAAAGAAATCATTTATATTTCACCACCTCTAAATCGGTGTATAAAATTTTCATCCACAATGAAACACACAAAAAAGTATATCTTAAGTCAAATAAATCAGCCGAGCTGCTCCCAAGCAATTGACTTTGAAGTACATTTTCAACACCTCGTCAGTGTGTTCGCTTATGTAGGCCTGCTTCGTATGCCAAAAGCTTTCTCACGTTTGAGGGAGGACAGTAGTGTCAGACTGTTTAACAGAATTGCCTTTGAGGGACCTGACATTGCATACAGAAACACAGTTTAGTGCTTTAACTCCCAGTTGCTCCAGGAGGGATCACTAACTTTTTTGTTTGTTTGTTTGTTTTCATAGTAATGATTACAGCAAACACATCCTTGCGTTTGTGAGTCCTATGGCTAACATAGCACATGCAATAAAGCTTGGAAGCCTAATGCAAAATTAATAATTTATTTCCAATGATTCACACTTGTAGAAAAAAATGGAAGACTTACTTATAAGAGCACATACCAAAACTGAATAATGTAAGACAAACACACAGATTACAGAAGATTAAGACACAACAGAATAAGGAAATCTGTGAAAAGGCCTTTAAATAAGCAAAACTCCATATTTGCACTATTGGCATTAGGTTTGTTTTAATTGTGCCAAAGGTTGCATTTTACTGTAAAGTCAGCTAAAAGGTCTTCCTGTTTTAAATATGTTGTGCCTCCACTGGCATCTCGATACTAGTAATTGGAGGGAATGTTCTTATCCTTATAAAAAGGCATTTCTCACCACTGGAAGGTGCACTCATACCTTATCACTATAAATGTGAGCCCTCAGTGGAATTCCGCAAAAGAAGCTTTCGATGGAGTTTTACTACATATAAATAAATCTGCAGTGTCTAAAAATAAAAGTAAAAAGTAAAAGTAAAAGTAAAAGAGAGAGAGCGCGCATGCAAGCAAGGCTTGATATAACTCAGGTGACTTGTTTGCCTTTTTTTTTTTCTTCTCTCTTACTTACATCCGAATCAAGGAACGCTGCAGAGGTGTCTGTGTGCTTTACACAAAGACATACTCTTCTCAGCCTCCCTCAGGAGCTCTCCACGTTAACAATCCCAATTACACCGAGACCACCAGAGACAGCTGTTTTTATTACAGAACCGCTCCTTTGTGCCGCCAACAAGGTATCTGCTCCGCTCCTGCACTGAACACAGAGATAAAGCTACACTGAGACAGAGAGCAGGGAGACAGAGGAAAGGAGAGGAGAGAGGAAGAGAGGAGTGGAGTGGATGAAGTCTCTTGGCTGCTCGCAGTGGTGATGCCTTTATTCACAGCTTCCCCCTCCCTTTTCTGATCTCGTAGAGCTCTTTACATGTAGGAGCAGAAGGTCAATGCTTGTTGAGAGTGGGTCTACAAAGAGATCAGGATCTAACTCAAGGCAACAGAAAATCACACAAAGAGGGGGTGTTTCAGCCCCTAACAGCGCTGCTTTATTTATTCATCTGCTTTACCTGGGAAATGTGACAGGTTCCACCAGCAACAATCTGGCTTTAATGTGTTGTTTAAATGCACACACCAAAAGGTAGAAGCCTTCAGGATTTACTAAATGTCGCATGCGTTAGCTCTCTCAGAGGGAGTAAGTGACTCACCACTTGAGATAATGAAAGGGATTTCAAAAACTGTGCTTGAATTGCACCTCAGTTGATACACAGACTCCATGATGGCTTTCTATTTGATCTGTATGTGGGAATAAATGTGGAATTAATAGTTCCCAGGGTTTTAGCATTATATAGTACATAGGTTGATTAAAAATGCAGATTTTCTGTGATAATATATTTATATACAAATACCTTTGGCCTTCACTTTAAACTTTTTTTTTTAAATTATTTTTTAAATTATTATTATTATCTCTACTTGTGGAGATTAACTTGGCTTCAAAGGTCTACACATCTCCGGATAAAGGTCAAGTTCAGCAAAACTAATGTGCCCTCTTTGCCGCAGCATAGGTTACTAAAACAGACCAGTAAGTTTGTAAAAGTCAGATCTTAGCATGTAGTTTTGAACCCACTGGAGAGCAAGATGTGATGACTCCATATCGCTACAGCTTCCCTAACTTCTATTGTGGGAACCAACAGCGGGGCTGACTAACCCACCCAATCTCAAACCTCAGGCCATGACAGATTAGAGGTCTTGAGAGTGAGGTGAGTCATGAGGTCAGTAAAACAAATAACACCACCACCAATTTCCCTACTACGTAGCAGACACCATCCTTTGGGGTGGGAGGCATTAGATTCTGGCTGGGCCCTGCCTATAGGCTGCAGGGCAGCAGATGATAAGGTCAAGCCTCATAATGATGTCACATACCTTTAGGTACTTCAGATCAATATCAAGAGAGGCACGCCATACCTGACAGCCACTCAAATAATGCCTGCCTGGCAAAAAAAAAAAAAAAAAAAAAAAATCCTGGCTTTGAAATTGTCTCTTGTGATGAAATGAGTCCCATTCACTCATGCTGCTTTTGGCATGAATCATATTGGTAGGATCCTAAGAGGGTTTTGTAGCATTCTGTTGATTTGAAAATGTGATAACAAAACAACCTGCAACTTCCACCAAATTTCAATAATTTCCTTGAACAAGTCTATATGATGGAAAAAAAAAAAAAAGTAAACTGCGAGTGTTCTTAATTGCATGGTTTTGATGTAGTGTTGATGTACATGGCTGTGCAGGATAACACTTGACATGACGGAAATTGACAGAAATTCCTTTGAGGAAACCTGACGTCATATGACAACAAATATGATGGTGAGGAAGGCAGCGCTTGAGGAGGAACACCTCGGCGCATGTGACTATAAAGAATGTGTATGTCAAGTGCTATACAAGTGATTAATGTAGGGGGATGACTGCAGAATTCTGTCCAACCTGCTTGAACATCTCTGCTACCTCTCTCATTAGTTTGACTGTCCCATGTGGTAATATATGACTTGTCACTGGGTTGTCTAATGGTTGATGCTAATTGACCTCCTTTCCCCCTTTCTTCTGCACAAATGAAAAGATTTCCTCCATCCTGTGATGGAGCATGTCACAATCTGATCCGACAAATTAAAAAGCTCTCTGCTGTCACACTGTCATCATTCGAAGCTCTTGCCTCATCAGCTATAATGATCATTTTTCTTCATTGAAACTGCTGCGTTGCACTGCCAAACATAATATTTAAGAGGCGCACTGCCGCAGTTGCACCCGTGTGAGTGTATGTGTTTGTGCATGTGTGAGTGTGTATGACATGGTTGACTGTCTAACCTCTGTTAAATCTTCAGTCTTCGTTTTCTTGAACTGCCCTCTACGTATGATTTTTTTTTTCTTTTTAGGAATGAGGTAGTTGATTTATTTTATACTTAGTTTAGGTTTGGCTCCCTTAATCACTGCAGCTTTTCTGTGTCACTCTCATTCTCCACTGCTGATCTCATCTGACTATGTAAATTTAAGATATAGGACATTCATATTTGAAGAAATTTAAACAGGAACATAAATTATCAAATGCAAGATATAGATCCTATTTTACTGAAGGTCTATCAGCATTTCAGCCCCAATTCATATTTCAGCCCTTGTATCCAAAACTCTGTTGATTAGTATAAGAGTGACAATAAATCTTCATTTCAATGCATTAAAACATGCATAGAATAAATATAAAACCTGTAGTGGGATATATAGTTGGCACCACATTGCAACTACATAATGATGATTTAAATTAATTGACTAAATGACACTATCACAGCTGATAATAGAAACTGAAACTGATATCTCTACCTGTCTCAGTAAAAGTGAGTACATTTAGTGACAAAGAGGTAGTTTTCAGATGAAAAGGAATCTTTAAAATGACATAACTCCTTATCGTCTCTGTGCTCATTTTGTCAGAGATGCAGTGTGGATACCTGGGTCACAGGTCATGAAAATAAAGGTTTTGTGAGATTAAATAATTTGTCTTTTCAAGAAATGTGTTGGTACGGGATATAATACCAGTGATGATGTTTTCCATGAAAGAAAAGACACCGAGCTCCATCTGTACTTTCTCTTAAATCACTGTGACGAAAAGCAAGACAATCAGTGGTTATGTTTAATTTATGATCCTGAGATTGTGGTGTTCATTTAATTTATTGATATTTCATGAAAGAAGTCCTCAAAACAGGTTTGTGGTAATATAGGCATACCTTATATAATTATTCACAGTCCTGACACTCCCAATTATCTTTTCTTGTGGAAATGCAGTGGAAGGACCTGATTATTGGTAAAAGCCTCTGCAGCTTCTTTGAACACAAGAATTAATTCATAGTGATTATTAACCTGTTGTTATGAAAGATGTGTTGTGACTTTCATAATAAAACACATTACTTTTCATTGAAACAGAACAAAATTCTTGCCAGCATAGTGTAAAATGAGTCAAATCTTCAATACTGACTCAAAACCAGTCTACCATTAGCCTGTAAAGTCACAAAGACATGCTCCATTATCTTATAACAGCAAGCCCAAAAAGGGTTTACCCACACTGGATGCAGCATCCGCCTGATCTTTATTCAGTAGCTTTATATTTTGCGATTCATTGGCCTGAACATTATAGCGACATGAGAGCTTGGCCGCTGCACATTATTGGCTGAAGAGAGATGATGATGGTCATTAGCTGCAATCAGCTGCCCCATCTGTGGCCGAAACAGAAATTGAGCGTGGCACTTTACCTGCTGACTTTGTGTGTATAACTTTATAATTTATGCGGTGTACCCATACTATTGACAAAAACGCAGTGCAGTGATCAAAGCAAGCCATTCAGGAGGTTGGACAGGGCCACGAAGACAGGGTCTGTAACACTAATGATCTTCAAACGCTCGCCTATTTCACTGGGAGCTATGCGCAACTCCCTAGCAAGTCCCCCGTCCTCCCCCTGGAGGTAATTGTGCCTGGCTGGTTAGGTGACAGGTGTCAAGTGGCCCCTCCTCAACCGATTCATCATGCTAAGCAGAGAGGAAAATCCTCTCTCTCTCTCTCTCTCTCTCTCTCTCTCTCTCTCTCTCTCATTCTCTCTCTCTCTCTGTCTCTCTCTCTTGCTCATTCTCTCTCTCTCTGTCTCTCTCTCTCTCTCTCTCAGTATTTCTCTCCTTGTCTCTCTCTTTCTTGCATCCCTGTATAACCACCTCATCATTACCTAAGTGTTACTGAGTGCCCCATTCACATATTAGTTAAGTTATCCAGCTGTTGGAAAACAAACGTGTAATAAAAGCTTGCTAGTTGACCCCATGCAACATGTAGTGCATAAGGTCAAAACTAGCACAACCACACTATTCAAGTTGTACAATGTGTAAACTGAGGACAGAAATGGTGTGAGTGCAAAAGAGGAAGCAAGAGAGAAAGAGAGAGAGAGATGTAGTGCTGGATGCACATTAGATATCAGAGTTTTGTACAGTGAGATCCCAGTAATTAAATGCCATGCCAAACTACCTTTGAAGCTCCAGTCCTCTTTGGGCCTGTGCAGAATAGCTGGCAGGAGGTTGGTGGGTGACTGAGTGAACATCTAGAGTGATGTTGAATGGTGGGTTACCACAGAGCCACTGGCAGACAGGTTAGCACACTGGCCAAACGTCCTTTAACCCAGCGGGCCACACTGAGACGTGGAAGAGAAACATAGCTTATATTGTGTGTGTGAGAGACAGAGAGCAAGTGAGAGAGACCACACCCTCACCATGCCCGCCTGTCTAAGCAGAATCCCATGGGGACCTGCCATACACACGCTCTCTCACACACACCCCAGTCATTAATTCCTGCTTTGCATCTCCACACCATGTAATATTTATGGGTCACCGCAGCTTTGTATTCACAAATGGAAACGCCGAAGAGAAAAAAAAGGGGAAGACACGATACCTCAATCAATCCTGTGAATAAGGTTCAGATTGTCACATCATGGGTTTTTTTTACTAAGCCAGTGCTTAGGCAGCATTCTTTTTTTTTTTGACCTCTAAACAAGTGTTTTGTATGACGGATTTTCAGACACAACCTTTGAGATGGAATCATATTTAACTCCCTTAGTGCAGAAAAAGCTCAAGGCAAAGGTATTGTGAATGTGACGGAAAATTTCTTAGCAGCAGAAATTGCAGAAAAACAAAAGTGCATTAGTCAGTGAATATGCTTGCCAGCTCAATACATTTTTGCCAAACGTGACATTAGAGTCTGAGCAATTAAGTGTTCCTCATGTAGACAGTATATAGACACAGACCTACACCATTCCATACGCATTTACTACTCAGTATTTGCTAGTCAGAATCTCCAGACTAATCAAGGGAAATCTTTGGTGCATTTTCCCTGCTACATCTGACAGATCATAATTGGGGGTCTTTTTTTCACTTCCTAAGATGTTGCCGGAAACCCGTGATGCAACAGTGGGAGCCATACCCTTGCTGCTTTTCAAATCAACAGTGGTGTCAAAACAGAGCCCTGAGGAACCCCCAATAGAGTGTGGCTCACCAGACCCCTGTGGAGATTTGAGGACCACTTTGGAACTCTAATCCACTCAAAATGTGCTGATAATTTTCCTTGCCAGGACACTCTCTGCCTGGTGTCACAAGAGTGGCCTCCCGGGAGCAGATCAGCCAATGATAACAAAGTAGCCAGATGTCTGGCGCTGGCAGGGTCCCAGAAGCCAGACAGCAGCACGCAGCAGCATCCGCTGTGGGCCACAGATCAAAGATACCTGAGAATTACTTATGGGCACAAAATATGTGTTGCTTACTCTACAGTTCCCATTAATAACAATCTGGGAGAATTTGTATTTCTAATTAACTCTTTTCTTTCGGCATACAAAGTGCTGTAGGTTGTCTAAGGCTGCAGCAGCAATTTTTTTGCGGCAACTGCGAGTCGACAACAGGAAGTCGGATGCAGCACTGTGTCTGAAGGAGCCAGATCAGCTTTAAATGCAGTTCTGAGGCTCAGAACACCCCCTGACTTGCCTCAACAAACAAACAAACAGTGTAAGAGTCAGCGTATTCAGATTTAATCATGCTACATGGCGCCTCTGAGACTGGCCCTTGTTACATACCTCACCTAGAAAGCTATAAGTGTTGACGCTCAACTTATAGAATGAAAAGGAGATGTTGTGCCTAGAGTGTCAATGCCATCAATTCTAAGTGCATGGTTCATGTGTCGTATGTTTTACAAAGTTGCCCGGATTCAGACACATCGCATAGTGCAGGTGATGAGGTGATATCAGCAAAGACTGAGCCAGTTATGAAGTCAGCCGGGTCAGGCAGTTTTGATTCGTAGCAACTGAACATCTCAGTCAAGCTGATTTATACTTTCTACAGGATTTGAAGTCTAAGGTTGTTTTTCTCCATGGTTGTTTGTGTTAGTCAGACTGACATTAAGAAGCATTGCAATTCCATGTTGTTTTCTCCTGCAGGCCCTGCACTTCTTTTATAGAGTCCTCCATTTATTCCATCTTATGTGTTATGTTTAATACACAAATATTTAGAGTAGACCCCTGACTTTGAACTAAGAAGAATAGTTAAGCTCTCTGCCTAGGGAAGGCGTTTGTTGCTTTTTTTGGCTTTATGGGGGGAGGAAGCGTATTTCATCTTGCCCACATTCGTGCATATTTTGTCAGGCTCACTATGTTCTACTGCACTTAAAAGTCATTGTTCAATGGTATTCAAACCATAGATGATATGCATCCTATGCAACGTGTATGTGCACTGTATTATATTAATTATTAAGCACAGAAAGTGTTGCTTCATGTCCGTATTTGATGGAGAACCCCACCCCACCCCCTCTCCCTCCCCTACCCCCAATTATGTATATTACCTTTGCTGGTGCATGGTTTATGCAAATTCTCATTTGCATGGCCCTCTTGAATGTGCTATCTGCGCTGGTTGGAATCCCTCAAAGCTGATAGTGAAGACTGCCCTTCATCAGATCTAGGTAGTGACCTTTTTTCTTTTTATCTGTTATTCTACCATGGCTCTCACTGTTTGAAGTACACACATGTACAATGCACAAAAAAAGAAAAAAAAAAATCCACAAAGCCATATTCAGGTTTCATTGTTTTTTTGGCTTGTAATGGAAATGTGTAAAAAAAAAAATATATTATTATTATTATTTTTTATTCCCAAGGCATTCACATTAATTTGTTTTTGTTTATATCTACTTTTATATATTCATATGCCTATATTGATGTTGGATACTGAACAACCCTCATATGAACCCAGTGCTAACTTGTGATCTAAGCTGGACTATGCTGTGTTGGTTAGAATATGCTGATTTTACTTAACAAAAACATTCATCAGTTGTTATTGGATCATTACTCTCTACACTTATTTCATGTCACATGGAAAGTGAAGTGGGTTCACAGAGAGAAAACTTTTATGTGTGCATTTAAAACCCAACACCCACACATCCAGTCCCAGTACCTTTCAGGGTTACTATAAAATAGGTCATTTTTTAATGTCGTTTACTTCAAAATGTAACTTTAAAACGGGGCAAAACTGCCTTGGTGAGATCCTGTCTCCCAGCTCCGGCAGCTCATCACTCCTAAACAGCCGCTCTCGTCCACCCCGGCCCCGACCGTTATTAATGTGCACTGAATAATTTAACAGGGTAAAATTACCATGCTCTTTTGAAAAGATTTTTGCCTACACAATTAAAGAGCATTATAGTGATTTTTAGTTGAACAAGAATTATGACTGTTTTCCCCCCCGTCTCTGCTTCTCTTTTTGGTTTCCTTGTTATAAGCTGTGGATGAGCAGGGTTGTAAAGGCCTGGTATTCTCTGCCTCTGTCTGACTGCTAGGAGAGGTTGTGCTCTGGCTCTGACCCTAACCATGATGAGCAGCTAATGGATAATGGATGAGCTAGTATATGTTCAACTTCCGCTGAGCAGTCCCCCATAATGGTCTGCTCCCCAACTAAACATAGACTGAATTTGGGCGCTTAAAAAGTACAGGCTCAGTCAGTTCGCTTCGCTTCGTGTTAGGGAAACCTGGCTTGAAATATCTGCCTAATACTCCATATTGCTGCAGGTGCTGAAAGGTGGATTGTATATAGCACTTTATCAGCTACTCACAGCTATATACGCTAAGGCAAAATGATTTTAAAAGTAATTTTAAAAAGTAGAATAATAGCCTGCTTTATATAAGTTTGCATGGTTGAGGTATATACATTATTGTATGGCTGTTATACAGTATCAGCATCAGCAGGAGCATTTGCCAGGCCTTCACTCCTATTCCATGCGGACAACTGTCCACATCTCAACCACGGGCCAACAATTGGCAGTAATTGGCACGTTGCCTTGGCTGTCCTGGGAGAGATCTGAGAGCACACACGGCCACGGACAGGCTGCCCTTTCCACCAATTAGAGAGTTGTCTCCTCATGGGGCGGGGGCTGGGGGAGGTCTACCTCACTGCTACCTTGCCTCTTGATCAAAATGATTTGTGGAGATCCTTCTCTCTTCACTCCTCTTCCTCCTTCTCTGCCTCCCTCTTGCCACTCAACTACCACTGTGTGTGAACTGTTAGTGGGAGTCTTCAGTCAAGGACCCCAACCAACGACTGACAGCCGTACAGTACCAGTCAGTGGGACACTCACATTACAGGTGATGCTCTGGCAGTCAGACTGCGCTAGACATACCTCCCAGTGAAAATGCTCCATACCTCTGTCCGCTGCTAGTTTCCTAATACATTACTAACTGGCTCTCTTCTCCATATGAACCTTGCTTTTTTCACCAGAGGATGTGATGCTGAATTGGGTTTGGCAGAAGCAGAAGTTTCTGTGAACAGCTGAACTTGAGTCTTTTTTCATGTTCATTACTTTTTTCTTGTTGGTGGCGCATTGGTTTTCTGTTGTTGTGTCTCCAGGCATTAGCAGTGCGTCTGGCTGCATGCCTTTATTAAGAAGGCTTTGACGCAATGATAGCAAATGTCTCATGTGGTTAGAAATGTGCAGGCCACACAAGGTACCATGGGACCTCAGTGCAAAGGATCACAGGCCTCAGTGCATGCTGCTAACGCTCCCAAGCTTATGCCACAGGGAAGGCTGGGGAACAAACCCCCCAACCCCCTTATCCTCCCCTCTCGGTCTCTCTTGTCCTCAAAGCCTCTGTCTCTCCGCATTTCACTTCAGTAAATATGAGGAGGCGAGGAGATGCTTCCTATACTCAGAAATATGTGTCAGGCTACTGGGTTATGTTGTGTTGCGATGTGATGTAGAAGGCAACAAAGCCAGTGCACAGAGAGAGGGAGAGAAAGAAATACCCTTACTTATTCTCTTTAATCCATCATGAGATATCCAGAACTGGGTTAAGTTATACCTCACATTACCCTACACTGAGCCTTTTTTTTTTTGACTACGTTGCTATATCACTATCAATTTTGATCTCTGCCTAATTTCATTTAGAAACTGTGGCAATAGTGCCATGCATCATTTTGCAGTCAACAATAGCTGTATCACAGGTAGGGCCTTGGTCACTGCCACAGGTTGACAGGCACACCGTAAAGCAGCTTTATTTCTCTGCAAGGACCTTCATGAGGGGGGCCTACCTAATATGCTGTCTGGCCCCAGGGCCTATGGGAGTGTGGTTGGATTATTATGTTAATGCATGTGCCTCCTGCCCTCTCCTCAGTCCCAGCTGGCCTCCCTGTCGTTAGGAAGTGCTTTGCTCTGACAGAGGAGTAATATGCTCCGTGATTGAGGGGCCAAAAGATCGAGCTCTAAAAGAGAGGGGCCACCACTGATAAGCATATGATAAAAGTGCCATTGTATGCGAATGCCTCAGAGACATAGAGAGATGACTTAGCAATTCCTATGGATTTCAGTGGGAGAGTGAATATGTATAAGGGGTGTGTGGTCCTTTTGTGCAGCTGAATTTAATTGCCCATAGCATTATATCTCTTGCCATGTATTTCATTGTAATTTTATTGCATGGACTCCTTCATTATGTGCCACTGACACATGCACCTGTAAATATGATGGCTGAACAAGAAGAGCTATGATGCTTTTAATCATTTTGTAGGAATCAATATGTGACTGGGAGCAGATTTCATTTAATTTATCTCATAATGTCAAGAAAGCAATTAGTTTTGCTCTTATTTCGAACGTTGTCAGTGAAAGCATTCAAACACACAATTTAAGCTCAGTCATCAGAATTGCAATCGAGAAGCCTCATTGGGTGTCTGTGTGTTATTTAGATGCAGTAATACGCACTAACATTAATTGAGAAAGATGAGTTTGTTAAGTCAGTGTAACTCCATCAGGAAAAATGATGACACTGTTCTGCCAGATGGTATTACTCCACAGATCTGTGTCACATACTCTCATTTAATCGACTTGACACAAAAGTAAAAAGGGAGGAGAGAAAAAAAACGAAACTTCTTTCCTACTTGTCGAGAAGGAGAGATCCAGGATGCACGGCTTTAGATTCCGCACATAATTGTGTAAATATGTCAGCCAAACAGAGGAGGATCTCTCCCTTTAAACACTTGTCTTTTTCATCTTGCCTCCTCATGAGCGTACGGGGACTCACGTATTAGCTTTACGCAGGCCCTTTCACAAAGTGTGTTGAGTGTTTTGTAGGGTTTGTTTTGTTTGCTTTTTAATCAAACTCAATTTCCTCTCCACCAATTTGAGATGTGTCGACACCCTCTTTTTTCCATGTCTGCCTGGATTACAATGTGTCTCTTTGGTGAGGAGCCTTCACTGTTATTGTTTGTTCCTTTTTACGGGGCCTCAGCTGTAACAAGGGGAAGGGCATCCGTGGGTAATTGGTGGGTAAATACTTTGCTGTGACTAAACGTCAGAGCAAGAGAGGTTGCAACTCAAGCAGGTTGTTGTGCTCCAAACAGATCTGAGGAGGAGACAAAGAGAGATGGAGAATAAACAGAGAGGCCTTCCAGCAGCTTTTCAGTCACATCATCTGATTAAATCCCTTTAATTTTTGTTTTTCTATTTTCTCTTCAAGCAACATCTGAGTTGGGGAATGCAGCTCAGTCTAACAATTGACTTGCATTATTCCATATATAGCTCTATATTTCTATAATTGTACCATAGCGCAAAATATGATAGATACTTGTTGGCATTTTCTGAGTTTCTCTATCAAAATGACACAAGCTACAAACAAAAGTTTATAATTTCTGCTTCTTTTTTTTTATATATATATATATGGCATGCAACCTATTAGATCATTATAAACATCTTTGGGATAGTTCATACTGACATACTGTTGCATTTCATGATAACATCATTGTGATTCCTGGTCTCACCTCTCATTGATTCTATACTATTGGCTCATAATTTCTGATATGTCTTTTGTTTTTGATTGTAACATTATGTTGTTGTTGAGTAAAGAAAAGATTTTGATTCCCTGACATCTCTAAAAATCATATACACTACTTAATTGTAAAATCAAACGACTGAAAGGTTATTTGTCCAGTCTTGCTGAACAGGGATGGACAACAAAATGCAAAATTACTAAAAAGTGCTGCGTATTACAAGTTGGGATGCTGCTGGCTTAGAGTTTTCCTAATTTTTAACTCGTAATTGTTTGTCATAGTTACTCATTTTATTATCGTTTGAAATACTGTATAAAAAAAGAAAAGAAAAGAAAACTGCAGAATGCTGAATAGTGAGTAATAACCAGTGAAATTTTGTGATGAAGTCAAGCTACATAGAGGCCACACTCAATCAATGCCATGCCTTTACTCTCTGGATAATTTACCTTGCCCACTGAGGCGCAGCTAGGTTGACTTTATTTTTCACTTACATCCATTTAGATCATTTGGGGCTCTCCAGTTGTCATGTAAATGTCATTTGATACGAGCTGGCGACTTTTCACTCAAGTTCAGCGGAATGGGACTGGCACACTTTGATTGTTTCCCTCGCCTTTGTTGTTTGTTAAAGGCCTTGAGGTTTGGCAGCCATTGTCTTTATAAACTCAAAGCTGTGTTAAATGCAGCCCCAGCCCAGCTAATGAGGGGAGCCTTCAAAAACTCCATGAGATGATGCTGTCAAATGGGTGACATAAAAACGTTGCATGTAATCCCCCTGTGCAGACCCTGGGTGTAAATATGCCAGCTCCACCATTTTCACAGCGTTTACTCCCAGTTCAAACAATCTCTTTCCCTCCTCTCTCCCTCCCTGAAAGCACAATGACAGCTCTGCGATATTCTCCTCCAGAATCCTTGGCTGCCTGCGACCAATGAAACAACCAGGAACAGCTCTGATAATCTCCTTCATCCTCAATGTGGGTAAGACGCGTCTCTCTCACTTTCTCTCCCTCCCTCCCTCCCTCTCTCTCTCTCTCTCTCTCTCTCTGTCTCTTTGTTTCTATGGACCAAAACTTGTGCCTCTTGTGATCATGTGCACTGAATTTGAGCACAGCACTTAAAATTGCATTATATGATTTTCGTATGATGTATTGATGATTGTTTGTTAGTTTGGATCGCTGTTTGTTTACATGCCATATTTCACACATCACCAATCCTATTTTGGTAAATTTAGTGAAACAATCCAATCTTATCTCCTGGTTTTGGAATTTTCAAAATCAAAGCCACTGAGCAAATATTAAATTGCACTCATAGTTACTGTCAGCCTTTAAAGTTATGTAGCTGATGTCTTTACATAGAGTTTAATGGGAACTTTTTACAAACTGCCCTAAGGCCAGCGTCCTGGTGGTACAGTGCACGGCTCATTTTCCAGTTATGTTCTTCTCGAGCATTCAGAAGAACAGCTAAAGATGAATCATTGCAAAGACATTCATACAAATTTCCTTCTTTCTGTACAGAAGCATTTCTGTCTATGGGACTGGCATCTTCCATGGTGTCCTCATTAACAAATGTAGTCATTAAATGGTTTAGTAAGCATGCCAACTATGTAAAAAATATGTCAACCCAAATTGAACACGTAAGGGAAATAATAGTGTGCACCTTCAAAAGGACCTAAACAATGCCAAAAAATTATCCCTTACAACAAGAAAGCCTCTTGAAACATATTTTTTCTACACTTTGTCTTAACAAGCTGTTTCATTGCATCTTCCATGGTATTTCCATAATTTTGTCACAAACTTGTCGCTTGCTTGGACAAGCCAAGTAGCTTTACCAGCTAGCCAAGCAAAGGGCCCTGTGTTCTGGTGAAATAATGCAGAACTACTGTAAAAACATACAAATATTGTTATCGCGATGATAGATTTGCTGAGTAGAATGGCTTCTGGGGCCTATCCTCAGACACTGCCTCTCTAACTGCACCTCTAAGCCGGCACCTCAGGTCTACAGTGTATTGCTTTTCCTGTATCCCTGGATGTTACTGCAACCTGGAAGCCTTGAATCATTTGTACATTATTTGAAAGGAAAATATCTTGCAAACACAGTAACATTCAAATTGTTTAAATTAATGAGTAATTTAAAACTGATCATTGACTACATTAATTATAGCATATGCAACTGCACTTTCATAAAGTCTGCAACTCCAGTCATGGAATTAATGCTGTGTGCAATTCAACTCAGCTTATGAAAAAATGAACTTATTTGCAATCTCATTCAAAACTAGAAGCTGAAAATTTGGAAAAATTTTGAATATCATTTCAGGGGCCCTATTTCTCAATTTTTGATAAAAACAGAGTGCACAAAAAATTGCTGAAAACATGACGATATGAACTGAATCAATATTTGTTCATGTACTACTTCAGCAAATACCCCTGCATGCAAAATGACTTTCCTCCTCTTGTCTGCACACATTTTTTCTGACATTTGTGACTGCAATGTTATCGCAGGTCAAATTCAGTTGTCTAAAAGTATCTTACGCTTTATCTTTATCTTTCTCTGCCTCACACTCATATGCATACACTTGCCAACCAACCTATTTTACAGTCCTTCTAGCATGACCCATGCATGTACCTCATCCATCCCCTGTCTCTGCCTAGTTTGGTTGCTCATCACGCAGCAATCCATACTGTGACTTCTCATTTGCAGACTCTGTGTTTTGTGTGGTCCCTCTTTTGCTTCCCATGGATCTCTCTGCAGGGAGCTCAGCTGACAGACTCGTCTGATTGATGTATTGGGGGGTGTCTAGTCAGCTATTGTTTTCCTCTCCAACACTCAGTGGTTTCGCTCACCAGCCTTATCCCTCAATACTGTGCAGATACAGATGTGTCAGATGTATTATACCATAGGGAGAAATGAGTTGTATGGTGACCTGTAACTTCCTTAAAGGAGCAGTTCACCCCAAATATTGAAAAAAAGATATTTTATCCCTAGTGCAATCTAACTATCCAGATCATTTCTGTGTTATTTGGTGAGGTTTCTAGTCGGCTGCAACCTTCCCTGTCTCCCAGCAGCCCAGAAGGAATTATATGAACACCCAGCATAAAACACAGCCTTAGGGGGCAAGTAGTGTCTTTTGTCTTTTTCCTACCAAAGATTTTTATATATCCACTTCACAAGGGGTATAAACTCACTCATGTAGGTACAGTTTGCCACTATTCCTCAGCAAGCTGTAGTTTGAGTGAACTGTCCCTTTAGCCTGTGACCATTACCTGAGGCTCAGATTTTCCTTTCCAACACACTACATAGATTTTGCTTGCCAGAAACATCACTGGAAATAAATTTCACTGAGGTGTGCTATGAAAGTGTCAATTTATTTGTTTTTTAGCTGTTGTACTACTTTGCCCCTGACAACTTTTCTAGGATGACTTTCATAACTTCCATATCAAAATAGCCATGACTCCATGCAAGTAGATGACTCACCTTAGGACCATGAACAGTTTTCATCTAGTTTGAGCATGAACCTGAAAAACTTTCCCAAAGAACTTTCCGGGATGTCAATGTTCTTTCCCTCCCTACCCCTGTAACTTTGATAATCCTGCCCAAACTCCTTAAATTCACAAGAGAATTCTTGAGAATTCTTGAAAAACTCTTCTCTGCTGGCAGTAGATGTGTTGCTGCCCACTCGTTCACCTGCTTGATGAAGTGGGCAAGGCTGGAAGGATGGAGAGGCTGGGTGTCCGATCACGGCTCAGGCCATTAAAGATGAAGGACTGGTATGTGGTCAGAGGTAGAGGGGAAACCAAGCCAAGCATGCGGACAGTGGGCTCCCTAACCCTCCCTCCTAGCATCACAAACCAGGCCGACACTTCCCCCAGTAATGAGCAGGGGCCCAGACTATCGGGTCAATTATTCATATCTAGTCAACTGGGAGGGAGAGAGAGAAGGGGTGTTGAAACCTCATCCAATCCTACAATCCTACCACCCTCCACAGTGATCTTTGTTGCAGCGGTGCCTCCATCCACGCAACTGAATGTAAGTCCAAGTCTTGTCTGGACACACTGCGACTTTAAAAGGCATACATGAGTGGCCACTCACTCCAGTGGCAATCCAGCCTTAGCCCTTGGCTACTCACTCATTCTCTGCCCTCACAATTACTGTGTGCCTTGAAAGGACAGGCATTGATCGTCAACACTCTATGGCTGTTTCCGTGTATTGTCATTATGCATATATAGTGGGCTAGGTCAGTTATCAAAGGGAATTACTCAATGTGGGGAGGCTCAATGTCAAATGATGGTTCCTTTCTGTTTTGTGTTACACATTACTGAATTAGCATTGTAGATGCTGCCTTTGGTGTAGTGTATGCTAAAAATAATGGGGGAGGTCAGCTACAAAGGGAAATGATACCTCAATCCAAAGATCCTTTTCAAGAGCGGGACCATCACAGGAGACTGTAATGGCAGGTTCTTTTCTTTGTCAGAAGCAAATTGGCTCTTGATCACGGCAACATAACCACATTTCAAATCTATCAAGATGCTTCCTTTCACATCTGTTTAAGATAGGATTGAGGATATTGATGGAGCAACACTTGGGAAAGGAATAGCTCTTCATTTCTTGGCTGGTAGCAGAAATTTCCATGTCTCCATGTTGACTGGTAATATCTCTGACATCGAGGTAATCCGTTTAGGTGACAGGTTGCTGAGCTTTTCACTCATAAGTTGAATGTCAATCTGCATTTTAATAGTTACCACCACCAGTACCACAAGGTGAAGAACAAATCAAGTTCTCACATAGCTACACATGACTGTTCAAATGTTCGCATGTGTATTTATCCAGGCAGATGTGTTTAAACCACTGAACAATTTTACAGAGATCAAATGTTTATAAGAGAGATCTAAATGGCTTTATAAGTGCAGGCTAACACTAGGCTACATAGGGTTTAACACTGAAAGTGTAGTAGAGATCTGTGTCTTTAACATATGTCTCCAGAGATGTAGGACAAAAAGCATAAAGCATTAGCTTGTACATGCATTTCTGTGGTGCATATGTTTAATGTTAACAGCTTTATTAAACATCACTTAAATATGTATCATTTGTTTGTTGCTTGGTCTAAAACTGGGCTGTACATAGCTAAAAACAACCAAGCTATAAAGAAGCTAAAGCATAGGCACAAAAAATGTCTAGCACACAGTGGGAATGTAAATGGCAGTGTTTTTTTTGTTTGTTTTTTTTCCTTTTTTTATGACTGCCAAATGATAAAATAAGAGAATCATCATTGGTCCTGTACATTTTGCACATTAAGACTGAAAAGATCCGTATGTTGAATTCATAATGGAACCTGTCCATGATATATCCTCTGTGTATTATTTTATGAATCTATCTGAATAGAAGTATTCAAATCATCAAAAAAGTACAATATATATATAAACATTGCAGTACCTTTCTATTAAAATGTGGTTCCCTTGTAACTTAATGTAAATGCATATCTCTCCATTCATACTGGAAGTTACGCTGGGCAAATTGTACTGCTAGTGACTGCAACTGGGGAGAGACGTATATCAAAATCATATAATGGCCACCATCAAGATGCACCACAAAGTAAAAACACATGGAAGGAAGATTCTCCTCTTTATTAGCTGTCATCATTCCCATGAATATATGCCCAAATAAATGGCTAGCAATAACCACATAGGGAGCAAATGTGTCCCCAATGAAGACTTGGGAACGGGGGGTGGAGGGAGGTGAGACAAAGTGGTGTGTGTGTTTGTGTGTGTGTGTGTGTGTGTGTGTGTGTGTGTGTGTGTGTGAGAGAGAGAGAGAGAGAGAGAGAGAGAGAGAAAGAGAGAGAGAAAGAAGGATAAAGAGAATGGTGGGGGTTCATGGATGAAAAATCATCACCAGTCCGAATGCAGATATTGTGGCGGCCTCACACTCTTGCCAGTGTCACCCTCCATTCGTCACTGTCCACGGGCCTGCCTCTCATTAAGTGCCCCCGCTCTGCCGACAACTTAATTTCCTTAAGAGGACCAGACACCTGATTCAATTGTGCGCCCATTACAGATTTGTTTTCCCCATCCAAGCTTTGCTGGGACCACATGGCTCTGAACAGAAATACACTCCCACTATATTAAATGTTGCAGACATAATTCCCAGACATATGATTCATGTCTGCCTTCCAGTATCCATCCCTCACTGCCCTTAGCTAAAATGGTGCTACTTCCCAGTGTGCCTGGATGTGGCTGTGGTCACACATGCTACACAGCACTTCTATGTGAGCAGTTCGCCCCTAGTATATCATTTTTATTTGTCTTTTATTCTATATGTCTTTGGAAAGCTCTAGTCATTCATCCTCATGCTTCAGTTTATAGCAGGGTATTTCAGCGAGGGCCTTCTGTTTTCTCGTGAAGTCATGAAACTAGTCATTTAACTAACAGCGTTTGTCTTCAAAGAGTTGATTTGATTTTCAGGTTCAGCCAAAAATATTCTGAATGTGTTCTCAGTATACAGAGTTTTTTTTTTTTGTTTTGGTTTTTTTTTTTTGACACTGGCGCTTTAATTAAATAAGATACCAAATTTTTGTCACCGGATTATTAAACTCATTGGTTTGGTATCACGTAATCAGAGGACCCTGAGCTACTCAATTATTCAGAAACACTTTTGAACCATTTCAACATGACTGTTCCTCAGTCCTGTGTCTTTGAAGATCAGACAGTGTAAGATGTTTTTATCTGTACGTCAGGTGCAGGTGAGCGTTCCATTGTCCATTTGACTGCTGGTCTCCATAGCCTTCCTCTCACCTACACCTGTCAGTCAAATGGTAGCCATTGGAGACCGGTGAGAAACAGCTTTCCTCTTGTACAGGGTTTAACTGATTGTTGCTGTAATTTTTCTGTCACAGCTTTTATCTGCAAGGTGTGAGTATGTTTGATACCAGATGCTCACCCAAAACCACACAAAAGCCCCATGTATTCATTTATTTATGGTTCTCTCTCTTTTTTTTTTTTTACAAGCATCCTGTCAATTACCCAAAAAGTTATCCTTTGAGGAGTCGTTTTTGATCTCCCAATAGTCCAAATAGGAATTTGTTGTTTATGTGTCTGTGTGTGTATTAGTTTCAGTGTGTGCACAAATAGTTTGGTGTTGGTACTGGATGCCCTTAACTGTGATTAGAACCACAGATTTAGACCCAGCAACTCCACACACACACACACACACACACACACACACACACACACACAGAATCTTAACTTTGCATTCTCATCTTAAGATCTTTGTCTCATATTCAGTGAAAAAATCTGCCAGTGGGATGAGATAATCCCATTTGTTTCCAAAGGTAATCAACTTGTTTCCATAACATTCTTGAATCAAGTGTCATTTCTTGATGCTAGTAAGATGATATGACTTATTCAGCCTTGTTTCAACGTATTTATAGTTGTTCTCAGAAAAATTCTGGAAACAAGTGGGATTATACGTATCCTCCCAGTCAGATTTTTTTTTTTTTTTTTTTACACTTTTTGCTCAATTGGTTATGAGTGTTAATGACTTGTTAAGATGGAGATTTTTGCAGTATGGATGCAGCCAGCCATCACTACAAGATGACCCTCACTCTGACCCTTCACTTTTGTTTTGCTCTTCACATTTATCTGCCCCAAAATTCACAGCTGACTCTGTAAATTTGCAGTTCCACTTCATTTTGGTTTTTCTATCGGTTTCCTCTCCTTCTTTATTTCCTATTTTTCCATCTGGCCCAGTCAAGCCCAGCAGCGTGTGTGGAGGAGTGTCTCCCGTTCCCCCTGTCCTCTCCCTCTCCAGGAGGATCAAAAGGAGGAGGACCCACGCAGGGTGTTTGAAGAGCCCACCGACACTCCCCTATGGGTGGCGAACTGGCAGATGCTCAAACCACACAACTCTATCAAGGGGGGAGGAGCGTCCCTCTCATCTGCTTTTGTACCCCCGCCATCGGTTTCCCTCGCAGCCATGAACCAAGCGTTAGTTTGACAATATATTGTCCTTTGTAAATCTATATTTTGCCATATTGTGCATTCAAATGATACCATGCAGCTTTGTATGATGCCACCTTAAGTTTTGGCGTTTCTAGCCATTTTAAATTGTTTTTCTATATTTCAAGACCAGGCTTTGCTTCCTCTCAGGATTTTTTGTTGGAATTTTAGCTGTAAACATGAGGCAAAATGTTGCGATTTTCAGTTATTTTGGCTTAAATCCACATGGATACAGATGAGATTTTTTTTTTATTCTCCTACCTGCATTACAAACTGAGTCTTTGCAACATCTGCACCATGAATTTCAATAGTGTTTCCCACTAACACACACAGGAAGAGCGAGTGTGTCGATATCTTCTCAGTCACTCAGCCATCATATCATCACACAGCTGTGGTCCCTGACATGCTGATTGTCTGGCCTTTAGCTTCCTGGGAGGTAGCACTGAGGCTTTGACCTACACTGCCTCTCTGTGCCGGCCTGTTTCTACCTGTTATCTCTCTGTCTCGCCTTCCTTTTCTCAGTCTGCCTCCATCTGGCAGACAGCACTCACCTACTCAGACAAGCCTCCCCTAACTGAAAGATGAGTCTCCCTCTCTCTCTCTCTCTCTCTCTCTCTCTCTGTTTAATTCTTCATCTCTCTCCCTCTTCTCAGTTCCTCCTATGTCTTTCTGTTTCTCATTCACTCAACCTGTCCATCTATCACAGCCAACTCCTCTCGCAACTGCTGCACTCCCATGTCAGACCGAGGTGAGAGGGGTGTCTCGCTGTAAAGAAGAACCTGCAGCTTTGTTCCATATTACCCCACACAGAGCAGTGTAGCTGTCCACGGCTATCAGCCTCTACCGCTGCCTCCCACAAAAACCTCTTCTCAGCCTCACCCCAATACCTTTCTGTTTTGCTGCTCTTTGGTATACTCCAAGGTCGGTCAATCCAGTGATTTAAAAATGGAACGGATACATAAACATAACATAATAATAAATAATAATATTCTATTGTGTTAGTTTACCACAACAGGCGGTGAAGATGAAGGTGTATATGTCATTGAGATATGACTTTTGTCCCTGTTTTATTAAGAGCACTGATACAGAAAAAGTACTGTTTTTGAGAAAAACAGTGGCCCTTTGAGATGAAAGTGCTAATCAAGCTTTAGTGACTGAGATCTTTGTCACTGAACTAAAACGCCGATCCTTACTTAATCCTCCTGCTTTCAGAGGCACTGCAATTATGATCTTAGAGCAGTTGGAATGACAATTTAGCCAGATAATTGCCTGAAACATAAACTATATATAGAGCCACATGAAAATGTTTTTGCATCATATTTGGTTTGTAATTCAGTGTGTGTGGGGAGAGGGCACTGTTCTGTTTTTACACATTTCCATTTACAGTGATCCTATTTCCCCCTAGCAAGCTATTATGACTCCATGGTCATATTTCATTAACAGACTGTTTACAATGCAACATTCTTAATAGGCTCATTGTAAGTGTGTGTGTGTGTGTGTGTGTGTGTGAGAGAGAGAGAGAGAGAGAGAGAGAGAGAGAGAGAGAGAGAGAGTATGCATTCATGTGTGCACGTGCATACTCATGCATGCACATTATGTGACTTTGTGTGAGACTGAATGAGATTCCTGCATTCATTCGATCCCTTCATCTGGTGATCAAAAAGGGGCTCTGTGCCCATGCTGAAGGGGGCTGGCCCAAGGAATGAAGGGAGAGGGTCTCTACACATGTAATCCTTGTCATTAAATTTAGGCAATCTTTTTTTTTTTTTTTCATTAATGAATATTTCAGTAGTTATTGCAGTGAGCCACTCATTTGAGTCTCTCTTTTCACTACTCCCTTTGCTCATAACTGAATCACTCATCTAATGATTTAATTAATAGCATTGTATCCACAGATGAAAAGCTTATATTTAATCAGCAAAATGGAGTGAACTGAGATCAGGGGCCTTGACTGTCATCAAAACGTGCTGGAGGTCCCTCTTGCTCACTAAGCCACCCTAAGCCCTGGGACACCCATACTTAATTGAGAGTTAATAAATAAATGTGGTTAGAGTAATCCCTGGATCCGGCCCCTCAGAGCTCCCAATCTTGCTCAGCGCCTGTGTGCATGTATGTGTGTGTGCTTATGCAAACGGATTTGGATGGTGGTTGGTTGTGTGCGAGCGGGTGCATGTGTATGGGTGTGTTTGTGTGTGTGTGCATGTGTGTGTGTGTGTGTGCATACGTGTATCCCCCGGGCCAAGCTCCCTATGTCACTACAACTGTGCCAAGACAGAACCCACTGTAGTGTGCCAGATACTGGTTTATTTACCTGAGATGTCCCAGTGTCACTGCAAGTGCCATATGTTAGATCCCAGGTCGATTGGTCCCAGAATGCTCCGTCTCCTTTCCTTGACTCGAATGTATTCATTAAGCCGTTTACAAATAACACTCATAATAATAATTTCCAAAAATAATAATAATCAAAAAGATTATGTTTTAGAAGGCAGCTTACTTACTAAGTGTTTCATGGATAGCGAAGGGCATTAATGTAGGTAAAAATTAGATAATAAAGGATACTGAGAGAAGCAAACAGAACAAGTACATCACCAAAAAATGAAACGAGACCTTGTGTGAGTACGTGTGTGTTTGTGTACTGTACCCTATGAGGTCCTGCATGCACAAGTATGAGTGGATGTGAGTCAACACCTGCACAGCCAGCAGGAGAAGTAACTGAATGACTGCAGGTAAGTGGGCAGAGGTAAAAAAAAAAAAAAAAAAAAAAAGCCTAGTAAGGTGAGCGTTAAGGCTGTATGCGGCTCATAATAATCCTCTGAGCCGAAACTGCAAAATGAAACGGTGGACAAAGTGACTGTAACACCCTTTGTTACACTATGTTATGCACTGTTACTCTCTGGCTTTCTACTGCCCCAGGCTAGAAGGACATTCAGGTGCCACCATGCTGTATTTTTGAAGACAATGTTTACACAGTAGAGTTACAGAATGAAGCAGGTGAAGCCACAACTGCAGGAAAACCCAGCTTGTATTTCCTGATACAGATATAAAGCATGAGCCTGTGTAGCCCAGAGACTTGGCTGCAGCTCCTAACCTGACATTCTCTTTCCATATGAACAAACTGGCCTCTTGCTAACCAGAACTGTCTTCACACTGAGTATTTATGCTGATGCATGTTTGATTTGTATGCAAATATGTTAAATGCAGGTAATAGTAGTCTTAACTGTCAGATGAAAAAGTGCCAAATCAATCTAACTATGTCCACAAAATGCTATAATTTGTTTAACTGCCTGCACTGAAGACCAACATCTGGCTTGGTCATTAACCTAAAGTCCTATTTACTCATATACTTAAACCTCGGTCTGAAGCCTGACTCAGTACAGACTGAAGTGTACATGCAGCCAACAAGTGAGTAGGATTCCTGACTGGTGAACCAGTCGACGGCCTGTCAGACATGGGGTCGGCAAATAAAAACATTTAAAGCCACAGCAAAACACACAAAAAACATTTCTTGCATCCACAACACAATACAACATGATGTCTTATAGGTAAGATGCCTTATGCTGACGTTTGTTCAGATTATTGTGGAACTTTCACAGCTAACAACAACACAGGATAACAGGAAATGCTGTACCTAACGCTCTCCTACGATAAATGAACTGAAGAAATGAGCAAATGAGTGTAGAGAGAAGCAGGTTAAAGCATACCTGAGGTAAACAATATTTGATCGCATATTCAGTAGCCTATGTCTTCTTAAAGTAGCACAATGGACGTTGCATTAGGTACCCGCAGCCAGATTGAAATTCAGTTTACATCTGAACGTCGGGACAAAAAACAACAACCTTTTGAACGCCAATAGATTTATTTATTCATTTATTTATTTATTTATTGACAGCACTACTATATACTGGATCGTGTTAGCATATGTCTATCAACTCTTAGCTGACTTCACCGAAAACACCTGATAAAAAAAAAAAAAAAAAGTACTGACCTTAGTTCTAACAGAAGATGGACCTCAGTCTCGCTGACCTATTTCATGGTGGGCGGAGTTTCATGTTGTCTCCAGCCAACCAGTAGTGGGCAACAGAGGGACCTTCTCTCAGGACTTCCATGTTGGCTCCAAAACACAAGGCCTGGTTTTAGAGTCTGAAATAAAATACTGGGACAATGTCTGTCTTGTCCCTAACAGAGGAGGAAACTTGTTACACGGAGACGGCTGTGATCTCAACTGGTTTCTTCTAAATCTGATGAATGATAAGTTCTGTGGATACAGATGTGTGTTTGTGTATTTGTGTGTATGCACACATTATATATGTCTGATTTTAACCAATGGTGATTTTTTACTGTATATTAACACCCAATTGCTCAGTGAAAGAGAAGGAAAAGGAAAGAGAAAACCAGAGAGAGAGAAGTGTGTGTTTAGCTAAGCAGGGGCAGCCCCTGGTCCAGTGCCCATCATTTATTGATAAAGGCCCCTGGAAAATGCGCGGGAAAAAAAAACCTAATGAAATTATCAACGTTGTTGAATTAATGATGAATGGGAATAAGAAAAGGCTGGGCTCTCTGTGGAGCCAGAGAGGAGCGCTGCTTCATTAGCCATGCAGTCTCATCACATCCTCTTTTGGAGCTGCAGACACTGGGGCTCTCCACTCTCTCCTCTCCTCACCATCAGGACCTGCCACTGGATTCCATTCAAAAACCTCCCCACTTTCCCCCCCTTTCCCTCCTCCCCCTCCTCTCTTTTGCCTATCTTTTTTCTTTCTTTCTTTGTTTCATTTTCTTTTTTTTTTCTGTACCTTTGGCTTCCCCGCTCCTTTCACCTGGCAACCCCAACCCTCACTCAAACCCCATCACTTTCATAAGACAGGAGGTCTTGGGTGGCTAATTTTGTTCATCACTGCTTTTACTTTTTTCTGTTCTTTGCATGGCTGAGGACGACATGAAGAGAAGGAAGAAAAAAAATTGACCTGATTTTGGAAGCAGGCATGGTCAAAGAGAGCACCCCACCTTTCCTCCTCCCTGCTTGTGCTTCCTTTTTTTTGTTCTCCTTCCCTCTGACTGGCTCTCTGTGGATATCATTCCTGATTCTGCACATGCAAATGATATGGGGTTGCGTTTGGATTCACTGCCCCCCCTCCTCCTATTTTTCTTTTCCCTGGGTGGAGCAAGGAGTGGGCTGGCGAGCCGAAAGCGCGCTGAGACATCTCGGGCTTGGGGTCTCATTAGGTAAGCAGAGGCCAGGGCAGCAGGGCTTCACCCAGACACTGCATTAGATTATTCTAATGGCAATATCTGGGGAATCGCTTTGACTATACTCCTGATTACAGCTAGCGCTCAGTTTGGGACACTCTCTGACTCAGGAATGTATTAGAGTCTTGTGTGGTGTGTGGATTGCCTTTGCAATTTCAAATTCACTGCATTTACAAGGAAAAATATACATTTTGAGCTCATTTAGATAATCATCATAATTATATTCTGTGTTTTAGCTTTTGAGAGTTGCAAGTATCTTCAGCATAGATGTTTTTTATGAGCCACAAGAGAGCAGTTAACTGTTCTTCTTTCCCCTTGTAGGCACTCCTCTCCTTGAATGTAACAGCTGCTGGTGTCTGGTGAGTCTGTATTGAGCATCCTGCACAGGCCCTCCTGTCTCATTTATCTGTACATGAATGCACTTAGGGATTAATCTGCCAATTTGATAGATCCAGTAATTACCTGTCAGTGTTGTATTTATTTCAATTTAGTTTACAACAGAATGAACGACTTCACTGTACTTCAGAGCTTCATAACATCCAGAATAGATCACCCACGTGCATGTAGCCCACTCATAAAAATTGATGACACAAAGCACCACGCATGACAGACAGCACTGACACGCATAATATAATGTGCAGTCCTTTACATGGTAATCTGATCTGAGAGGGATTCAATTATTTAATAACAACACGACAGACCATCATTAAAACAAATTGTGTATGTCGGCATGAGTGCACTGGCTGAGCTGAGAGGTCACAGGTGTAATGTTGTGTTTTGAAGTCTTGATTCTCCCCGCCCACCCCCACCCACAGACACACACACGCGCGCGCACACACATGCACCCAACCACAAGGTCCATTGGTTCTTTTCCTATGAATGGACTCAATTGATCCTCATACAAATTAGGCCCGTCCTCACAGGGCCCCATCAATACATTGACTCCTTTTATGAGGGTCATCAAACAGCCATTACTGGGCGTCAAGGGGTCCCATTTGGGGAGAGGCTGCCCAGGGTGACTGATGAGCAGGATGGGGATGGTAGCTTGTCTGGGGGGCCGAGAAGCTCTGGGCCTGGTGGCAGAGTAGGGCTGCTTATTTAGTGTTAGATTCATTAGTTCAGCAAGGCCAAATTAATTTGGTGTGCAATGAAGCTGCAATTCCCCAAGATAAAAATGTGTATTTTTTTTAGTTTACACAGGTTTGTTTGCATGCATCTGGCAGCAAGTCCAATTTATACTAGTTTGATTTACACTATGCTGTAGAAAATATAGCTGTCCATCTACTTACAAGCCATTTGGCAGCATAGAATACCAGAAAAGTGGAAATAAAACAGATTTTATTATTGTATATAGGCTTAAACTGCACCACTTAATTACCCCATTTATTTACCTGGCCTGGTCTCAATGCTTGGATGGTCTTCTCAGGGCTTTGAGTTGTATGTCTCAATTACATGTGCATGTTTTTGTTGACAATATGACTGATGCATTGCATGCCTGATGTGATGTTTTAGCATAGCTGATTGTGACAAGGAAGGCCAGACAATACCCAGTTTGCTGTTTACCCCCCAAAAAAACCCACAAAACAAAACAAAACATAACAAAACACTTAAGAACGTGTGATGTTTTTTTGTGATAAGGGGGAAAAGACTGCTAAAGTACTAACAATAGACATAGAGAGCAAAAAGCCCTGGAGTATTTCCCATAGTATCTCTCAGGTGTTGTGAGAGAACCTTTGAAAGTGAACACAGGCGCAGCAGGATGTAAACAAACTGTCACTGCTGTCAAACACTTGCTTCAAGAAGTGTCAAAAGTTCAGGCCTTTCAATTACAGCAGTTTTAATATGCATGCAATCGTCCCCTGGCTGATTAGAATGCACCATTTTAAGTCTAATTGTTCAAGAAAACTGTGTTTTATGTTGCTGCAATGGTAATAACTAATGATAGATGCATAAAATTAGCATACATTTCCTAGACCAAGAGAATATCTGATCATTGTGCCATAGAGAATTGCTCTAAGTTAGGAAGTTAATTTCATTATCTCCTCCTCCTCATTTAAAGCCCGCCACTTTACAATAATTGGAAAACAGAATAAAAGATTAGCTTTTGACTGGATGACGGGCGTTAATAAAGTGTGATGGAATGTGAGTGTTACAGAGCGGGTACCAATTACAGCAGCCAATCTCAGACAGGCAGCCATTGATGGTGGTGGTTCAATCTCTTCATCTGCCGTACAGTACCATCAGAGACCCACTGCAGAGACCTCTACCCTCGCTAGCAGGCTAATTGTGAATTCTACTTAAGTCATAAGGACGGCTATTTTACCAGTGCTTTGGAGCATAGGTGAATAGTAAAAGTGGATGGGGGGAAAAGTAGTAAAAATAAAAGCCTGAAATGAATACTGAGAATTTACAATAAATGTTAAATAACCAGCGCAGTGATTTTAATTCAGTGAAAAATTCAATAGGGCTTCTTAGACAAAGAGCATTTCTTTTTCTTTGTTTTTGATGCCTTGGTGGTACAAAGCTTGCAGGACTGCCTTAAGCCTATTACCAAAATTATAATTGTTCCATCCCAATATTTCTGCCTTTAGGGTGCAAATATTGAGTGCTGGAAATTTGGCATCCAGCAGCAATGGAAGCTTGTAGATTTTGACTGCTTTGGCAACGGGCTGGCCAAGCAATCATAGCATTCTGTAAAACCTGGCTGTATGTGACATCGCTTGGCCCAGGGAGGAAACTCTTTTTTTTTTTTTTTTTTTTTCAGAGGGTTTAATTATATTTTTTACAGCTTTAGTTACATCTCTACAAAGCTGACAGTTAACTGACTGGTTAACTTTACATTGTTAAAGTATTGCACTGGACTTTTAAAGCTGCACTGTGCAAAATTGAGGACCATAGACTCAACTGAAAAAAACTGTAAGAACTAGTAACAATGATGAGAGCTACTTGGACTCAACCATCAAATTTCATGTTTAGCAAATGATATTCGTCAGTGGTCCTCACTTCAATTGACCCTCAGTAACTGTGACCAACAGAACTGTTCATTTTCATCAACATTTAAAAAAAATAGCAATTTAATCTTTTGAAGTATATTGTATTGTATTGTATTGTATATTGTCATGCAAATAGACTGTGTAGCGTAAGGCAGTCAATTTTGTAGTTTTTGTCATTTTAAATAGTCAAAGTTCAGGCAAATCTAATGTTTTTGTTTTCGTCGTTGCTTTGTTTTCTTTTTCAAAGCACATACTTTGGTTGAATGGCACCTTTGTCTGCATAATGTGTTGAAAGCGGAAATTATTTTCACCTACACTAAATAAATGATTTTATCTGTTATTCACAACAGCAAGCACATCTCAATCAGATCCCACTGTATCTTCCTTGGGGAGTAGCGGGAGGAGCATGACATCGGAGCTCAGTGTCTCTCTGATTCACAAAGGCCGGTCTCATCCCTCATCCTGTCACTGTTGTATCCACATTAACCACATTGGCCATGGTGACCAATCCCTCCATCACTCACTCGCAGTTCCACCTGTCCCGCTCAATTGGCCAGCCCAGATTTAATTTCTCCAATTTAGATTGACTGCCTTTGCAAAATTCAGGAAAATGATAAAATCAGTACAGCAGAGTATACTATGGGACATATCAGTAAGTTGCATGCATTATATAGGTTAGATAGGGTATAGGTTAGATACTGCTATGTTTTTGAGTCACTTTGAGGTATGACTCAGCTAAATGGCAAACAAATGAAAGTAGAAAGCGTGTTCTCTTGTACAGATGGTGTATACAGCTAAATGATTATCATTTTATCTGAATGCGATCTCATCTCTCTGGTTCACTCCATCAGTTGCCCTCATTCCTTCTGTAAACAACAGTAGCATTGAGGTAGTTAACATTAGCATCCAACCAGTCGGCATATTGCAAACATAGCCAGAGTCACCATGTTTTGTTATTTAAAAAAAAAAAAAAAAAAAGTTACAGTTTAGGTTGAATGCAGACGTCCAAGAATTTTGATGGTTTGTGGGGAAAAAAATGCTGCCAAAAAGTGATTTAAAGTTAAGATTTAAAGCTACAGTTTAATTTTCACAATTCTAATGCTTACAATTTACTTCTCTAATTAGATGCCGTTTGGGTAAGAACAGACTTGATTTGTACAGACTGATCTTTTAAGTTCTTAAGTGAAGTTTGATAGCATGCAGTTATAGAGAAGTTGAGTGTCTTTCTCACTTAAATGAATTTGCCATGGTAAAAATAATAATAATTAAATATAGATAGATAGATAGATAGATAGATAGATAGATAGATAGATAGATAGATCTCTTTTTACACCAACACTATGAACAGAGGTATGAGTCCAAACCAAAAGATAATGATTTATTGGTAATTTATCAGAATACACAAGTTGAATTTAGTATGAGGTTAGGTTTAAAATTGTCTAAGATGCAGAGCGTGTCCTGTATTATTGTGCCTCTGCAGGTCACAGATCAGCTGCTGACCCAGTTACAGCTGTATGCCGATCGAAGCTGATACAGTAATTAGCCTGGACTAAATACAGGACTAAAATGTCAGGTTAACCCGTTCACACTGAGCTCAAGTCCCGGATGGTAGTGAGATTTTAGGTCAATGTAAAAAGGGTGATGCAAGTGGGCCAATATGGTAGGAACCTGCGCATCTGTACACACAAACACACACATACGCACACACACACACACACATGAACAGACAATCTAGCCTCATCAAAAACAATGTGGTGGGCCCTTTGTTGTCAAACTCTTCATACAGAAATTGCATATTCATGGGGATGTACTTAAGCCATTTCTGCTGGCATAAGCACGCAGCACAGCAGCGGTGCTCCAAACACACCGTCGTTCTCTGCCATTCTTTGCCACTTACCCTACCTCTCTGTTTGGGCGGGTGGCACCTTGTTTTTTGATGCTTTTCACTGTATCACAGCTGCTCAGAAAGTCTTCAGGTTTAATAGTGGCTCGGAGGCCTGTGGCAAGACAAGACGCTTCCCAATTACACACTAAACAGCAAGATTTGCAGATATTCAATTGACATCATTCTGTTGTGGAATGGCAGTGGACAAATAGAATTGCTTTGAATTAGTGCAGCGCTGCAGCGGTGAAGTGGTGCTCTCTGCCTTATCTTACAGGCGTTTAATGCAGTCCTGAGCATAAAGCACATGCTTTACACACACAAACAGATGCACACAAACCAGCCAGCTCACCCTGAACTCTGAGAAGATATATATATATACATAGATATATATATTTCATCAAGTTTCTTTTCCCCCCAGCACCTTTATCCACCAACTCCTTTAAACACTTGACCTGTTAAAACTCCTCCTCTTTATGACTGAAAAATAGAATGACCTCAAGGAATTTTTTTTTCTTTACCACTTTAGAGGCTTTTTATGAGCTTCTGAGTTTGTTTTTGCTTTTGACATTGTAAGCATTTACACAACATGACATTTTGTTCAGTTCAAAGAGGTCACCTACTGCCATCGACTTGTTGAGTGAAATGTTTTCTAAAAGGCATCAACATGTCATAGTGAATTCCTCAGCACTACAGATGTATTATCACTTAAGAGATACAAAAAAAAAAACATCATACAAACACACTTACTTTGTGTCTGATTCCCTTTCAGACCAGTGGAGTCATGAGGCTTGTTTCCTTAGTAAAGAATGATCCTCCTGCTGTCAAGCCTCATTGGTTTCCAGGAGGTTCCAGATCTGCTGTTTCCATCAAATTGTGCCTTTGGAGGATCTGCCAATAAAAAGACAGGCTTTTCTGTTGTGATATCACAAACCTGCAGGTGTGGGACCCTAACTCCCTAGGCACACACACATACACACACATGCATACATCGTGTGTATCGGCTCATATGTTTTTGACTTGACAATAGGATTTACACCAGTTGGAGCGCCAATTTAATTACAGGCTTAACAAGGCTAATTCCTATATAATTCACCAATTTTATCATCAGTCTGTGCAAGTCTAAAAGTAAGTCAGTGCACCTCTACGCTCTTTGACCTGTGTGTTCAGGTTAGATGATCGAGGCACAGCAACCAAACAGATAAACCCAATAACCAGAGGCACTTAAATCAGCTATAGCAAGTCCCACCCTGCAATTCAAGCTCCTGTTATAGGAGAAGTAAAACAGGAAAACAAAACTTAATTGATGATAGGAACAGAGGATGTGTATCTAAATGTGCAAAGCAATTTGTAATTTACCCATATCAGCCACACCATGAATTACCTTAATTAGAAACACCACCCCAAGCTCTTTGTATTGATTGGCCAGCACGTTAAATCAGAAGTAATGCCGGACAGTTACCCGAGGAAACCATCGCTGATTAATCAGGAGCTATTCAATCATTATTCTTTTAAAGAATTTCCTCCCTCGTAACATGTCTTGTTTTTCACCCTGGTGTTTTGTATTTTTAATTTTCTTTTCCCAGCGCCTTATTTGATGCTTTGTAACTTTTCATGTGTTGCCAGCGGATTGCCGGCTTTTAAAGAGGAGTTGCTTTCTTTCTAGGGGGGCTAGGGTGTATATGTATATAAATATTTTCCATTGATGAATATGATATACTGCCATGGCGTCTTTGATAGTCTGCTGCTGGGGTCCTGAGTGATGTCATAATGGAGGGACGCACACCCTGGGCAAAACATCCCAATCCACAGCAGAGTGGAGCAAACATTAGACTCCTTTGACTTCCTCTGTGTTAAATATTACAGGACTGTTTACAGAGGAGGGAGTTACTTCTCATGACCACCAGGGAGCCCGAGTGTGTTTAAGGTCATGCCATCCCAGCTCCTCTTCAGTCAACTTCGGGATCTTTGATCACTTGTTGTTTTTGACGGTGCCGTTTTCAGCCATAGCCAGGTTTTTATAATGCATGAGCACATTACATAGTTATGAACAACTTGGCAACCAAGTCCAGCAGATAGTGTGGTGGAACTTATTAGACACTTTCTGGAAAAAAAAAAAAAAAAAAAAAAAAAAAAACTTCATGGCAACATTTATTTTTTTCCATCATACCATAGACACAGCATCAGTGTTATGTTTTTGATAGTTCTTTAGCTTGGATTTATAAGGTTTTTAATTGACTTTACCATCAAAACTTAGTAGTTTACTTAGTAACACTTTAGTACAGTACACTTTAGTAACACATTAGTAACACTTTTGATAGAGGGGATGTCAAATTTGTGATGGACAGTTCACTCCATCCTGATTGAACGTTAAATAAATCCAACCTCACAATATATAACAATAATAATAATAATAATAATTATTATTATTATTATTATAAATTAATAATAATAATTATTATTATTATTATAAATGAATTAATACTTGGAGTGTGCCACATACCAATAGAAGAAATTCTGAGTACTTTGCTTAAATGGAAAAAAAAAATACTTTAAATATACGTGAGCAGTTGAATTTTGTTAATACTGCATAGAAAAAGACAAAAAATGAATTTAAAAAAAGTAAGAAACCAGTGGGAGTTGAAAGAAAAAAAAACTTGACTTCCCCAGGGTTCGTCTATGAAACCCAGGCGGTCTGCTTGTCCAGTGGAAGAGACAAGAGGATGGAGCAGTTCCTCAGAAACCAGCTGACCCCTCGTTGGTTTGGCACAGCCAAGATTTAGATTTTATAATTGCTTAATGTATAATGCATATGGACTGAAGATTATGACTTATTGCTTATTCAGGGATTTCCTCTTTTCGGCAAGGGTAAAAATGTGGAGGAGATGCAGAAAAGTCAAAAGCATTAGCTAGTCTTGTTGGTTTTCTTGTTCACACCAATCTTTAAAGCTTAAAAACTTGTCTAGGTTCTGAACAAAGGCGATAAATATGTCAGTGCGTCTACATGTTAAACACATAAGGATGCTTACTTGCAGTAACATGTTTATTCTGCCCTTATAAATGGTATTTATGAGGCTAATCTGTAGAGAACATAGAAAATTTATATTAACCAGGAATTGTCGTGACCCTATCCTTCAAATCCTGTGAGGATTAAGCAGTATTTTTTAGTAACAGGGGTCAAACTGCAACCCACTGCAAACAAACAGTCTCATATCTCCATAGACCTTGGATGCCATTACCCCTCGCTGAGACAATCAGGTGTTCACGCCCCTAACATTGCTGCCAAACTGATTGCAGCGGGTCTGCACAGCTTTCTAACAACAATGATAAGGTACATTAACCAATGCCAGCAAGCAGATCTGCAAATTATCAAAAGCAACTAATAGTTACCAATGCCAGAAATATCCGATATGTTAAAATCTCCGTGCCCCTGCATGATAAGTAGTTCTGATGGAACGGTAGAAATGTGACTTTGTTAGTCTTTTCTTTACTGTGTACTGTGTAATGTACTTTATTATGAGGAAAAAATAGCTTTTACTATTGAAAAACAATACATACAAGTAATTGTTCCTCTCCACATTTGTAATTAATTCAAAATTTTGGCCTCAGCAAAGCACCTGTGACATCACAGCATCAGGAGCATGGTAATGCAAACTGTGTGTTGATTGGGTTTCTGAAGTTATTTCAAGGATGTTAGCTACATCTGATGGCGTTTTGGCAGCAGGGCTATCGCTGCTATGTATTTATTTTGTTTCTGGGGTTTATTTTCAGCAGTAATAGAACTTCTAATATCTGATGCTTAGACTTAAAATGTGCCTCATATGTTGTTGTTTTTTAAATTAGAGTGCAAAAGCCTTCTGAACCGATTTCTTTGCTGTTTTGAAAAAATGTTGCAGGTGTCGAAATGATCTAACAAAGGTTACTGCTGGTGGAGGTGGGAGGAAAGAGGGAAGCTATCGAACTTGTGTCCTCGTTTCCCTGCTAGATAATGATCTCTTGAAAGTGTGTGTTTTTTCCTCTTCTTCCAGTAACAGTGTGTGTGAGATGAAAGATAGTTCCGGGGCTAGCGCACCAGTGCACATCTGACTGAGGCAGGTGTTAGAAATGTAGATGGCTGGCGGAGACTAAAGACAATACAAATTTGAAGTGAAAACGCTACTGGCACGCCTCCTCTGTTCTTAACACGTGAAGCCCCAGGCCGATCAATTATTCATCCTATTGTGCGTGCGCGTGGCGGAGTGTTAGTTCTGTAGTCGGAGAGGAGGTGTCTGTTGCACTTAAAGAGTGAGCACCACGTCGCTTGGCAGGCCCAGGTCTGTCAGCCTGTCTCTGTCTGTTTCTCTCTCTCTCTCTCACACACACACACACACACACACACACACACACATGCACATACACACACGCACGCACGCGTGTGGGGGCACACTCGCACACACACACGTAAAAAGCCCTTGTTCTGCCTGAGCCTTTTTAATGATGGGATCAGGGGCGAGAATTGGTGGCTAAAGTGCAGCACCAGTTATTTGAAAAAAGGAGAAAAGAAAGAGAAACAGAGAGCAAGAAGGTTGTGAAAGAGAGAAAGATGGGGTGGGCAAGAAAAAGGGGGGGAAGCTTTGTACACTGGGGGTATTTTTCAAAGCAGTGCAGACTTGAAGCCATTGGGAGACTCCTTTGACTTTAATCTTGGCTGCTCCTTTGAAAATTATGACCGAGGACCACGGTTGCTTCATTAAAAGACATGTTCTGTTTCTTGTGTAGTTTCAGCCAGATATTCTTTTTGTATATGTGCTGCTGATTTCAGCTTTCCATCCTTGGTGCATCTTGCAGACTCCTGAGCACCTTGCCATGTTAAGGGCCACTCACTTTGGACATGCATATGCAAATAGACCATGAATGCTAATTGAGCATGCACACTTCCTCTCGGCCCCACAGTGAAATTCTTACCCCCAAAGTACCCACATCAGCGAGCTGTGCTCCATATCATTTGTGTGTATGAGCTATTGTCGTTCACTGCAAGCTTCTCAGGCACAGCGTCTCTTATTGTCCTGGATTTGTCATATGAAATGTATTACCAGTTCAGAGTTAAATCCTGTGTTGCAGTTGGCAGCCTGGTAGATAACAAGTAGATTATTGACAAGCTTTTGGGGTGAAAACTTACAGACATAATTATCATTGATCAGGTGCTTTCATCTTTTCCATATGGGGAACACACTCCGTAGGCTACATAGCCTGCTGCTTAATGTTAGCAACCTAACTGTTAGCAAACAGCAGACATAATTACATACATGTATAGAGGAACTGCTAGTACAAAGTGTCTATGAATATTTAAATATAATGTAATATAATGCTTTACAATGTATTTTATTACTGCCATTAAATGTAATATTTTATATTGTAGTGTTTTTGAGAAAAGATGATTATTGTTACCTCCTACTGCATGTCTTAACATAACACTGAATGTATTGCATAGCCGTCAATGTCCTGTAATTGGTCCAGCAGGAATGACAGCCTTATCCTTTTCATTCAAGAATTCAAAATAGTGGGAATAATCCCAGGGTCAAGGGTGTCTTCAACCTGTTTGTTGGTTGAGCTGAAGACATTAGTTACCACAAAAAATGGATCGGACTACTCTCACGTGTTTCTTTGTAATATGATTGTCTCAGCACTGCTTTTAGTGCTGGTGCTTGATTATAATCTAACAACACATGTGCAGCATTTAAAAAACACACTGCAAATTCATCCAGCATTCAAATAGACAGAACAAACAAGCAAATTAAGAAAACAAGGACACATAAAGTGATGAACACATCTGCTTACTATAAAAAGAGTCTCCCAAAATTAGTTATAGACCCTGAAAATGCATTTGGTTTGAGGAAGACCAGTGTTAGTAGACCAACATAAGGTTGGCTAAAACGTTAGAAACCAGACGTGTCCTCTGAAAACACTTGCATTGTTGTTTGGTGTAACTGCCGCACATTTTCTAACTGCTGCACATGTTTTGTCTGAATATATATCTGAATATACTTAATGCTGCGCCTTTAGCTGGCATCTTCACCATAGTGACCGTCACTGAGGCTCATGTGATTACGCTGTTCCTTCAACTAGATACAGCATCAGATTACTAACTTGAATCAGTTGAATGAATCATACAGTATCATGCATGTGCCATGGAGCAGCTGGATGTTTGGGTGTCATGTAATGATGACAGCACACATAGACAATAAACAAGAGAGACGGACAGATTGAGAGTTTCAGCAATAGTCAACTGGGCCCATGTTTGAAGAATAACCCATCAACACTGGGGTCTTTGTCAGGGTAGAAAACTAAAACCTGACTTGTTTAGAACTGTGCACAGCTCAATGCAACCACAAAAAGTCACACTTCAAATTTTGATTAATTTTCTGATTTGGCAAACCAATTCAACTCTTTCACTTGAAAGCATTGTGGAAATGAACAACTTATGTGTAAATTTCCTGGTACACCACAACCTCAATGGATTCATTTTAGCTCCAGAGTATCATGGCATTGTGGTAAACTGTTCAGGTCAATACTTTATTTACACCAAAGGGCTATTATCATGTCAGAAACAAGACAAAAATCTCTCTTCAAGTTGCAAAGATAAAAATACTCAAAGCACAAGTACAGGCATCCATTACATATGAGGAATGATATGACAAAGACTGTGGGGTCTTTATTGCTCTTTTAGACAGGAAATAGTTTGATATAGTCACTTGCACTGCCTTGTTGCATGTCAACTGGTTTCTCTAACATAGTGAAGCTCATTGGACTATGCATGTCTCTCTCTCTCTCTCTCTCTCTCTCTCTCTCTCTCTCTCTCTCTCTCTCTCTCTCTCTCTCTCTTTCCTTCCTTGCCTTCCTATATTCTGTAGATTTGATCCAGTGGCCATAGGAAATGAAGGTACAGAGATGAGACCTGTGTGAAATGCCACACAAAGTACTAATCGATCCCTTGCTGTGTTCACATACTGTGAATGCACAAATCAGGGCACAGCAAGCTGCCTCTAATGACCTGGACCAGGACGTGCAAGCACACACACACACACACACACACACACACACACACATAAACATGAACACACATACCTAGACATGCACCCATGCACACTCACATAGCACACACAGCTGCAGCCAGTGGAATATAAGTATGCACACAGACACACGTATATATACACATGCAGGGATGCCACCTGTCATTTGCGGTGCCAGGATCTTTTGCCCCGTGCTCTTTGTCATCCTCTAACCCGTTTCAGCCTCTATCAGATACATTCTCCCCGTGCATACACAGTGTATACAAATGTTGACTGGTAAATGCTTTATGAAGTGCTAGTTGTATAAATGAAGCCACGGTAGTTCCCTAAGGGCCTGCCAGCAGGAATCTTCTGTAGGTTGTGATCCGCTGCGAAACGGGTGTTTTAAACAAACATGCAGTATTCATGGGGCACGGGTCCTACCGTCTGCTTAAACACTGTGTATGTTTGTGTGGATGACATAAAGAGGGGAAAACTGAGAGAGGTAGAGCTCCTCTGGTTCTCTGTGCATGCCATGCTTGTGTGAGCGTGTGTGTGTGTATGCAAGCGAGCAAGAGAGAGAGAGAGAGAGAGAGAGAGAGAGAGAGAGAGAGAGAGAGAGAGAGAGAGAGAGTGGTACTTTAACCTGTGCATGCTCAGTAATAGTGTTGGAAAGGTTACTTGTGAAATGTAGTACGTTACAGATTACTAGTTACCCTGTTAAAAATGTAATAAGTCATGTCACGATTTTAATTACTTCATCAAAGCAATGTAACCCATTACATTTGATTGCTGTCTGATTACTTCACTGACAAATGTGTTAAACTGGGCAATGAAGCTGAAAAGTCCTAAAAACATAAATATAAACCAGTCTGAGTAAACCTCACAACAACATCATCAACGCTGACTGTCAAACTTCTGTTGAAGGTTTGTCAGTATAACTTCAATTAAGATTGGAGTGATGAATTATAAAGCACAACCACCAAAACAAATCACAAGTATGTAGATCACAAACAGGAAAACGTCTTGACATGGTTGGCTGGTTGCAGACCTTAGAGCAGTGGGCGTTGATTTAATTGGCAGATGAGAGGTCGTGGAAATTTGAACAAGAGAACCAATCAAAAGCAGCGCTCAATATTTGAACGCCTTCTGCCAAATGAATGGAGCCTGTCTAAAAGCAAAGACAGCTCCTTGTGTAACATCTGACCCCTGAAGGTGTTGGTCACAAATTTGTCCCAGCGGCTTTGTTGGAAATATGTCAAAAGAGGACATTCCTGCACGGCGAAAAGATGCAGGGCAGCAGAATAAATAGTATATTCTGCTTTTTAAACAAAAAGAATATATTCAGGTGTAACCCCTTTGTAACCACTAGCATTTTGATTAGTACCTGTAATTTTATCTTCTCTCAGTAACTGTAACAGATTACAGTTAGATTTTATTTAATTAATAATGTAATCTTGCCCTAATCACATGTAATGAGTTACATACCACTCATTATCTCATACCACTTATATGAGATAATCCCAATAGTTTCCAATGCAGCTTCAAATGTTTCAGGGTTTGTTTGTTTTTTTGTTTTTTTCTGGAAGCAAGTATAAATATTTTGACATATGGCGCAATAAGGCAGATAAACCCACTATTATCAAGAAAATGTTCTCCATTTTGGAAACCTTTTAGAAAGAAAATGATTTTGAGCTTCAAACCAGCGGGATTGTCTTATCCACCGACAGATTTTTTTTTTTTCACTTGTTGTGAGTAAAACAAGATTTTAAGAATTTGAGACTAAATGACTGGTGAAGATGGAGATTTTTTGCAGTGTTTGTCTCTTTAGAGACCAGTGCTTTATTTGGGCAAATATTTGGATCAAGTGAAATCATTTTCTTTCAAAACTCTCAAAGCTTGATTGATCCTTCATTATCTCATCCCACTGGCAGTTTTTTCACGTGTTTAAAAAAACAAGATTTTAAAACTGAATATGAGACTAAATGACTTCTTAAGATGGATATCTTTGGCAGAAATGGCAGGGTACACGATACGGTCAGGCCCCTCACGGAGCTAGGAAGTATAAAGCTACACAACTTTTATGAAGTGGACTCAAAAATTACACTATATGGTAATAAAAGCCAAACTGTCCCCCTCTATGCTTACATGAAACAAACAAAGAGACATGAGAGGGTCCTTTGATCAATCAATCCGTAAACAAACCCAGACGCAGGAGCCATGCGATTGGGTATATGTGCAGATCAAACTGTGTCAAATCATCAACGGGCAAATAATAAGCTCTTGTTCTCTGAAGGGCAGCAGTCACAACAGAACCATCAATTAGACTCTGGCGTTTGTGTCTCTTCCTTTCTATTGATCCTCAGCTGAGTGAGTCAGACTCGGCATATTAGGCTCCGTCTTGTACCATACCTTGAAGCTAGGCTGTTTACATTATTGTGAAGATGATAGAAAAATGCATGCACGTTGCTTTGAAAAGTGTTGAATACCGAAGGGTTAAATCAGAAATACTGCCAAGTTGATGGGTTTCTGCTTTGTATCCAAGTTGGTGTACGTATTACCTTGAGTTTTTAATAGCTGGCAAAGTTAGACAACTCTGCATGGCTTATTTGCTAAAAGACAGCCGGGTCTGTCGCTGTTTGAGTGGCTCGGACTTTGTCCTAGATGGCCTGGATTGTGTGGTCACATAGGTGGAAGCTCCACAACTATGGATGAAGTTTGAAATATCTTTTTTTAGTCTGCTCCTTCTTGTTAGTGCATGCCTCATGCTGTGCACTGGAGTATTACCCTCAAACAAGTCTGTGCTCTTTGTTTTGAGCTCTATGGGGACCCTCCTTGCAAAAAAATAATGTTTTGGAAGGCAAGCCAAACCAATGAGCGGGAGAGAGCATGGAATCAATAGTGTCTTCTTTTCTAACTTGATTTAAATGAGGGCTACCAGCTCTGAAGTTCCTTCTTGCCATGTTCATCTTGAAAGAATGTGTGCTGGTTGCACCGACTCCAAAGCCCAGCACAGTTACCACTGGAATATTAATAATTTAATGCAAATAATCATTGAGTATGCAG